>NC_089176.1:3531696-3831696 GCF_947507565.1 Oscarella lobularis | reverse complement strand
TTCCTTACATAAATCTGAAGAGATTCCCAATGGAAGAATTGTCTAATTTCAATATACATGTATACCGTTACGGTGACTGGCGCGCAGGCCTTTCGAATAGTCCAAGGACTTGCTATTGGCTTGCTGCTTGCAGGTACTTTCATTGCTAATTGATTACCACCTGCACTTATGATTTTGAGCCATTTTCCGCTTCCACTTGCTGTGACAATAACTCGGAATGGGACTTGATCCGAGGAGCCAAGAGTCTGAAATACGGGACTGTATGAAATCTCTTGACACGTATCACTCAAGACTAGACAATCGCAATTAAAACAATTTCATTGCTATCCGGTCCTTCTTACTGGGAACAGAAAATGTCAAATTATTCTCCTTCTCTTTACCGGCATTTGACCTCGTGTCATACACGCCCAGCTAACAATAAAAGGAGTAACAGATGCGATTATAATTAAAACATACATACAGTACCTCTGCTTCGAATGCACAATTCGGTATCACATTCTCTACCAAAACCTCGTTCACGTTCTAGACAATGCTCCAAAAAAGAAGACATCACGTGATTTAAAGGACAGCATACCTTGGGCACGGAATACCAGCGAGAAGGAAATAACTTCATGCAATCCTGCTCCACCGCCTTGACGTGAAGATAAAAAAAGTCGACGTCCGTTTCTGGTATTGTGGTCCACGTGATTCGTCTGTCCACCCCCGTGCAGAAAGGATGCCACGAATTGTTGCCGGTGCTGTTAAGTTGGATTCCAAAGAACTCGTAATTATCGCGGAAGCCCACACAATCCCTGAAATTGGAGCACTTCTGCACCGTAGAACAAGGGCTTTGCAAAGTTTCCCTTTTAAGCGTGTATTGCTTTCCCTGACGATCTTCTACATAAAACTGAAGAGATTATCAATAGAGGGAGTGTTTCTCCTTTCAAAATTTGACTACGTACCGTTACGGTGACTGGTGCGCAGGCCTTTATTAATGTCCGAATTGAGTTGCTCCTTGCAGGTAACGGTCTATTCGTTTCTCTATCGTCGCTTTTGACTGTGAGCCACATTTTGCTTCTTGCTTCGACACTCATACTCAATAGGACATCGTCCTTAATTGAAGTCGACTGAAATTCGAAATTGTAGGTAACATTTTTACAGTTATCGCTCAAGACTGGAAAATAACGGAGAAACGTACGTATTAGCAAGTTAACGTTATTTGGTCCCTCTTACTGGGAACAGAAAATGATGTCAAGTTGTAGTCCTTTTGTTCACTGGAAGTGAACCTCATCCCATACACGCGCAACTAATGATCGATAAAAAATAAGTCTACAATTATAATTACAGATACAGTACCTCTGTCTCGAATGTACAATCCGGCATCAATTTTTCTACCAAAACCTCTTTTACGTCCTATGCCAACGAAAGTGAAGACATCAGAGACGTGATTGCAAGAACAGCATACCTTGGGCACGGAGTACCAGCGAGGAGGAAATAACTGCATGCAATCCTTATCTACCGCCTTTACGTGAAGATAAAAGAAGTCAACGTCCGTCTGCGGTATTGTAGTCCACGTGATTCGCCTATTCACTACGGTGCAGTCATCATTCCACAAATTGTTGCCGTCACTGTCCAGTCGGATTCCAAAGAACTCGTACGTATCGCGGAAGCCCACACAATCCGTAAAATTGAAGCACTTCCGTGCTGTGGGCGGCCTCGTAGGATTTTGACTCAAACCGACCCACGTTGTAGTAGTATCTATGAGAAAATTTAATCTCAATCTTCTATTGATTGTCGTGAAACAAAACGCACAAGAAGATTTTGTCGTACTAGCTATGCCCTCCGTCGAAGGTTCCGTCGTTGGACCTTTTAGTAGAGAAAGAGAAGTATAAATACTGATTGAGCGTTGTGGTACGCTGACAACATACAAGGGCCGTTCAAAGTTCCGCTTTTAGTAAGCGTGTATTGCTTTCCCTGACGATCTTTTACATAAAACTGAAGAGATTATCAATAGAGAGAGTGTTTCCCCTTTCAAAATTCAACTACGTACCGTTACGGTGAGAGGCGTGCAAAGGTCTTGGAATGAATGCACTAATTGCTTGTCCGCAATTAGCGGGCGCTTTACTTCAGCTCCTTTTGCGTTTTTGATGTTGAGCCACATCTGACTTCTTACGCTGATTGAAAGCTGGAGTATGACGCCAGTTTTCATTTGATCAAGGAACTTAGAACTATAGGAAATCGTTTGACATGAAGGGCTCAGTGCTGAAAAAGGAATACGCAATTGAACGCATTAGATAATCTTTCTAGCTTCTTACGAGGAACCCTAAATGGCAAGTCGAGTTTCTGTCCGTCGTTCGGCTTAGTAATAACGTGGCTTCTCCTTTCCACGTGCACGTACATCTAACAAATAGAAATAAGAGAACGATTCTCTACCCAAAAAACGTAGACACCTTTGCTGTAAACGTACAATCGAGTGGCAATTGATCCACCCAAACCTCGCTTGCATCCTACAAGAGAACGCGTTCAAATGCCACGTACAATGAACCACGTGACTGCCGGTATACTGTGTGCACGAAGAACCAACGTCTCGAAAAGTGATCCTGGCAATTTCCCGCCGCTTTCACGTGGAGAACATAGCAAAAGTCAATGTTTTTCTTCAGCTCCAGTTTGGTCCACGTGATTCGTCTCTGCACCGCAACTTTGGTGCAGTCAACATCATTCCATTGTAAGGAAGAATCATTGCCGCTGTCCAATTGGATTTGGATGGAGTGGTTAAAGTTTGCGCACGCGCCGAGACAGTCCCTTCTTTTGTCGCACTTCTTTGCCGTTGGACAATCTAAGAGAAAACAAATCAACTTTTGTTTTCACGTGCAATGTATATATTGTAATCACCCTTTCGATACTCGCCGCTTGCATTTCTATATGCTCCCCTCACTCCGCGTTCGTGAAAAGCGGCGACTTGAAATTGATAGGTCACGCCACACTTCAAAATTTTATTCTCTAGTAGAAGATCAAGCTTGACTTTGGTCCCCTAAAATAAATAAATAATAAATATATAAATACATAAAATAAATATAACCAGCAGTGGAGACAGCGGCTGCCGATTGGACTGATTCACGATGGAAAATCGTGGCAAATAGACAATGTGATAGTCGTCACGAGTCCCGTCGTGATCAGACCACTTGAGATGCGATCCTTTCACCTTCAAATCCTCCACCTCTAAATGCCCATTTGTTTCGTTCACTAAAATAAAACCACGACCTTATATAAAACAGGCTTCGTTTTTCTATCTTTTTTTGTTATGACCATGCAAGGAAGTGTTCGTAATGAATTGACAAAACGTCCCACAGGCGTCGACAAACGCGTTCGCTTTAGCTTCCTAATCAGAACCCCATTGCTAAGAAAGCAATATGAAAAATAAACACACTCACTTCCTCACACGTCACCCGACAGTGCGTTCCATTCCGAAAAATGTTCCAATTTTCTTCGCTTTCATAGCAAACAGGGAAGCACTGCGAGAGAAAAAAAGAGAGAAGAAAAGAAAGTTCGCTAGACGCGGAAGTCGCCCGGGAAATGTTTGAACTTGCCGCGATGACACTGGGGGGGTTTGGACTCTGGAAGAGAGCGAACTGAGTCGACTACGATTTCTCGACCGACGTTTAGGCAAACCTTATAGGTTAGACAGTGAGCGAGGCATCGAGTTCGATTTTCGGCGAACGCCATCGCGTCAGACGACGGCAACGACAGATATTGGTCGCGAGACGCGATGACGGCGACGAAAGCGACCGCGATGCCGAGAAGCGAAAACTGCAACATACACGCGCTCAGGGGGTTATAGTTCTGATGAGACAGGTGCCCCGTACCCCGCTTTTGTCTCTTTGTCCACTTCCTTTGTTTTTCTTCGGCCCATCTCTTTAAATTTCTAGACAAAACGACGAGGAAAAGAGCCAATACGGGGTAGCGATTGAAGCCCGGATCGACGTAAAAAATTCGCTGTTTCCGGTTTCCTACTGCATCGCAACAGGAAAGCCTTTAACAGCGGCCATTCTCATTTTAATATCTAAGCAATTGCTTAGGCCAAATAAGAATTTTTAATTAAATAGCAAATTCTGAGATACAGCAGCATCTAATTACCGGTGCGGTATCAAAACATAAAGTCTGTAAAGAAAAAAAATTACATTGTACTTCTATACCGGAGAAGAGAACGTGTCATTCTTTTCTGACGAACTGCTCTTCACGTCAGGCATCTCCCCGAGCGTAACCTTGACAGGCGAGTCGACTTCAGGAGCGGTTTTTCCAGCGCTTTCTACACTCCCCGATCCCGTTTCCCCCATCGATTCCAGATCCCAAAAAGGATAAGAATAGGAAAAATCGAGATTGAGGTATTTCGTTGGACGTTCTGCTTCAAGCATGCTTCCAAGTTGCAGCGAGAGAAGACTGAAAGCGGGACGCTTTCCCGGATCGGTGTGCCAGCACTGAGACATCATTCTATATCTAAGAAGAAAAAGAGCATTGAATTGCTAACAATTAAAACAGAAGGACTTACAGTTCTTCGGAGCAGTTTTCTGGACAATCGAGACGATTGCCTTTACGCACGTGGGACAGAAGATCTCTACTAGAAACAGACGGATAGGGGAAACTGCCTAGAGTGCATATCTCCCACATGACAACTCCAAACGACCATCTAATAAAAAAATCCCATTAAAAATGCCACGTGCCCGCACTTTGTTTTCTCTTACACGTCGCTCTGTTCGGTGAAAACGCGGTCGGTGATGGCTTCGACGGACATCCATCGAAACGGGAGACGACGCGTTGTTTTTTGAGGATAGATGCCGTCCTGGTGAACAGCTCTCGTCAATCCAAAGTCGGACACTTTGAGAAGCTTGTTCTCCAAAACGAGAACATTTCGACAGGCCAAGTCGCGATGAACGAGACCATTGGCGGCCAAATATTCCTTAGAATCGAGGCTCAAATAGTCATTTTTAAACGCGTCAACTGTGCTTACCATTCCCGAGGCAATTTGCCAGGCAAATGACAAGAGATCCGAAGCCGTAAACTCCACCAACTCGTCATCCTTATCCTTATCCTTATCTTTGCTCTTGTCCTCCTTTCCTTCGTCTGACACGTTGATGTAATGGTGCGACGGCTCGCGACGTCTCATGGGCACATAACCCTAAAAATAAACAATTATTAATAATTTAACTTATTAAGCAATTTTTGCCGCTTGCCTCGTCGACGACATTCGGCTTCAAACGGCTAACACCGGACTGTCGTCGACTATCCGAACACCACTACAAGAAACCCATTGCAATAAAAAAATAGTCTCCAATGATATCTCATCTACTTACACCGGGTCTTCCTTTCTTGAGATAGTTGAGAAGGTCGCCGTGGGGACAGAATTCGACGATGAGACACACCGGATGATTTCTCGTTATGCAGGCGAGCATGCTGACGATGTGCTGGTGCTGTCCAATTTTTTTCATCAGCTTGATTTCTTCCATCAAGTCAGCCTGATGCTCAACGGTCCCAGTCTCTGAAAAGAATAAAATATCAAATACTATTACTTCTATTTGCACGTTTGCCGCTCACCTTTCAACATTTTACAAGCGACAACTGACTTGATCGTTTGCTTTCCATCGACGCTGCTGCTCCTGCTGCTCCTCCGTCTGCTTGAATTGCTTCGCACTGACGAGTTCATTCGACTTCGCACCATCCATCGCGGCGACGGCTTGTGAAAGACCTGCGCTTTGAGTACGACGCCGAAAAAGCCCTCGCCAATCACTTCGAGCAGCGTCACGTCGTCGGGATCGAGTTCCCACTCGTCGGGCGGATTGACGGGATTAAAAACGGGCGGCGTCAGCACGGGCGGCTTATACTTGGACAGTTCAAATACGCGACTTCTCTGCGTATAGCGACGCTTTTCTCGATGAACATAGGCGGCGGAAACGATGACGATAAGCAGGACAAAGAGAAGAGAACCACCGATGACGGAAATAATGATATGCAATTGAGAGGACGGCGACGGATCTTTAGGCGCGTCTGCAAGACAAGAGAAACAATGAGAACGATTGAAGATTCCGTCAGATTATGATTCGATTTCGTTACGCAAATAAACGTACCAGTAACGAACGGTGTTGAAGTCAAGGTGGGAGTTGGAGTCAAGCTAGGACTTGGAGTTGAGCTGAAACCTGGACTAGAGCTGAAACTTGGACTAGAGCTGGAACTTGGACTGAAGCTTGGACTTGGAGTCAAGCTGGGAGTCGTGGTTAAACTGTGACTCGGAGTCAAGCCAGAACTTGGCGTCGTTGGATTTCGAGACGGCGTGACAATCGTCACCGTGGTATCTGTAGTATCTGTAATAAAGAAAAATTCTTGTGCCTCTAGTTTTTCACGGCAGAACAATCATACTTGTAGAATTGAGCGTCGGTGGCGACGACGTCATCGTATTGACTGACAAAGTGGGCTTTTCCGCCGTCGTTGGACCTTTTAATTAATAGAGAAAGAGAAGTATAAATACTGATTGAGCGTTGTGGTACGCTGACAACATACAAGGGCTGTTCAAAATTTCGTTTTTAAGCGTGTACTGCATTCCCTGACGATCTGTTACATAAAACTAAGAGATCGTCAATAAATGGTCATTTCTCATTTCCACTAAACTACGTACCGTTACATTGACAGGATAGCAAAGCTCCTGAAGCGATCGATCCAGTATTACTCGCTTCTTGGGAAATAGTTCCCGCGTTAGTTTTCTGTTTTCTCCTTTGATGATGAGCCACATTTTGCTTCTTATGTTGATCGAAAGCTGGAGTATGACATTATTTCTCACTTGTTCAAGAAATTTAGGAATATAGGAAATCTTTCGGCATGAAGGACTCAATGCTGAAAAAAGGAATACGCCAATGGAACGCACTAAACAATCTTTCTAGCTTCTTACGAAGAACTCTAAATGTCAAGTCGCGTTTCTCTCCTTCCTTAGGCCTATTATGAACGAATTCTTTCTTTTCCACGTGCACGTGCATCTAGCAAATAGAAAAAAATAAGACAATTATTCTCTTCCCAAAAACGTAGACACCTTCGCTGTAAACGAACAATCCAATGGCAATTGATCCACCAAAACCTCGTTTAAATCCTACAAGAGAGAGAGAGAAGGCAGCGTGCAAATGAAACACACAAAGGACCGCGTGACTGCCGGTATACCGTGGGCACAAAGAACCAGCGTCTCTCAAAGTGCTCCTGGCAATTCGCTTCCGCCTTCACTTGGAGAACATAGCAAAAGTCAACGCCTTCCTTTATAGTCGGCGAGGTCCAAGTAATTCGTCTCTTGACCGCAATGTCAGCACAGTTGACATCATTCCATTCGAAGAATGAATCATTGCCGTGGTCCAATTGAATTTGGACAGATTTGGTAAAGTTTGTGCACGCGCCAATTAGACATTTGTCTTTGTTTTCGCACTTCTGCGTCTTTGGACAGTCTACATAAGAAAACAAATTTTGCTGTCACGTGATGATATATATACTACAAGTACTCTTTTGATAATATCCGCTTGCATTTCTGTATGCTCCCCTCATTCCGAGCTCGTGAAAAACGGCAACTTGAAATTGATAGACCACGTCACACTTCAAAGTTTTTTTCTCCAGCAGAGGATCAAGCTTGACTTTGGTCCCCTGAAATAAATAAATAATAAATATATAAATAACTAAAATAAATATTACCTTCAGCGGAGACAGTGGCTGCCAATTGGACTGATTCGCGATGGAAAATCGCGGCAAATAGACAATGTGATCGTCGTCTCGAGTCCCATCGTGCTCGGACCACTCGAGATCCGATCCTTTCACCTTCAAATCCTTCGCCTCTAAATGCCCATTCGTTTCGTTCACTAAAATAAAACCGCATCCTTTATTTAAAACAGGCTTTTCAACTTTTTTTTTATGACCTTGCAAGGAAGTGTTCGTAAGGAATTGGCAAAACGCCCCGCAGGCGTCGACAGACGCGTTCGCTTTAGCTCTCTAAATAGGGCCGCCATCGCTGAGAAAACGATCCTAAAATAAACGTTGCGGTCCCACACTCACTTCCTCGCACGTCGCCCGACAGTGCGTTCGATTACGAAAAATGTTTCCATTTTCTTCCCTTTCGTAGCAGATAGTGAAGCACTGCGAGAGAAGAAAAGAAAGTTCGCTAGACGCGGAAGTCGCCCGGGAAATGTTTGAACTTGCCGTTCTTTCGGCGCTGAGAGGGTTTGGACTCTGGAGGAAGAACGAATTAGGTCGACTACGATTTCTCGACCGACGTTTTAGACAAACCTTATAGGTTAGACAGTGAGCGAGGCATCGAGTTCGATTTTCGGCGAACGCAATCGCGTCAGACGGCGGATGTTGGCCGCGAGACGCGATGACGAAGACGACGGCGAGAAGAGCGACGACGATGACGAGACGCGATAACGGCGACATCGTTGCGCGAGTGTTGAGTACAGAATGCGAGCACGATTCGAAGCTGTACGTTAGAGATGAGCGAATAACGCGGATGACCTTTCCCTGTCCACAAATGCAATTAGGTGATCGAGTTGACGCACTTTGTATGGACCGTATGGACCCGGGTGTGGTGCCAGGATTGGACCAGTAAGCGTCTTCCTCTAATGCGTATGACGTCAGCGAGATAAGCGACCTTTACGCCGCGTTAGCTTTACGTCAGCGCCGTTTGCGGTTTCTATTCGACCATTTATTCACAGCAAAAGAGGCCTGGAGCGTCGCATTCTTACCCTTCGTCTCATGGAGCCTATCCTGTTGGTAACATTCGTCGCGGCTGTGACGACACTAAACGCTGCTCCGACTCCCGTTCCTCCATTGTGGCCTGAGCCCCCTGCGGGAAAGTGAGTGGCGCGCGCGTTGGCAGACGACCCGCCTTAGCGTCGTTCTCTTTTCTAGTTTCTCGTACAAGTGCTGCCCGCGTTTTGTGGTAGACAGAAAGGTTGAAGTGTGCGAATCCGTGAGAGAGTGTTCGAATACAGAGTGCCTACAAGTCGATATCGGTCGATACATCAACGGGGAAACGTGCTGCAGGTAGATCCGTCTCCCTCCCTCACTCTCGCTTTCCCATTCTTACCTACTTCTCAAAAAGGAATGTAAAGAAGTGTCGATCGATGATGGTAACCGAGTATCAAGTACGCCACGAGAATTGCGAAAGTGACCAAGGCGAAATTGACCTTCCGCTACACTTCCATTCGCCGCCGTAAGTACTCAAAGCTCCTCGTTTTAGTCTACGAAGAAAAGAAAAAACAAAGGTCGTGGGGCGTGTGCCTGGAACCCCGGTTCCTAGTGGTCAACCCACTTAGTTCCAAGTGGTTGGCCCACTAGAAACCGCACGCGTATCTCTTAATAGTTCTACTCATAAGAGATAAATACTTGGACTATACTAATCTAGTTGCATAACCTAATTTGACTTTATTTCATTTTATAGACTTAATGAGACTGCTCCAAGAGGTGACTATCCCAATATGATTGAGTGCAGATATCAGTGGCATTTCGAAGAAGCAACCCTAGTTAATTTGACATTCAACTTATTTAATTTGGAACGTGGTGGCGACCAGGACCGGTGCGACAACGACTTCTGCTGTCTAAACGACTACGTCAAACTGACCTTCTTCAAACGAAGGAACAGCGAGTCGTACGTAAAAGTTTGCGGTGAACACAAGTCGTTGTATTGGCACAGGAAAAAAGTGAAAAAAATCACGCTGGAGTTCGCAACGGACGCAAGCGAAACGCGTTTGGGATTCAATGGCACTCTAGGACGGGCAGAGCTACCGCCAACACCGCCACCAACAACACCAATAATAGTCACAACATCAACAACAAACAGCACACCAACAGCAGCATCAACGGAACCAATAGCCCTTTCACCTAATAAACCCCCTAAGACCCCTAAGACTGAGGGGGAAAGCGCAAATTCTGACTAAGTAGTCAGGGACTACCGTAAACGTACTTTCTATGCCATAGATTTACAGTATTTATGGGACACCCGTATTATTAGCCGAAGTCATTATAGTATCCATCTATGCACGTTACCTCAATAAAGAAAGATTCGCTTGCGTTCAAAAGTTGATCGATTTTCACGTCAAGCCATGATTTATAATCAAGGATTAGATCTGATTTAATGATGTGAGATGGCTCTCTTTGAAGAATCTGTGTCGCTTCGATTTTTCTATTGATTTAGCGCCGAAATAGTCGACCAGTTTCGCCGTTCCTTTGGAGTAGCCCACATCCGCTTCATCATCATCATCATCCCTAGAGAAAAAACGTGGAAAAAATGCTCCGAAAACGAAAGAAAACGATCTTGCCAGTGAACTGGAACGCAATTCCTTTCCATGATCTTCTCGCACGTGCTCCAGCTAAATCTCACCAGCTGCGGAAATCCAAATACGGGATCAGTAGACTTAGACAGCCAACTCTTCGTCTTGGGATCTAGACAAGAGTCAATCACTATTTTAAAATAAATAAATAAATATGAGTCACCTGATGGATATCCTGATCCAAAATCGTCATCTGAGAGTCCCTCGGAAAATCTCCAACGCCTCAACGCTTCATCCCTCGTGACCTGAATAATAAATAATTATTTTTTAGAGAAATAGCGTCTCTTTCTTAATAAAACCTTGGCACAAATGCTAGCAGCGCTAACTATGGAAAATTTAGAATCGGCTTTCTGTGAAACTGTCACTTGAATTCCCGGAAACAAGTCCGAGAGCTTTTTCTGATATTTATCAGCAGGACCAACCGTATCAACATAGAGCTAAAGAGAAGAAATAAACCATCTTTAATTAGAAAATTATTTATTTTACCTCTGTGATATTGACACCCTTTGATACTGCAGTTCTCACTAGATCAATAGCCGTGTCGTGAGACAGAGCGTTTAAGTTATATTTCGATCTAAAATATATCTTGAGAATTTTTTAATTTTTGACTATGAATTTTGCCTTCTTAGCATTGCGTTGGAAATTGTGTTGGGAGAGAGAATTTTCGTGTTCCAGCCGATGAAATCTTCGTTCGCCTGCATTATTTCAAAGAGACGATCTCGCTTTTCTTCCGTGAGCTGCTTCGAGTCTAAGGAAAAAGGGTGAGCCCCCTTTTGGGGATATCAACGCGCTGACCGGCGAAGCCGAGCTTTTTTAGTCCTTCTAGAGATCTTGTTGGGCAGTAGCAGAGACAATACACCATAGGACCTAAGAAAGTAAGTCGTACGGCGCATAGATTCGCCAACACGAGGCGCCTACCTAAAACAGGGCCCCTTCCAGCTTCGTCGATTCCAGCGCAGCATGGCAAACTGCTCAGTCCCTGCACATCCGAGTCGATAGCTCGATCAACGCTGTTATCGTCGCCAAAATTCAAAGTCGCGGCAGCCATTTTAGCGCGCGGTAGCGTACGCGCAGGAGCGGCAAAATTATAAGCGAACGGTTAATAAAACGAGAAAAAGACTCATTAGTACACTACAGCGGCAGGATAAAAAGACCAAAATCTTTTCCTATCGCTAGCTAAACGCGAGAAGACGAAGAAGCACTTCTTTCTTGATGAATTTCAAATTCAGGGACCTTCACTCTTTTCTAGTCATTCGTTAGCGTTTTTTGTTTGGGGCCGAGTAGAATTCGAGCGTGTGCGCGCGCGCGTACTTTCTTTTTTCGAATTTTCCCCTAACATTTTCATGGTCTTCTCTCAATTTCGAATTTCTGACTGACTACTTCAATTTTCTCATTTCTTACTTCAACCCTCCCCCTGGTGGGCGCAAGAAAGAAGTCAGACAAAGAGCACAAAAAGCACACATAAGACTAATACTAATTAACCCACAATGACGTCACAGAAACAGACACTCACAAACAAACGACTACTCTATGCTCACCATAGAAACAAGGAGTTCTCTCGCAAATCCCTTCAATAGCGTCCTGAGAAATTAATCCTAGATGCACCCCAAGTGTCTCTAATTGATATCTACTCACGTGGTGGCGGAGATCTGGAAGCAGAACGCGAATATCGTCCCGATTTTCCACCATAGTAGGGAGAAGGCGAACGCCTATAGTAATCATCTCTACCACCGCCACCACCGCCTCGACTAAGATTAAATAAATAAATAAATAATCTTTAATTTTTAATTTTACCTGCCAGCTTTTCCCATATAAATTCCCGGAGTGGGCGTGTGCGGTCGCTTGGTGACGGAATAGTCGACTCTGATTCGACGACCGTCTATCTCGACTCCATTGGTCTTATCCTTGGCCTATAGCCAAAAATAATTTTTTTGGAATTTTGCTTCTCTCTCTTACGTCTTTTGCATCTTCCAAATCGTCAAAATAGACGAAACAGAATCCACGCGATCTTCCCGTCTAATCAAAATCAATAATTCTTTGCAATTAATTATTGATTTTGATTTCACTTGTCTGTCATAGACGATCTGTATATCCTCAATAGGCCCAAATTTGGAGAAAAACTTTCTCAACTCCTGTTCGCTTGTGTGCAAACTCAACCCGAAAACCCCGAGACAGCGACACGGGGACGGATTTTCCTTAGCAAGAGGAAAAGTCCCCTTAATTTAATTTAATTTCTACGTCAAATTTTACCACGCGAACTCGATTTCCGCCTCCGTAGCCGCCGCGTCGTCGATAAGCCGGCGACCGACTACGACTTCGCCCGCGACGATAACGCGGCGAACGCGATCTAAAAATTAATTAAAAAATATAAATTTTTTGGACAAACATCACATATATAAAAATCTCGCGATTATAATCGCGAGGGACACGCCCCCTCACCGATAACGACGTCTAGAATAGGAATACGAGCTCGATCTCGAGCGGGATCGCGAGTAGTGACGTCCTCTAGAGTGCGAACGACGACGATATGACCTATGGCCCGAATAGGAGCGCGATCGCGAAGAAAATGACCTCGATCGCGATCGTCTTGGGCCGCGCCCGCCGCGTCCGCGCACGGGCGATCGCGATCGGCGTCGTCGATGGTCCGATTCGGAGCGAGAACGCGATCGCGATGAGCGCGATCGCGATCGGGAATCGCGTCCGCGGCTGCGGCTCGATGAGCGGCTTGCCGAGCGCGATCGTGACTAGAGATGAGGTGTTTGAGACCGTGTGGGGTTGTTGGAGAGCGATTGCTTACGCGTCGACGGCCTGAACGACGATCTGACATGATTTAAGATGGCGGATCCGCGTGGTGGGAAGTTGTCCCGTATGCGGAAATGTTAATTGCGCGGGATTTAGCTCGCTCTCCGACTTCTCTGTTGAAATCCCCACGTTTCCCTCAGAAATTAATTTAGTAGGCTATCTAGATTTGATTTTTCTTACAATAATTATAAGTCGCGTGACCGACTGCCCGTATCGTAAACACTCCTGCTCACCGTTCGATGGCTTCTCCTTTGATTTTTCTGCTATTTTCCTTTGCGTGCGGCCAATCGTTTGACGGTATGCATTTTTCTACTCACGATCATGCACAATTCCTCGTCTAACAGGCGTCGTTCGCCCGACGAGCGACGGACGCGCCGAAGCGTACATGATCCCGCCCTTCAAATCAAACCACGCCTCATTTCTGGAGAAACTACCCAACGGCGGTCTCGTCATGGCCTGGTTTAGCGGCGCGACAGAAGGCGCCGACAACGTATCGATTGTCGTTGCTCATTTGCCGCCAAACTCGACACAATGGTCAAAAGCGAGTGTTGTAGCTCAGCGATCGGGATATTCGAACCAGAATCCCGTACTATTCTACAGAAACGCGACGGGCATACTATATCTCTTTCACTCGCAACAAAAAGCTAAAGTCAATAAAAATTAATACCGAGATAAATAATATTTATGCTTTATTTTCTATAGGTACCGCCCAGCGAAGATTCCGCTAACGTGTGGACGCGACTGTCGTACACCATGGGAATGAATTGGACAGACGAAGTGGACGTTTTCACAAAACCCGGATCATTCGATCGAAATCGAATCATTGAGCGTCTCAACGGCGATATCCTTGTCCCAATGTACTTCGCACGTAAGACTTCAAAGATCAATAATAATAATAATCTCCTATTCCAAACTGCTTTTAGATGGTGGTAGTGAAGATCAATTTTCAGCTATGCAAACAAAGTCGGTTAACGAGAAAGATTGGCATGAACATGACGTCAAAAAATCAAACTACCTCGTCCAGCCAAGCGTAATTCGTCCAAAACCCGGCGTGAAGCAGCTGACTGCCTACTTCCGTGATCGTCGTCACGAACACATTTATATGTCGACGTCGACGGATGACGGCGACACGTGGACGGAACCGAAGAAGACAAAGCTGCCGAACAACAATAGCGGAATTCAGGCGAATGTATTGAATTATACGTCCGGGAACGTCGTCCTTTGCTTCAATCCAACGAACGAGGTTCGGAATCCAATGACGATTGGGTTGTCAGAAGATGGGGGAAACTCGTGGGCCTATCAGCGTAATTTGGAGTATAAAAAGGAATCGGTTGGGGTAATGGGTGTTGAGTACAGTTACCCAAGCGTGCTACAGACGAGTGATGGCTACATTCACGTCTCCTATACGTACAATCGAGAAACGATTAAGTACATGAGATTCCACGAGGACTGGATTAAACAGAAATAATAATATGTACTGCTGCTTGTGTCTAACCGTGTCTTTGAATCACTTCTTTTTTGAAAGGCTTTGCTGTAGTCTCTGTGACAAGTGCACATTGTTCTGAAACAAAAATGAAAACAATGAAAAATTTCTGGCTACATGTACTAAAATGTCAAACGAAAAATGCTAAAAATGACCAATCCAATCATTTCATCTTTTTCAAAATCGCTTTTGCCACACCTCCCTTTTCAACTTTTTCCAAAGCAGATAGCAATTTTCCTATAGTGGGGGCGTCTTCTTTGTCTACCCAAGCGTGAAGCAGACGGGAAAATTTGAAATTAACTTTGCTGTCTTTCATGTTTGAGAAAAAGTTGTCTGTTCTTGTGTGACTCCACCCAGTGAGAGCTTTTCCAAATGACACAAGTTCATCAGTGTTGGAAAAAATTTCGAATTCAAGAGCTTCGATGTGACAATCTTCTACGGATTGATTCTCGAGAGCGGCGACACGTGAACCCTTTGCTTCAGCCGCGCCGCAATCCTGAAAAAATGTAGGCTGACTTGTTCGGGGCATGGGGTCCCCGATCGATCATTTACCTGTTTCGAACTCTGGGTGCCTGTTTCCGAAAGATGAGACATCGCTGCTTCTTGTGAAGGATTCAAGCAGACGTAGAGATCGCGGCCTGGCTGGTCGAGATCGAGAAGAACTTTGCAGAAAGATACGAAACAGTGGTCCGGTCGTCGTCGGATGATCTGAAACACCTCTCTTGCTCCTTGTTTCACTCCCTCAGCTTTTATCGTTCTAGAGACTTGAGCGGTTTGATCGTGGGTCAAGCACTTGGCGGCGACGAGCTTCAGTTGGATGTCTCCGTCGTCGAGGAGGTTGCCGAGAAGAGGAACGGCTTTGTCGTACGCAGTGGTGAGCCTGTCTTTCCATCTCTTGACCTCAGGCTCCATCGAAGTCGACAGAAATTCCCGGATGCAAGGAGCTAACCCTGTGAATACTCGCACTCTGTTCCGGCTAGTATGACTCAATCTAGTGAACAGGAGGAGCACACTGCACTGTCACATGGTACGCGCAAAACCCTGAAAAGTGAAAATCGCGCAAATTCAGGCGCAACAGTAGCAATCACTCAGAGTTGTCTAAGTCTTGTCATCCGTTGCGACAATCCGAATCGAGACTCTTCAAATGAACGGCAGCGTTGCAGAATTAGTTCCATATTCTCGTATGCCAAAGCATCAATCTCAAAGATCCTCTCTGTTTCTTCGTAGTAATTGACTGTAAAGCTGACGTCGTTGATTGGAACTTTGAAGTGAGAGGAGAATTTTTTGCGCAAGTCGAGAAGGAGCTCCGATCTTTCTATTGGGTGGTCCCGAATATCCCGAGTAATTTCATCGACTTTGGATAGCAGAATGATTGGATTGCGGAGCAGCTCGACAAAGCGCTGAAATGTCTTGGTCACTAGTTGCACTTCCTCTGCACTTTCGTCGTCCAGGCAGTTGTAACGCATGAGGAAGACCACTGCATGCATCTCCGTTCTCGGATACTCAGTCTCTTTGGCGCGTTCAAACTTTTCGCTGAATTTCTCAATGCTGTGCTTTCGAAAATTCCAATTGTTCGGAAGTTTTCCATTTACGAGAAACCCTAGGAGATTTGCTTCCTTGTAGGAATCGCTAGTCAGCCCCCACGTGTCCCAAATATTTATGGGAAAGCCGGTCAGCTCTGACATGGAATAGCAGTGAAGGGTTTCAGTGACGGGATGATCTCCTCCGCCAACAGGAGCGGGTTTTATAAGTTTGTATAGATTTTCTGTACTTTTATGCCTGTTCTGCAACATAGCAGCAGCTGTATTAAGAAACGATGATTTCGTCGAGCCCGCCTCTCCGAAAAGAAGCACATTGTAGTGACTAATTTGAGAGCTCTTTGGTTTGTGCTCCTTCAGACCGTAGTTGTAATGGCCTAAAAGCACGTAGTGTATTAGACAGTGTCACACCGTCCACACCTCACAGCCTTACCTACGCAAATTTTCCCCTTAAAAACGTTTGCCATTTTTTCGAACCTGATTATAAAGCTCTTGCACAAGTGACGAATCGTGCAATCAGCCCCTTTTTTCTTGACGTCTACCGCAAATGTTACGGGTTCAGGGCTAAAGTGACCGGGAACGGGGCCAAACTCGACCACAGCTTTGCTATGATAACAGTTCTCCTCAAAAAAGAGTTTCTGCTGAGGCACTTCGTCAACTCCATCGTTGATAACTTGAAACCAGAGGTGGTCTCTTTCGCCAAGTTTTCCTGACGCTTCTTTAGAGTAGCCATATTTGAAAGAGACTTCGGGAATTTCAAGACGCGACGACGCTATTCGTGGGATTGTCTCTTCAATATCAGAGAATTGACAACGAATCATTCTTTCATGGGTTTCCAGCTCTTTTAGGTACACTTGAGACGCCACTGATACTTTCCTAGGAGGTTCTACTTGAGACGCCAGCGTTCTTTCATGGTTTTCCAGTTCTTTTAGGTCCACTTGACACGCCACTGATACTTTGTGAGGTGCTATTTCCGTGTCTATGACAGCTACAGTTGCTTTGCTGAAATCCTAAATATAAAAGTAGAGAAGGGTAAGTCAAGCGCGTGAGGGAGGTCAGGAGGAGAGGGAGCACAAGTTGCGCGCGCCTTAACGCGCGAAAATTTCATATATATATAAGCGTGATTAAATTAAGATGTTGTTACTGAATTCAGTTCGCGTTCATCTCGCAATCGCTTTGTATTAATTAAGGCATAAAAATGAGCGTTTGCATCAGGCAGTTGGCACAGGCAACAATAAATTTTGGATGGGGCATAGAAAGCCCCAATGATCAGTTCACTTTTTTTTGTCAATTTTACTTTCCGAAAGATAAAATTACACCTCTAAGCATAACACTTACAACGCGTTGCCGAATGTCGTATTCCGAGAAGTGAGACAGTGAGGCCTTAGCCCTTGTTAGTTTGCCAAAGTTTCTTGCAAACTTCTCAATTCTGCTTAGCTTCACCGGAAGAAGGTTTCCAAGCTGAATTTCAACAAGGTTGTCAACTGAGGAGAGCAATTGCCACAAACTTTCCGGACTAAGAAGGCAGCAGACAAATCTAATAAAACCAGCTGCAGTCAGAATCAAAATGACGTGGCAACTGCCTTGAATCACTTCAACTTTTTTTATGTCAACGTTAGTCATACTTTCGAGTTTTCTCAGAATCGAAGTTCTTTGGTTTTCAAATGTCTCTAACTGCGTTCTTGGAAAAATAATTTTCAAATAACATTCCTTAGCAACCAGCACATGGTACCGCTCACTGGTTAGTTCCATGGCAGATGCAAATCTCTTGATAATAGGATAATTTTTCTCACCACCTACCGTTAACATAATAAATATATCAATGACAGCGGAAAAAGCATCGTGGTGCTTTTCATAATCTTCCTTTATCGAAACATCAACAAGGATGACTACAGCGTCACAACGATCAACTAAGCAACAATAACTGCGTATACAATCTAAAATATAGTAAGACCCTACCTGAAGGATCACTAGCAGAAGTCGATTGGGCAACAGGCTGATCATTTTCTTTGAACGCCGTCTCGCGGCATTGTGTTTGAAGCCCTGTGGGCGGAGCACGATCATGGCCGAGGCTCTGACTCTCGTTTGGATCGATCTCAGAGTGTGGATGCAGCTCATTACTACGAACCAGACAATCATAAAGCATTTGACCTCGGTCGACTTTTGGTAGCAGTGAGCAAAATGTGTCGAAGCTGCCAGGAGGACATCGCGACAATGCATCGACGAGTAGCCATCTCGATACGTTTTCGGGTGACCTGTTGCGAAGATCCGTTAGCGTTTTTTGGTATTCGGTCGGGGTAAGGAGCTTTTTCGCGAGAAGGTGATCAAGCAACGCTTGGGAGCTTGCAAGAAGGTGAGAAAAACACTCCACTGCTTCGCGCATAACAGGGAAAACCCGTAGATGCCATTTAGGATCCGCCATTGCGACTGAATCTTGCAGAGTCTGAGATGAGTGCACAAGGGGCGTGAACGGCCGGGCTCCTGAAAATGGGCGGCGCCCATCTAACCTTCCATCGGCGGGCTTTGATTTGGATGTCTCTGTATCTTCTTGACCTTAGCTTAAGGGTGAAAGTTGATGTGACGTTTACAGCAGTATCTATTTGCTGCTTGTGTCTAACCGTTCAAGTGTCTTTTAGTTAGGATCACTTCTTTTTTTGAATGGCTTTGCTGTAGTCTTTGTGATGAGTGCACCTGGTTCTGAATGAAACAATGTAAAATTTCTGGCTACTAAAATGTCAAACGAAAAATGCTAAAAATGACCAATCCAATCATTTTATCAAAATCCTTCCAGCCGCACCTTCCTTTTCAACTTCCTTGAAAGCAGACAGCAATTTTCCTATAGTGTGGACGTCTTCTTTGTCTACCCAAGCATGAAGCAGACTGGAAAATTGGTAATTAACTTTGCTGCCTTTCATGTCTGAGAAATAGTTTAGCGTTCTTGTGTGACTCCACCCCATGAGAGCTTTTCCAAACGACACAAGTTCATCAGTGTTGGAAAAAATTTCGAATTCAAGAGCTTTGATGTGACGATCTTCTACTAATTGATCCTCGAGAGCGGCGCCACGTGAATCCGCCACGGCTGCTTTGCTGTAATCCTAAGTACAAGGACTTGGGCAAAGCATTGGGATCCCCAAAAAAACAATCGATCATTTACCTGTTTCGAACTCTGGGTGTCATTGGTAAGCCTGTCTTTCCATCCCTTGACCCCAGGCTCCATTGAAGTCGACTTGCCTTCCAAGGCTCCTTGCTTCGAATCAGACTCATCAGAGTGGCTTTGTTCCCAGCCCATCAGTTCTTGCACTATCCAAACCCGCCTGACATCGTATAGCGAGAGGCACAGCAAGTTGAACGTCTCCTCTTTGGGGCCTTTGAAACGCAAGACTTTCACGAGAGCATCGACCTTCGCTAAGTTCGTTAGAGCGCTCGATTCGATATTATCCTCCTTATCAATTTGAGTGAGCAGTGATGCGCCGCTCTCCAAGCGTTTTCCCATCAGGCTATTGAGCAATTCGTCGTCGACGTGGAGGTTGTGTTTGAGAAATTCTCGATGCGTGTCAACGCGAGTTTGCCAAGGATCTTGGGACTCATCAGAGTGGCCCATCAGCTCTTGCACTATCCAAACCCGCTTGATCTCGTACAGCGAATGACACAGCAATTCGAACGTCTCCTCTTTGGGGCCTTTGAAACGCAAGATTTCCACAAGAGTATTGACTTTCGTTGAGTTCGTTGGCGCGGTCATATTCGTTGTCGAACCGGTATTCGATTCGACGTTTTCCTTATCGGCTCGAGTGAGCAGAAATGCGCCGCCGCTCTTCAAGCGTCTTCTCATCAGGCTATGGAGCAATTGGTCGTCTACGTACAGGTTGTGTTTGAGAAACTCTCGATGCGTGTCAACGCGAGTTTGCCAAGGATCTTGAGGCCGTGACATCGCTGTGGAGTAGTCGTCAAGCATGCGCACTTCTACACCCACCAAACATATTTTACTCTGCCCGACCTAATTAATAAAACCAACGTCCATTAATTAAGTCACAGAAGAAAGCGCTTCACTGATCTGACGCAACGTCAGCGTACTAAATCCAAATATTCAGAAACTGACCTTCACTGTAATAAGCAGAGGCTTACATTTGGAGGTGGCACATTGGGAGTGGTGCACCTTGGTGACCCGTCATCATTCCATGCATTACTTGAATCGTGTTCCAAATGAGAGTGCTCTGTTCTAA
Source organism: Oscarella lobularis (assembly GCF_947507565.1). Lineage (NCBI taxonomy): Eukaryota > Metazoa > Porifera > Homoscleromorpha > Homosclerophorida > Oscarellidae > Oscarella > Oscarella lobularis. Next base: position 3,811,331 of record NC_089176.1, on the reverse strand, counting down.
AAAGGAAGCTGGCGTCAAAACAGATTTCTCACAATTTATAGGCTAACCTTGAAATCAACGGTGCACGTTCACTGTGTGTATCAATACTCCTATAATAACTATAAATAAAGAAGTAATTGAGACGTCATTATACTGCAATCCACAAAGACCCACTCTTTCATATTCTGAATCTTTCTCCACGTGTTCTGCTCGCACATAATAAGAAGCATGATTGGCAGCGATGAAATTACTGTAGCAAGTAAAAGTATAAAAAAGGCATCTCTACACAAGAAGCCAATGCTATTCATAAAGCTCATTTTCTCATTAGGTGCGTACATCATTTCTTTGCACAAGGCGTCGCGCGATTTGTGATAAGACTAATCAACCGGTTGGTCAATAATAATAATAATAATAAATGATTCCTAATTAGATACATACCTCGTTTATATCATCACATGTCACAATGTTCTGAAGACTACTAATAGACTCCAAGGCGTCTTTGCTACTCGCTATGGCCCCTTGAAGATGTTCCTACAAAGCCACATAAAACGGGTAAGTCAATCACACATACAAACCTTTTCTCTGCCAGGAGGAAGGAGAGCATCGACACTTTGAAATAATGATTGCAGTTCATCTGCGTACTGATATGCTTCGTTGAAGTACTAATTTAGAACTATGAGATGGTTTTAGCTGCAGTTTTGTAAAATGAACTTGCCTCGATGTACGGAAATGAACAATTGGCGCAATAAATGTAATATTCTAAAACGTCTAGAGCAAAACAATTATTCTATTTCCACCTACATATGTATATGAACCTCTGTCGTTTGCATTTGAAGTGTAATTCAATAGGTATCCGTCTGGATTCATGCACACATCACTTCCAGCCTAAAGACAGGTTAAAATTCATTTCTTTTGAAGAGAAGTGTATTACCAGAGAAATTCCCATTGACGCTCCACTCATGAGACCACAAAATAAAATGCCAATCAAGGCCAAAAAAGCAAAACTACAGTAAAGATAAGTCAAAGTAAGAACTGCCATTTCAGTTGACATACAATTTCAAACAGAAAGCCGTTTTTCGACAGCATAAAATCCCCAAAAAGGGAAGCCCAACAACGAGACCCAGAAGACAGAAATACGGAATCATTCCATATTCCCTAATTAAAAAGTCTCAAATGAAAAAATTTAATTTTTTACCTACGTACCCATAGCGACGATATTCCTTCGCTTTTGCCACGTACTCATCCAAATCGACGTCATCAATTTTATCATTAATCTCATCAATTCTCTCCGTGACGTCCTTTACGCGAATCAGAGCTTCGTTGACGAGTTCTCGCACATTCGTGTCGTTTGCGAGTCCAAGCAGCGCTCCCAATTCACTATTAACGTGACTCACGTGGTCTCGAATCGTAGAAACCTCGAAAAAACAGACACTCAATAACGCGCGTACTAAGGAGCGCAATTACCTGCAATTACCTCATCTTTCGCCGTGTCGAGACTAGCGTCGATCTCGTTTGCACCGTCGATGACTGAATTGGCGTCGTCCAGAGCCTTCGCGCCACCGTACGTCGCCACGCCGACGGCGACAGCGGCGATAAGGACGACGAAGAAGAGACGACACCACGCATTTCCGGTTTTCGGTTCGATCGCCATAATGCGTCGCCGTCGCGGAAAACAACAGCATGTGCAGACGAGATAGACGAGCGAGACGAGCAGGAGAAGGATGGAGAAGGCGGCCGCAATGACGGCCCAAACGCCGAGGCCCTACACGTGTACGAAGGAGCGAAAATCGAGTAGAGGAGAGAAATTTTCTGAGTAGACTTTCGTACCTCGAGGTAGGAGCGGTTTTCAGGCTCGAAAGAGGGATTCGACGTTTTGTAAAAGTGCAAGTCGAATCGCGGAAACGCGTGAAGACTCTCGATGAGCGACGAAGGAGAATACGCTGACGTGCAGGAAGACATTGTCACGAGAATGCGTGACGTCATGTTAATGAGTACACGTGAATATCAAAAAATACGTGCTGATGTTTATAGTCGATCGGTGATCTGAAAATAAAACTATTTATTATGGGACTTGAATTTTAGGAGATTTACCTGTATCATTGAGTGTTCACATAACACAAAGCAGCTGATATCGATAATCAGAAGTCTGATTCTATTTCAGTGTACTAGAGAAAAAAACAAATTTAAAAACTACATCCTAAAACTTTATCACTAACCAGTGGAGGTGGATCAACGGGTGCCGAAGGAATTGGTGACGCTTTGGGGGAGAATTTAGTAGAGCTCTCAAGTTGCAAGTTCATGCTCCTGGTTTCACTAAAAAATGAAAACAAAGGTTACTAATAACAAACACGTTTCTAAAAATTTAGACGAGACCTTGAAGCCAAAGGCGAACGCTCATCATATTCCCTTTTTCTATAACTAGTCGAATGGACGTTAATTAATTTTTACTACAATACAAGCCAGTGGGCAGACTCACCGCTTGATTTCTCTAAGCTTCCACCATGCGTGCTGCTCACACATAACTATGATCATGATGGGAATAGATGCAATCAGAGTGGCAAGTAGAAGAAGAACGAGATCAATTCTGAAGAAAAATATTAACATATATGAAGAGGGGGTTTCTTTTCTCAAACGCACTTACATTGTTTCCTTGCAGACTGCATCACGAGATTTGAGATACGACTAATAAAATGGTTTGGTCGATAAATGGTAATAAAAATTTGCAAGTATATACCTGGTGAATATCGTTACAGATGACAACATTTCGAAGAGATACAAGAGATTCTTCAATCTCAGAAGTGTCACTTAGCACTTGACGAAGACGCTCCTATAACCATAATTAATTCGAAATGGATCACTCTACGGACTGACTTGTTTTTTCTCAGAAAGCAGACGATTAATAACTTGAAACGCCCCTTTTATTTTGCTCACATCAGAAAACGCCTTGTTGAATTCCTATAATAATAATTAGAATTATTATCACTAGTAAGAAGCTCTTGCCTCAATGTAGGGAAAGGGACAATCATCACAATAGACATAATATTCCAAGACTTCTATACACACAAACAATTGACCTCTAATACGCATTTTTTTGACTCAAACCTCTATCATCTGAATTAGACGTGTAGTTCAAGAAATATCCATCTGGGTTCATGCATACGTCACTGCCAGCCTACACATAAAAATTGCAGTAATAAAATTCCTCGAGAGATAAGGAGAGTTATATACCAGAGATAAGCCCATGGTTACACCGCTCATCAAACCGCAAAGCAAAAGACCAACAAGAGCCAAAGCTGCCAAACTAAGCAAAAAATAAAGATTGGAGGTCTAACCAAACAGTCTTACAATTTCAAACAGATAACCCTTCTCCAACATATCATAAGTGAAACTACAGCAAGAAGACCCAGATAGCAGAAAACTGGAAGCATCCCATACTCTCTACAAACGTTCTATTACGTCTTCTCTTTTCCATTTATGCACATACCCATAGCGACGATATTGTCTTGCTATTTTCACGTACTCGTCCAAATGGATACAGTCGACCAAACTCTGAATATTATCCACCTGTTTTCTGACGTCAAAAATTTTATCAAAAGTCCCAGCAACAAGCTTTTCCACCGCTGGATCGAATTTATTGTTTAGCAGCGATTTCATATCACTATCAATCCTTTTGACGTCATTGTTAATCGATGAAATCTACGTCACGCAAATGGCGAGTCCAAATCGCTCGTGGGCGTGCCACTTATTACCTTTTCTCTCGCAGCGTCGAGACGCGCGTTGATTTCGATGAATCCATCGATGGCCGTGTCGGTGTCCACGAACGCTTTTGCACCGCCGCCGATTGCGATGACGACGGCGACGACTGCGAACGCGGCGACGAAAGCCAGACAAAACCACTCGTTTCCGGTTTTGGGCTCGCGTGCACGTTGCGGAGGAAAGCAGCACTTGTAGACGAGATAGAGAAGGGCGATGAGAAGGAGTAGAATCGAAAATGATCCAGCTATTATGGCCCAAACGGCGAGACCCTAAGGATGCGATTCTTCCAAGGGTTTATGATCGCGTCACATCATGGAACCTCGCGGTAGGATTGACTGTCCAGCTGAAATTCAGAGCTCGCCTCGTGAAAGTGCAAGTCGACGCGTGGTAAGTCGTGCAGCGAGTCGACGAGCGGCGGCGGAGAATACGGAGATACGCAGGACGACGACATCACGCTTCTTCCTTCGCGGTCACGTGCTGAACTTGCTCATTGCGAATACCCGTACAGGCGCGTAGGCGCACAGTTGGGGGTACAGCCAAATCCTGATTGGCTCATGAGTGAGATGCTCGGTAGGTGGCTAGACTGAGGGTGTGTGTGCAGAGGAGGAATTGGATGATGTTGGATAAGTGGGCGGTGATCATAATCTGACCTCCCCAGAGGGAGTGGGAAGAGACAGGGAGAGGGAGTGAATTTTATTTAATTTGCAAGAATAATTAAATTTGAGATCACAGAGTACACAGGCTGGCGCCTAGAGCAAGGAACATGGAGATCCTTCGTGCTCCCTTTCAACTCATCAATTTTCTTTGGCGATCTCCCATGCAACTCATGGGTTGGATTTGGCAAAACGTTTGGCCGACAAATGGCAGGCCAGCAAAAGTGAAGTGCATCAACGTAAAACAACACCAATCTAAAAGAAAAGAAACAAATAAAAGAAAAGAGCAAAAAATCGAAAATCTCCAGCTTCAGCTGCAGGCTGACTTAGACGAGTGCAATAGAAGATCAGCGTTCCAGCATCGGCAGCTGCGGGCTGACTTAGACGAATACGATAGAAGATTAACGTTTCTTTACAGTCATTGTGGCGTGCTTCTACCCAACACTCGCGTAGCTGTGTCATTCGAAAAGAGCCACTACAACGTGAAATACGATGACGTAGTTACACGGCTACTGCAAGAAGTCGGACTAGATACGTTTCCAGTACACCGAGGAGAAATTCCAGGCAGTGGCAGTGACTTTGATCTTATTTTTCACATTGCATCAAGTCCAACACAAAGACTGGTCAACTTGGATGAACATCTCAGAAAGAGATTCGATTGCAGTAAGTCTTGCTAAATAAAATAAAATATCACAATATAGCCTATTTAGAAAACGTTGTTTTGGTTGTAATGCGACCTGGAAGGAACGAGAAGGCCTTTGATACTCTTCTAGAAGAGTCATCTCAATACTCTGGCGTCTTCTTAGGCCAGGAAAATGAAAAACGTTTTTCGATACAAATTCTGCATTGGGAACAAAAATGGCTTGAGAACAGTCATATCAACCAAGAGAATGTAAAACTTCTTCAAACTGAAATCAGACGAGCTTGTCCCCACGTAAATAACTCTCACTTATCACTCAGCAAAACGTTCAAATGTCTCTTTAGTTCTACAAGACTCCAGTTGATGGCCAGTGAATTCTATCAGACAATTTTACTTTTTGCTGATGCATTTATGCAGCCTCTTTGCTAATAGCCACTGGCAGAAACGCATAGATCTACAGACGATCATTTGGTCAGCTGTACCTTCTATCCTTCGCAGACGACCATGGCTTGGGTCGTTACGACACTCTTATCCCGTAAAATGGCTGAAAGAGTCGCGAATCACAGTGCGCAAAGGCGTTCTCCCTCTCGACTTCCCGTATAACAAGAGGACAAAGATTAATTAAATAATTCTATTATGATTTGCGTAGGCAAGTGGCGGGAAGTGAGTGTGGGTAGCGGAGGGAGAGGAGAGAGGGAGGAGACCGAGAGGGGGAGAGGGGAGGGGGTGGGATAGGAGCAAGGCCTCAATCTTAATTTTGATAACTAGATTCCCTTGAAGGAGAATGACGCACGTTTGATCATGCAATTTGCAAGTCGAGGATGAGGTGAGCCAGGGGTGAAGTGCGCACGTACCAGCGTAAACACTGAACAACCTTTTCCAAAACTATGGGCAGCTGTTGTTCCAGCTCGAGCAAAGTGCGCTGTGGGGAGATCCTAGGTTGCTTTTTTTGGCCACACTATCTTCTACAGACAAATCACGAAGACTCAGAATTGCTCCTGCCAAACGGTAAGTCTTGTAACGGACTTCAAAGTCTCCACGTTCTGACGACCTCATTAGACAAGTCAGACTCGGAAGAAGACTCAGGCGTCCCTTTGGCAAAGAAACGCCATCGCCAATACAAGGGGGGAAAGCCAAAAACAATGAAGGATGGAATAAAAGAGATGCGGGAAGTTCAACTAACCTCAATTGAGAATCAATTAAAAGAGATGCAGAAAGTTCAAGAAAAGCATGAATCCCAACTAAATGAAACTTCCAAAGCAGTAGCGTACCTTTTCAATCGTCTTGGCGTGCCTACTCCCAATACCCGTATTGGGGTGTCGTATGAAAAGGACCACTACAAAGACAAATACAAACAAATAGTCACTCGACTACTAAAGGAAATAGGTCTCGGGAGCGTTCCAACTCACCATGGAGCATCGCCAGACGATGATACACAGTCTGACGTCATTTTTCATTTCGCGTCAATTCCAACAGACCGATTGGTGAATCTTGATTCAAAGCGTAGACAAAATTTTGATTGCCGTAAGCCTTCCTTAAAACTTATTTAAAATTCAATGCCTTTTCAGACAACGTCATTTTGATTTTACTACGATCCGGAAAAAACGACGGAGCATTTAAAACTTATTGGGAGGAAACAGACGAATATTCCGGCATTTTTCTAGGTGAAAATAGCCAAATTCGTTTCATTGTACAAATTCTGCACTTTGATCGCAAATGGGTTGAAAACAGCGCTATTAATCAAAAGAACGTCGCGTTACTTCAATCTAAAGTGAAGTTGGCTTGTCCTCACGTGAGAAACGCTCTTTTTTTAAATCAAAGCCCTCTCGTTTATTATTATTCGTGTTTTAGTTCTATTCCAACGACTCGGAAACTCCGTGAACTTTCAGGAAAAGCTTCTTACTATACTGTCCCATTGTCTCCAGCGTTTCGTAAAAATGGCTAAGCATGCTTTGAAAATGAGGTCCTACCTAATAAAGTTAAACGTCAAATAAAATAATTAATACAACAACTATTAGTACAGCGCCAATAAACGCCTGTAGAACAACAAAGAGAAATATGATTAGGATTTTTACTAACTGTACAAGCGCAACCTTGTAGCTTAGTATCCAGTCCAACTCCCACATTGACTCTCTGCTGGTACGTTCTTGGCTCCGCAAAAATGTTCCCGCCTCCATTGAAGGCAGCTTAAAAAAGAAAAAGCAAGCATGCGTAAATCAAGCACAGCATCCGATTATCTCATTCATCCTATACCAAATCAAAAACAGCACTTTTCCTGGAATTCACTTCCACAGCTAAAGCAGATTCTAGCAAAGGATACAAAGATGCAATCAACGCTTTGTTAAAAAAACACTCGCACTGTTACTTTCATCTTTCACAAAGTGATCTTCACGGGATCCTATAGAAAATTCAGCATCATGCCCACAACAAAAAGACACGAATCTTACTGTCATTTTGTATAAAAGTCTCACAGGAATCTAGCGCAGCGACAAGATTCTTGTACGCCAACGCCTCTATGTCCCAGTTTCTTTCATTTTCTTGAAGGTAATTGACAGTGTACGTAACTCTTTCTATGGGTAGTTGAAACAAAACCGCCGCTTTCTGACGAAGTTCTTCGAGTTTTGACGTTAACATGAAGGCATTTCTGCGTAATGCAGGATCCATCTCATCTACTTTTGACAAGACGAGAATCGGAGAAAGTCCTTCATTGACCAGCAGCTGAAACGCCTCTCGTAGCAAGTCGAGTTTCATTCCTTGCGCTTTTGTGACAAGGTCAGATGAAACAAAGAAAAGTACAGCATGAATTCGTCTACTTAGACTCGTTTTTATCCTGTTTATGTGGTTGTCATATTCATCCACACTGTATTCACGACGCCACCCAAGAGGCAACTGCCCATTGACCAGATACTTCACCTGTTGTGGAACAAAACTAGTTTCATCTAAGCCCCACGTATCCCATAAATTAAAGTAGCAGTTAGGGTGCAGCCGTGAAATATTGTAGCAATGCACTTTCGTAGTAGTGTGAGCAGCCGTGCCTCCATATGCCGCCGACGAGCAGATCTTCTGTTTGGATTCGTCCTGAAGCATGGTAAGGAGAGTATTGACAAAGGAAGATTTTCCAGAGTCAACCATTCCGAAAAGCAAAATGTTGTAACGGCTGATTTCTTTTCTATTCGTCAACTCTGCTTTCTGCGGCGAGTAGTCTTCAATGCAGCCTTTATAATTCGCTGCAAAAAAACGATTGAGGAGCAGTATATTCAGCTACCTTTACCTATTTTGGTTGGCGTTGGAACGGCCACGCCCAGACCGTGGAATTTAACGATGAAAGCACGGCATAATGATTCGATCCTACGATTTCCAGGACACCATACTGTTGCCTTCAACTTGATGCTTCCTTGACTGAACGGTTTGATCGCCGGCAGAACCGACACGGTCCTTTTGTAATAAAGGTTCGATTCGAGACTCACGCTCTGCTCTGGTATGGCTTGATGGGAGTTGTTTCGGATTCGGACGTCAATCCAGTGATCGTCTCCTAGCCTTGTATTTGATGTCGATGAGTGCTCGACGGAGAATTCTGCCGAGGAGTCCATCAGGAACTCGGGAGCCGGCGTTGCGTTAGCGCGCTTTGCTGCAAATCGAAGGCATGATTTCGTCACATGAACGCGTCTACTGTGCAATATATGAATCGAACCCAGGAACAAGCACTAATAGTACATGCAGTTCTGAAACGTTTCATTCCTCTGAGTCGGCCCAAATTAGATTATCGCCATCAGTTGTCTTTTTCGTCGAAAGGTCGCCATACTGGAGCAATCGAGACTCTTCAAAAGAACAGCAGAATTCCAGAATTAGCTGCATATTTTCGTACGCCAGAGCATCAATCTCGAAGACCCTCTCTTTTTCGTTGTGGTAATTGACTGTAAAGCTGATGTTGTTCATTGGGATGTTAAAGCGAGAGGAGAATTTTTTGCGCAAGTCGAGAAGGAGCTCCGATCTTTCTATTGGATGGTCCCGAATTTCCTGAGTAATTTCATCGACTTTGGATAGCAGAATGACTGGATTGTAGAGCAGCTTGACGAGGCGTTGAAATGTTTTGGCCACTAGAGCCACTTCCCCTGCACTTTCGTCTTCCAAGTAGCTGTGAGGCATAACGAAGACTACTGCGTGCATCTCCGTAGTCAGACACTCGGTCTCTTTGACGCTTTCAAACTTGTCGCTAAATTTCTCAATGCTGTGCTTTTTAAAATTCCAATTTCTCGGAAGTTTTCCACTTACAAGTAACTCAAGAAGTTTTATGTTCTTGTACGAATCTCTAGTCAGTCCCCACGTGTCCCAAATATTTATAGGAAAGCCGTGCAGCTCTGACATGGAATAGCAGTGAAGGGTTTCAGTGACATGAGCACCTCCTCCACCAACAGGAGCGTTCTTTTGGAGTTTGGATGAATCTGATGTACGCCCATGTCTGTTCTGCAGCATAGTGGCAACTGTATTGAGAAACGAGGATTTCGTGGAGCCCGCTTCTCCAAAAAGCAGCACATTGTAGTGACTAATTTGTGCACTCTTTGGTTTGTGCGCCATCAGACCGTAATTGTAGCTTCCTAAAACATTTAGCGTATTAGAAGTAGGCAGCGTCAAAAAACCTCACAGTCTTACCCACGGAAATTTCTCCTTTGAAAACGTTTCCCATTTTTTCAAACCTTATTACAAAGTTTTTGCACAAGTGACGTATTGTGCACTCAGCTCCTTTCTTCTTGACATCGACCGCAAATATTACGGGATCAGCGCTCGTATGACCGGAAACGGCGCCAATCTCAGCCACAGCTTTGCGATGATAGCAGTTCTCCTCAAAAAACAGCTTCTGTCGAGGCACTACATCGACGCCATCGTTGACGACTTGAAGCCAGAAATAGTCTCTTTCGCCAAGTCTTCCTGACGCCTCGTCAGCGTAGCCATATTTGAAAGAGACCTCGGGCATGTCAGGAAGCGACGACGCCATTAGTGAGATTGTGACTGCGTTCAGAAGGACTGCAGAGAGAACCTGCGTTACCGCCGTTTTTCCCTCCTCCAACTTTCTCCCACGTAATCCGTGTCATACCTTAGCCAGAAATTCTGTCAAAACAATGCCTACCCACGACGAGGCGCCGCAGATAGATCAATTGAGCCGCTATCGCGAAAAACACCACGTGGCCTCGCCGTCGCCGTCGCCGTCCCCCCCCCGCCCCCGCCCAGCCGTGCCGCCGCTATCGCTAACAACACCAGGTGGCCTCGCCGTCTACCCCGCCGTCGTGACGTGGAAACAAAGACGATTTACGGTTATGGCACACCCAAAGGACTTGTTCAGCTTCAGTCGATACACACCTGCACAGCGTCACGGTCGTCAAAAGGGAAAAGCGCCCGCAAAAGCGCCGCATGCAGACACTGACACCCGCTCATTCACATACATAAACTCGCCTGTCGTTCCTGTTGTTCAGGAATCAAAGCAACACTGCGAAGATTGCAAGTATAACGAAGAATATGCCCAATTTCTGGAGGAGAAACACATAAAAGCAGAGTTCAATACTCTTTCACACCATTCAAGCCATAAGCAAAATCTGACTGTTGGTATATCATATGAGAGGTCTGGGTACGAAGAAAAGTATAAAAACCTAGTCATACGAATACTAGAGAATTTAGAAGTACCTTATGAAACAGTTGAAGGTTCCGTAAAAGAAAGAAGATGTGACGTAATTCTGCATTTTGCCAAAACTGATGGTGGAAGAACAGTGAACCTAGACCCAGAACAGAGAAAAGGCCTTGATTGCCGTAATAGCAAATACATTGCGTGAAAGTAGCTCATCGCTGTTCTCTTTATGACACAGAAAACGTAATTCTTGTCCTACTTCGATCAGGAAAAAACGAAAGAGTCTTCCCCATGTTTTTTCCACAACAAAGCGAGGAACATTCTGGCATATTTCTTGGAACTTCCAAAGAAAGAAAGGAAATTCTTCATTTTCTGCATTGGGATGGATGTTGGGTAGAGTCGAGTCTGAACAATGCAAATGTGGACGCCCTAAAAAAACTCATTACGAAAGCGTGTCCTTGGGTACGTCACTGCTTTCTGCACTTCTAAACACGCTTTCTTCTGCTTTAGGCGCTTCAGCTAGACTACGAGAAAATTCGAAAGGACGTTAGAGAAAAGCTGAGGCAAGAGTTTCGCTCACAGTGGGAAACATCCCGTAGCAAAAAGACTCATACGACTGAAGATATATTTCCTCCCAAGAGAAAACGGTATTCAGCGCGAAGAAACCCTCGTCCTATCTGACTGCCGGTTTCAAAATCCCGGATGTATAGATGTACATTCTTTTGACACTAATCTGTAAGTTTCGTTCCATGCTTTCGGAAGAAATTTTTAAGTCTAGTCAAATTCTTTGTATTTTGTCTGTTTGTTTCTAGCTTTTCATTGTAGTAGAGAAGATGTATTGCTACCTCGCAGCTTCCTTTCTCCATTGCAGCATATTCGTTGTCAGGAAAAGCCTTGGGATTTCTTCCTGGTCTTAGAACCAGTACAGCTTTTGGACCTTAAAAAGAGAGAGCTTGAAATGTGTCAAGGGTCCTTCAGTAGCAAACCTTCAAAACGCTCCATTGGTTTCAGATCGACGTCTGTCAGCCTTCCGGTGGTTGACCTATAAACAAACAGGCATGGACCTTTTTCCTGCTGCCCTACTTCTTCTGCGGCAGACAACTGAAGAGCTTCTTGTAAAATATCCTTGTACTTTCCCACGTTCATTCTTTCTTCCCAAACAACAGTGACTCCAAAACGATGCTCTTGCTGTTGCACGCTAGACTCTTCTATCAATTTCAACAGCTTTGGCTGAATTTCACAGAGTAACAGTCCAAACTTTTCAATTTTCTTTTTGGACGATTTCTTTCTCATTGTTTCGCTTGCCCTTTTTTGCAACCAAGTACGCATTTGAGTATAAAGAGCCCCTTTACCATCATTATCAAGATTTAAATATTCTTTTTTAGCCGGAGTGTCATGGTCTTTCTCGTTGCTTAACTCCTGTGAGTTTTTGGCGCCCATCTTAGAGATAGATGACGTCTCAAGAGAGACAACACCTTTCTTTATCAAATTTGCTTATGTTAATGTAAGAGATGCACAATTTATCCTCCTTACTTCTATCTCCCTCCTCGTTATCCTCCTCCACTCCATCCTCCTCTTCGTCTCTCCCCCTCCTAGTGTCATCCTCCACACTTCGCAGTTCCATATCTCTGGCCTTTCAAAGAACCCCTAAAGAAGCCGTCCAACACAACAAGTGCAGATTATGAAAAGAACCGTTCGACTTGAATCGATTCCACAGGAGGGATGTCCAAAAGGCGTCTCTGTCAGCGTCTTTCTTTGTGACACTCCTATTTCAATAAGGGCCACAAACGACAAAGGCAAAAGAACTAGGGGGATAGATTTTGAAGTTGAAGTTAGAAACGAAACTGCTAAAATGTTACCCCGTGCAATAATGGCACTAAGGCTTCCTCCTCTGTTTGCTGAAGCTAGACCGATGGTCGAATCGGTTGACGCTTTTAACGGACATAGTCTACGCACAAAGATATGCTTGAATCTGGGAAAAGACTTGAAGCTGGAAAATATACCTCCTTCTCTCGCTTTGAGCTACAACGACTGGAAATGGGAGGTGAAACTAGAAATTGGTACTGCTACACGAATCGCGCCCCTATATCGCAGTCTAACAAGCTACATATTCAGGCCACTTCATGGGCGATCTGTGCGCCAGCGGTGACTCGGAGAATCATTACAACATCTGCATTCTCGGTGCCCCGCTCTCGGGGAAAGCTATGCTAATCAACATGTTCTACACGTTGCTGAGTAAAACCCTTGTCCAAAGGAAACTGTGGGCTGTAGCCCCTAAAAAGCCGACTTTTCAATCATGTGATAGCGGACGCGTTACTTACGAAAGTTACAATCTGAGAGAATTTGCGAACGTACCCCTCACCTTCTTCAAAGCAACTCCCATCACGCAAAAAACAGCTGAAAGTGAAGAGCTGCAGAAGCTGTTCAAAGAGAACGCTCTGTTTTGTGACGAAACGACTCACCCAGTTCACGCTTTCGTCATTGTTATTAACGAATTAGAGACAACAGAGCAGAGGCCTGGCGTTCTCCGCTATCTTACCCGCTTCCTGAGCGACCAGACCACGAGTAAACCTCCTGTTTTTCTCTGTGTTAGATCGGAGGAAAAAACTATTGTGGACGTAAAAAAACTCCTAAAAGTTGAGTGTAACCCGAGAGTGGAGGTACAAAGCTTGCCTCGTTTTGATGATCTAGGCGAAGCCAGCTTTAAGAGAGATTTGCGTGTCGGCGTTATTCTCACTTGGTGCAAGAAACAAGCTTTTTTCAATCAGTTTCATAAAAACAGAACTTGAATAATAGAATTTTTACTGTGCGATTTTTCCTGGGAACGTACGTTGCGGTTTACTAGTATTTTGTTTTGTTTAATAATTCAGAAAGAAAAAAACTGAACGGACACAAGAATAACAGCCATCAACGATTAAGGGAAGAGGGTGCAATCAAGAAACAAGAACGATCAATCCGTCTCAAGTCACCTGAAAGTTAAGATGTTTCGTCTGGCCAGACAAGTCCGTCGTCATCGACGACACCTTTCTCGCCGACTTTTCCAAATCGCATCAGACGAGCCTCCACAAACGACTCACACACCTCAAGTGCAGCTGTTAGGTTTTGATGAGCCAGTGCTTCTATTTTCCAATTTCTCGAAGATTCGTAAAGGTAGTTGACTGTATAGCGGACGCTGTTTAGACCAATTTGAAACAAGGTTGCCGCTGCGTGCCTCATTTTTTCAATTTCTTCGTTGGGATGAAATGGGTCTTCACGCACCGCCTCAACTACTTCATCCACCTTGCTGAGGATTACTAGCGGATTGTATTCTTCTTGGATCAGACATTGGAACATCTGCCGAATTCTTGCCACATCATCACTGTCAAGATCGGTAAGACTTCCCTGAGGCACAAAGAAAATGACAGCATGCATCTGGGTGAAAAGGGTTTCTTTTTTGAGCAGTTCGTCAAATTTGGCAGAATGCCGCTCAAAGTCAGTGTTCATAGTCCAATTTGGGGGAAGTTTGCCCTTCATTAGCAAACTAACTTGGTACGCATCATAATTATTTTTGTCCAACCCCCATGTATCCCATAAGTTGAAATGGAGGTAAGGATGCACGGCCTTAACGTCGTAGCGAGTAATCTTCTGAGTAGCATGTTCAGCACCGCCTCCTGTAACAGCACTCCGGGAAAGAGCCTGCTTGTTTTCATCCTGAAGCATAGTGAGCAATGTATTTATGAATGAAGATTTACTTGCGCCGGCTACTCCGAACAGTAAGATGTTGTAATGCTTTATTTCCGTTGGATCCTTCCCAGCACGAGACAGCAAGGTCTGAGGACAATAATCGCCAAGACCTTGGTTGTAGTTAGCTGCAGTCGGCAGGAAATTAATTAAGCACAGAGGACAGGAGAAATTTTATCTTACCAATCTTGGTTTCCGTGGTTATTGTCCTGTTAATCGTCTGGAATTCAATTTCAAAGGACTGGCAGAGGTCGGTTATTCGACGAGTTCCTGGCTCTTTCACGTCTACCTCAAGCTCAACCGATACCTCTTCATGAGCTTCTACTTGGGAAATAACTGCCATAGCATATCGATAGTACTTATTTGGTCTAAGAATAATTCTCTGTTCTGGAATGGCATCTTCGTTATTGTTCTTGAGAGTGACTTTAAGTACGTCTTTTTCCCCAAGCTTTCTTGTAGAACTTTTGGAATAGCCAACAGTGATGTCAATCAAATCATCGTCAAGGTTAGAGATGTCCGCCATTCGTCGTCAGATTCTGATGCTAAAGAATGAGCGAAAACAGAAGGTGCCGTTACTCTATCTCAAAGCTTATCTAGTCGATCCTCCCCCTCTTTACCCCTCCTTAGCGTCGAGACGTTCACGGAATGCTCTCCCCCAATTCATGCGCCAAAATTATCAAGGCCTCCCAAGTCTTCGTTATCATCTTTCTCCGGGAGGGCTGTGAGCATAGGCATTAGCTTAATTGACGTGGTGCGGTTCTCTTTGATTATGCCGCATTTGACTTTGTGAATCTGCTCGAGCAAAAGAAGCATTTTGTTTTGAACCTTCCATCACATCTATCTATCTCCTTTCCCTCTATCTTACGTGAAGCGATGCCAGGTGGCTATAGCCCGACCGACACTCCTGCCTCATACTCCCCCTCCCTCAACGGATTGAACAGCTGGCTAAAATCAGACTCCAACGCTTCTACCCTCCTACCTTGTTGTTTTGCTTTCTCACTAGCTCCCTCTCCTGTCAACTCAGAATTTGAATCACAGATGACTTCCTCCTCTTCTTTCTCCTCCTCCGTCTCCTCCTTCTTTCCTCCTCCTCCTCTTTCTCCTTACCTGGCAAAACTAAAGGCAGGACTCCAACGCTCTTACTTCCTGGAGGCCTTCTTTCTTCTTGTCGTTTCCTTGTTGCCGTCTTCTGTCAAAAGAGACGTCAAAATAGGCAGTGATCTTCTTCAGCTTACACGTGGTAGTTTCGTAAGTCGAACAGGCTTCTTCTCACCTAGTCATCTTCCATATTTTCCTCCTCTAAACGGCTACCAAGACTCTGTTCATAAGATCACACAACATTATGTGTATTGGAACAAGTGTTCATACAGCTTTCACGATACTAAAAGTAGAAAGTACGTTGTTGCATCTAACATGGAGTGGGTGTACGTAAAACAAACAAGATGCGTCTGACCAAGAGTACTGCAGGCCTATTTCATTTTGGGAAGACCCTCAACAGGACTAAGCAGCTACATAATAACATAACGATTTACCAATTTATAGAAGAAGAAATAACAGAGCTTACTTGAGGTGACGTCTTGTCAACTAGTCGTTTGAGCAACTCCAGATTCTTTTTATTGAGTTCCGAATCAACCAGCTTTCCTTCCCACTGGAGCAGATGAACAACAGCACGTTCTTCATCATCCTGCCCCAGTCTTATACCGGAATATTCACTTCTGTCCGTGAAAAGCAGGTCAAAGACTTTTTCATTTTTGCCAGGTCTTAGCAGAATAAGTACAACATTTTCTAAAGATACAATGAACATATCATCAAGGTCAGTTAAATGTTGCACTCACTGCACCGAAAAGCTGTTCGCTTAGCAGGATCCAAATTGACTGCACGTCCTGTTCCAGACTTCGCGAAGTGAACAACGAAATCCAGTCTATCATTCGGTTGAGGGTTCATGACAATTCCAGCTCCTTCCAGACTTAGCTCCTTTACAACGCCTTTTGCTATAAACTGATACTTATTTTTTTCCTCTGAGGTTTCAAACGACACACCCAGTTGTCCACGAAAATAGCTATTTTGGGGTTCACACACTCGGAGAAGATCTACGTACCTAGCTCTTGCGAGCAAGCAGTCTTTAGTTAGTTTCTGTATTTGTGCTTCCAAGGAAGTGCATCGTTTTCTAGCTTCGGTAAGAGACGTTTCAGATTTGATCTGCAATTCTTCATAGCGTCTTTCCTTTTGACTTAACTGGTTCGTTAATTCATCTACACGTGAAGCAAGCTTTTTCACTGACGCTTTCTCTACTTCCAGAGATGTTTGCTTCTCTGACAATTGACATTTCATGCCTTCTAACTCTTTTTCTTGTTGTTTAAGGCTGAACTTGTGTTGCGTCTCGTCAATTTTCAATTCATCTACCTTTAGTTGAAGGTCATCGGTTTTCTTTTTTGTTTCGGTCAGACAACGATTGAGCTCTTGATTTTTTCCACTTAGTTTAGTACATTCCAAACGAGACGATTTTTCTTTTTGTTTATGAGACGTTTCTGCTTCACTCAATTTAACTCTTAGATCGCGAATACTACTTTCCATGACTCTCTCCTTTTCCGAATACGCAGAAACCTTCTTCTCAAGACTAGTTCGGTTTTCTTCAGACCACCTAAGTTCCTCCTTTTTTTCCGCAAGAGTCGCTGTAAGCTTTTCGTTTTCTTTACGACTATTCGACACAGTGTCCTCACACCGCCTAAGTTCCTCCTCCTTTTCCGCAAGAGTCGCTGTAAGCTTTTCGTTTTCTTTACGAGTATTCGACACAGTGTCCTCACGCCGCCTAAGTTCCTCCTTTTTTTCTGCAAGAGTCGCTGTCAGCTTTTCGTTTTCTTTACGAGTATTCGACACAGTGTCCTCACACCGCCTAAGTTCCTCCTTTTTTTCCGCAAGAGTCGCTGTAAGCTTTTCGTTTTCTTTACGAGTATTCGACACAGTGTCCTCACACCGCCTAAGTTCCTCCTCCTTTTCCGCAAGAGCCGCTGTAAGCTTTTCGTTTTCTTTACGAGTATTCGACACAGTGTCCTCACACCGCCTAAGTTCCTCCTTTTTTTCCGCAAGAGTCGCTGTAAGCTTTTCGTTTTCTTTACGAGTATTCGACACAGTGTCCTCACGCCGCCTAAGTTCCTCCTTTTTTTCCGCAAGAGTCGCTGTAAGCTTTTCGTTTTCTTTACGAGTATTCGACACAGTGTCCTCACACCGCCTAAGTTCCTCCTTTTTTTCTGCAAGAGTCGCTGTCAGCTTTTCGTTTTCTTTACGACTATTCGACACAGTGTCCTCACACCGCCTAAGTTCCTCCTCCTTTTCCGCAAGAGTCGCTGTAAGCTTTTCGTTTTCTTTACGAGTATTCGACACAGTGTCCTCACGCCGCCTAAGTTCCTCCTTTTTTTCTGCAAGAGTCGCTGTCAGCTTTTCGTTTTCTTTACGAGTATTCGACACAGTGTCCTTACACCGCCTAAGTTCCTCCTCCTTTTCCGCAAGAGTCGCTGTCAACTTTTCGTTTTCTTCACGAGTATGCGACTTGGCGTCATCTGCATCGTGAACGTTTTTTTTCAGCTTCGCTCGATCTTCTTCGGATTGCTCAAGCTTTACCTTCGTTTCCGCTAGAGTTTTCTCTAGCTCCTGCTTTTCTTTACCAGCACCTTTGGTCAACTGATGCTGTACATTTTCATGAATCTGTTTTTTCAGATCAGAAAATGCCTTTTCTGTTTGCTCATGACAAGCAGAGCCGAGCTTAGCCGTGGTATCACTTACTAAATGGAGTAGAGAACTTCGTAGTTCCTCAACAATGCCTGACCTAAGCGCAAGAAGCTCTTCTTTTTCTTTGCGCGAATCAGCTAATGATCTCTGTAGATCTCCAATTATTTCTTTCTGATGAACCATTTGGTCCAAAACAGAGACACTTGTTTTAAAGCTCTCTGCTTGGTTCAGCCTCGTCTTTTCATGATCAGATATTATCTTTTCTAAATCTGATATCCTTTCTTCACTAATCTGCCTCAAAACGGATGCATTAGTTTCGACGTTATCTGCTTGATCTTTCGCCGTGTCAATTGCACCGTGCACTGATTTCAAATCTGGGCGTTTTGCCTGACGTTGTTCAACAAGGCTAGTAAGATGTGCAATTTGTTCATCCAAGTCATGTCTCATGAAAACCGGGAAACCAGAAAGATCGCCCAGTAACTCAGCGATTTTATTCACTTTCTTTTCAGACTTCTGATGCATCTCGGCCATCAAGTTTGCAACAGTTTGACTGATGTCAGATTTTCTATCGTCTCCTTGTACGCAATGAAAAGTTTCCCATTCACCTCTTACTTCTAACAATAGCCCAACCAGTTTTTCTAATCCTTCATTAATTTTTAAAAATTCCTTTGGGTTCTCTTTAAAACAGTTCTCTGATGACTTCAGGCTTTTACAAAGAGTTCCGATATGAAAGACCCAATGGCTCAAAATCAAATCAGTTGCTCGCGTAACAAAACCAGATAGCAGTACAACGGTATGTGACAAAGTTTTTGAAGGCTGTTGAACAGAAGTGCTGCCACTGTCATTACAAACATCTACCCAATCATCAGTACTGGAACTATCAGCATGTTCACTTTCACTGTTTTCATCAGCACGGAGACTACCAGCAACAGCTTCAGCGCCAGCAGCATGTTTAGCGTCAACGTTTTGATCTGTACTGGTACTACCAGCATCAGATTCTTGATGTTTTTCATTAGCAGCGGTACCATCAGCAGTTTTTCTCTCAGTATCAGCAGCTTGCACTCTTTGAGCAATTCCGGGCATTTTAGCTAAAGCTTTATTCGACGACATATTTGAAAAATGACGTTACAGGAAGGAGGTTCAGTAACTATATCTTTTCAGGGAAAGAGAGCGCCAGCTACACGTAATGTGACGATACTGACGAAAAACGAAAGAGAAGCCGCTGCACTCCAACCGTCTCTGTGAAAGCATACAGGGAAGCCGCCAAGATAAGAAACCCCTCTGCCCCGTCGTCGCTGCCCACCTCTGTCCCCCGCAAACACGAAGTGAAATTCAATTACACCCACTGTCTGGGAGGCTCTAATGAGACGTCATGAAGCTCATCTAGGGAGAGCAAACACCTCCAGAGCCGCATCCGTCCACTTGACGCACTGCCAGCACTTTCTGGCAAGCATTTCCTGGTACGAGCTCGGCGAACCTCGCCAAACAGGCGGGGCCCCAGTCGGGAGCCCCATCGACAGTGGCGGAAGAAACTCTTCACAAAAAGCAATGCACTCACAGTACAGTCAAAGCCCGCAGCAGCTGTCGAGTCTGGGCAGTCGACAGACCTAAAGCGCCGCCACTCTTTAGCGACTAAAGGTCTACCGTCGCTGCTTACAGCTAGGAGCACGCTTTCTAAAAATCCACAATCAAGGATCGGAGTGCTTGCTCAGCCTCACTCGACCCAGGCTAGGCCTAGCGCGCGTGAAGAGGGAACGTTTCGGCAGTTCCTTGCGTTTCGGCGCGGCGACAGATAGACTACTGTAGCTGACAGAATTTCGACGACTCGGACGAGAGTTAAGACTGGGTAATGTACATGAATGACGTGCTGGTTGACTGAGCGAGCGCGCAAAAACATGACTTCACCTGTACTGAACTAGATCTACTGTGACCGAAAGAAAGGAACAGAAAAAATCACGCAGGGAATGACGCACTGGTAGCGCGCGCGGAAAGCGCGAATTTTGCTGTACACTCGGACTATGCAGAAAACCTTTCATAATAACTCGGATGATTGAGAACAAATATAAACAGCTGTCTTTCGTCACACGGACACACTGACTGACGCACACGTAGACAATCACACTAAAATATACGCGCTACTAGCACATTGCATGCAATCCGAGTTCAACGCTCCACCATTTTCTCAGTCCAAGAAAAACTGCACCACTCTCCCATTCAGCGGCTGCGTGGGGCGATAGTTGTTCTCCATCGGCGTGCCATTCGATCTCACAAGTCGACGAAGACCCCACATCTATACAAAACACTATAATTTGCTTAGAGCTCAGGTGTTCGGTTTTACCTGGCTCGTTGATATTTCAATGGGATGCTGCATGACCATCCAAGTGACGTTTTCCGAATACGGCGGTGTAGTCAAAGAGCCCGAGTAGAAATAGTAGTTGCGAACGCGTGGCAGAAGATTGTTGAGGAAGATGGTCGAAATATTTCGAGTAGCTCCTATTAGAAACGTCTTTACTAGCCGCGAAGGCAGACTTCTGTTTACTAACCGTTCTTAACAAGGGTATCATACTGGAGTTGATCATATTCTGGATTCGCTTCTCCCAGCTAAACAAATTAGCATCATAAAGGTCACCTGAGTGAGGAGCACGTACCCAACTAATTATTATCATCATCATCATCATTATTATTATTATTATTATTATTATTATTATTATTATTATTATTATTATTAGATATTATATTAAACGTACTTTCACGAACACTGCAATCACGGCGAGTCCATCCGGTTTAGTTGCGGCGTAGCTGAAAGTGTCATACTTCTGGTTGAAATGAACGAAATGCATCTAAAAAGCAACTATCCGTCGTTCTATCTCATAAATAAATGTCATACTTCAACGGGATAGGCTTGCCCGTCGACGGTGTGCTCCGAGCCGTACCAGTCCTGCGACCCAAAATGCAAGTGAAACGAGTTGAGCCGGTAAACTTGTCCCTGGGGGAGCGCGCCTCCCGTCACCGTCGCACTCTCCGTCGTCAGCAAAGTGTACTCCACGGTGTGACCATTGTTGAAGACTTCCCCGCCGGTCAGGCGTCCACCGGGACCATTAGCGTAGGCTCCTTGAAAACTCAGTGGCAAGCTTTGGCTGCCTGAAGCGCGAGCGCTGCTGTAGGGATAGTCGTAGAGACCGCCTTTGAATTGGTTTGTTATATCGATGGGCGATTGTCGTAGACCAGTGACCGTGACGCCGCTGGCACCGCTACTTTTAGCACCGCCACTGGCACCGCCGTGTCCACCGCCGCCGCCGCCGTGACCTCCACCGCCGTTGCCGCCGTGTTTACCTCCTATAAAGCCAACGAACAGAATGATGTGCTGATTGCGTGTATAGCCGCTTCAATGCAAATCTTACCGTGACTCATTGTGTATTGCTGGAGTTTGAGCTGTGTGAAACTCCAAAACTTGAATGCCACTTATATATGGGCCGCAATGTGTAAAAGCATTGTTTTCTTGCTTCCGCTTGAATGACGACCTCATCGTCCTAGTGACGTGTATTGTAATTGGTGGTCCCTTTCTTTGGAGGAAGTGGGCTAGCGATTGTCGTTCACGTCACAAAAGGCACTAATTTTATTGTTTTAGTTGAGAGCCTGAGTCCTTCTAATGAGACGTCTCATGAGCGCGCAACAACCGAATTTACCACTGCGCTGCTGGATTGTCGTACTGGCTTTGCGAATCAAGCTCTCCCAGGTCGTGCAGAGCTGTGCAGAGCAGACAGAAGGCTACGAGGGGCGTTGGAGAGGCGTTGGTTACACATTAGCGTGCGTTGATGCCATGACGCAGGGCCTTAGCTGGCCATGACGTCAAAGAGAGCGCTTTCTAAAAATCTGCATAGCTTCCACAAAGGCTATTCTCACGTGAGTTGTGGTTGAACTGACGTAAACGTTAAACGTTTGTTCTTGTTCCATTAGTAAAGGTCTAGCATTTGGATATATGTACAGAAAACCCCTTCCGGTCGGAAAGATATAGTCATACTGCAGGCCCGGCGCACGCATATGGGCAGGTCGGGCCGTGGCCCGACCTAAAAAAATTCCGAAACTAATCAATTTTCTGATTCATCCGCGCATGACGCCCTACTGATATAGAAGAAACGGTCCTACTACGGTCACTACCTAATGGGTACCTCGAGCTCTGCATCTAAACCCGGATTTAATTGTAAATGCATGTGCCTGAGAGTTCTAAAAAGAGCCTCTCTCGCAAAATTGTTGCAAATTTGTTTCTTTGCACAATTACGGGACGGTTCGAGCTTCCTTTTAGGCAATAAGTTTTTCTACACTTCGGAAGTAACCTTTTCGAGTGGGCGTGGTCCTAAAAATTTCGCGCGCGCAAAATTTTCCCTACTTAGCCCGACCTCCAAAAAATACCTTCCGCCGTGCCTGTACTGGGCAAACATTTTGCTACTCTCCGGGTCATCTTTTTGATAATCCAAACACTCTAAGAGCTTTGGACGATTGAGAACAAATACAAGCAGCTAGTTGTCTTTCATCACACAGACACACTGACGCACACGCACAATCACACACGCGCGCGATAGCACATGCAATCCGAGTTCAACGCTCCACCATTTTCTCAGTCGAAGAGAAACTGCACCACTCTTCCATTCAGCGGCTGTATAACTGCGCTGCTGGACTGTGGCACTGGCTTTGCGAATCAAGCTCTCAGAACAGAGAAGACTTAGCGTGCGTTGATGGATCGTGATCACGTGCTGAAACTACACCATCAACACATAGAGCACTTGCGTTTACGTCACAAAATGACGTATTTACTCGTATTTCCGCAGGGCAAATTTTAGTGGCTAGTAGTCTCTCCCCGACGATATGAAATCGCGGTACCAAAAAAAGGTTTTATTCATTCATGGCGAAGTTCTGTACGCACTTAAAAATGGTGGTTACTTATCCGCGTTTGCCCTGCGGAAATACGGGTACGTGGGCTTTGTGACGTCAAACGCAAGTCAAAGCTTTTTTTTCAATGCAAGTCTCATTCATATGGCTCACGAACACTTCGACACGTACAAACACATTCACATGCATACAGCATTCTCAGAGTCTCGTCTCCGCTGTTTTCAATACCGACAAGGTTGCCGCCGCACTACCCGCAGTGTCCATGGCCGTGTCCGTGCCCGTGCCCGTGCCCGTGATCGTGACCGTCGCCGTGACCGTGACCGTGACCGTGACCGTGTCCGTGATCGTGACCGTCGCCGTGACCGTGACCGTGACCGTGACCACCGTGACCGTCGCCGTGACCGTGACCGTGACCGTGACCGTGACCGTCGCCGTTTCCTATATATAAAGGCCGATCGTCAAGTCGTACGTTGCTCGTATGATGTATCAATCTTACCGTCACCCATTGTACTGTTTTCAAGTTAGGATAGAGCAATGTGACGCACCGAAACTGAGACGGATCTTATATACCAGCGTTCATGAAGTTAGTGTTGTTTTATAGAGTTCACTTCCTTCCTTATGGAAGCTAAATGCTTTTGCATAGACGCAAGAGCGTTGTAAAATCTGCATAGCTTCCACAAAAGCAACTCTCACATGAGCTGTGGTTTAACAGCATTGACGTCAACGTTTGTTCTTGTTCTATTCTTTAGCTAATAGGAAAGGCCTAATCTAGCATTCAAAGTACTGAGACTATGTACAGAAAAACCCTTCGGAAAGATAACTGGTGCTCGCAGACAGTCATACTGGCCCAAACATTTTTGCTAATCTCCGGGTCATCTTTTTGATAACCCGAACACTCTCTAAGAGGTTTGGATGCACAAATACAAGCAGCTGTCTTTTGTCACAAAGACACACTGACGCACACGTACACAATCACACTTACGCGCTAGCACATTGCATGCAATCCGAGTTCAACCCTCCACAATTTTCTCAGTCGAAGAGAAACTGCACCACTCTCCCGTTCAGCGGCTGCGTGGCGCGATAGTTGTTCTCCATCGGCGTGCCCTCCAAATTCATAAGGCGACGAAGACCCCACATCTATACAAAACACTATAATTAATTTACTTAGAGCGCTCAGGTGTCTGGCTTTACCTGGCTCGTTGATATTTCAATGGGGTGCTGCATGACCGAATACGGCGGTGTAGTCAGAGAGCCCGGGTAGAAATAGTAGTTGCGATCGTGCGGAAGAACATTGTTGAGGAAGATGGTCGAAACATTTCGACTAGCTCCTGTAAGAAACTAGCTAGGAAGGCAAACGTCTGTTTTAATAATTGACCAACCGTTCTGAACAAGAGTATCATACTGCAGTTGATCATATTCTGGATTCGCTTCTCCCAGCTAAACAAATCATCGTTATAAGGGCCACGTGAGTGACGTGCCTAACTAATTATTATAATAAACGTACCTTTACGAACACTCCAATCACGGCGAGTCCGTCAGGTTGAGATGCGGCGGCGCTGATAGTGCCATACTTTGCATTGAAATGAACGAAATGCATCTAAAAAAGAAACTCTCCGTCGTTCTATCTCAGAAATAAATGCACTGTCGTACTTCAACTGGATAGGCTTGCCCGTCGACGGTGTGCTCCGAGCCGCGCCAGTCCTCCGACCCAAAATGCAAGTGAAACGAGTCGAGCCGGTAAACGGCTCCCTGGAGCGCGCCTCCCGTCACCGTCGCACTCTCCGTCGTCGGCAAAGTGTATTTCACGGTGTGGCCATTGTTGACGACTTGTCCGCCGGTCACACGTCCACCGGGACCATTAGCGTAGCATAGGCTCCTTGAAAACACAGTGGCAATCTTTGGCTGTTTGGAGTGAGAGCGCTGCTGTAGGGGTTGTCGCGTAGGAAGACCCCCTTTGAATTGGTTTGTTATATCGTAGACCAGTGACGCCGCCGCCCAAACGACGAAACCCTAAGGATGCGATGCTCTCAGGAGTTTACGATCGCGTCACATGGAACCTCGCAGTATGATCGACTGTCCGGCTGAAATGTGGAGCTCGCCTCGTGAAAGTGCAAGTCGACGCGTAGTACCTAAGTCGTGCAGCGACTCGACGAGCGGCGACGGAGAATACGGAGACACGCAGGACGACGACATCTCGTCCACAAGGACGCCAGGACAGGGTGAACGCAGATGAACGCCCTGGGATGAACGCACAAGTCTACTTAGCGCGCGCAGAAGCGCGACCCTGGGAAGTTTTTTTTTCAATGCCTCACTCACACAAACACTTACAATAAAAAGACAATCTGCAATTTCGCAGTCTCGAGCTCTGCTGATTTCTCAGTCGAACAGAAACTGCACTACTCTCCCATTCAGCGGTTGCGTGGCGCGATAATTGTTTTCCATCGGCTTCCCATCCACATCCATAATGCGACGAAGACCCCACATCTACGCAAAACACTATAAAGTACTTACAGGTCAGTTGTTTGGTTTTACCTGGCTCGTTGAAATTTCAATGGGGTGCTCCATGACCATCCACGTGACGTTTTCCGTATGCTTTGGTGTAGTCAAAGAACCCAGGTAGAAGTAGTAGTTGCGAATGGGCGGCAGAAGATTGTTGAGGAAAATGGTCGAAATATTTCGACTGGCTCCTATTTACAAAGAACGTTCTAAGGTAAGAAACCGTATCAATGATTGCCAAACCGTTTTGAACGAGGGTGTCATACTTCAGTTCATCGTATTCTGGATTTGCTTCGCCGAGCTAAAACAAATGCAGTACAGTGTCGCTAAGCCGGTATGCTACTAATATGATGTGCGTACTTTCACAAACACTGCAATCACGGCGAGTCCGTCAGGCTGAGATGCGGCGGCGCCGATGCTGCCATACTTTGCATTGAAATGAACGAAATGCATCTAAAGAAGAACCTTGCCACTGTTCCACCCCACATAAACGCGCTATCGTACTTCAGCTGGATAGGCTTCTCCGTCGACGGTGTGCTCCGAGCCGCGCCAGTCCTCCGACCCAAAATGCAAGTGAAACGAGTCGAGCTGATAGACAGCTCCCTGAAGCGCGCCCCCCGTCACCGTCGCAATCTCCGTCGCCGGCAAAGAGTATTTAACGGAGTGCCCATCGTTGACGACCTGCCCGCCGGTTACACGCCCGCCAGGACCATTAGCGTAGGCTCCTTCAAAACTCAGTGGCAATATTTGGCTGTCTGGAGCGAGAGCGCTGCTGTAGGGGTAGTCGTAGAGACCCCCTTTGAATTGGTTTGTTATATCGATGGGCGATTGTCGTTGACCAAAGACGCCGGCACCGCCGACGCCGCTGGCACTGCCGACGCCGCTGGCACCGCCGCTGGCACCGTCACTAGCACCGCCGCCGCCGCCGCTGCAGCCTCCGCCGCCGTATCCACCTCCGCCGCCGTGTTTACCTCCGCCACCGTGGCGTCCACCGCCGTGGCGTCTACCGCCTCCGCCGCCGTGTCTACCTCCTATATAGAACCAACGAACAGAAAGATGTGCTGATTGCGTGTAGTCGCTTCAATGCAATCTTACCGTGACTCATTGTGTATTGCTGGGGTTTGAGCTGTGTGGAACTCCAAAACTTGAATGCCACTTATATACAGCGCTCGTGCGCCCGCAAAACAACATAGCTAGCTTCCACTTGAACGATGCTCTTATCGTCCTAGTGACGTCTATTGTAATTGGAGGTCACATTTTTTAGGAAGTTGGCGGTTGTTGTCCACGTCACAAAAGGCACTAACTTCCCTTCCTTCCACATTTTTTAGCGTTAGTTAGTAGACCTCGTTAGGGTTGAGGCACGTCTACAATCCTAGTCTGGGGGCCAGACCTCTTCCTCCCCGAGCGAAGAGGTCTGGCCCCCAGACTACTACAATCCGTGGTTGAGGTCTCGCGACGTTTCTGGCAAAGAAGACGGGAAAGCTCGATCCCGGCTGTCTGCAGCGGAAGAACAACTCGTACACGTACTGTTTGTTTGCAAAGTCGAGCAGCAGCAGCAGCAGCAGCAGCGGCGGAGCTGTAGCCTCGAAAGGTGCCTCTAGTAAGCACGTTGCTTCGTCGATCCACCCGCGAGTGACGTGTCCAAAAGATTCTATCCTCTAATGAGCGCGCAATAACCGAATGCAGCACAGCGCTGCTGGATTGCTGTACTGGCTTTGCGAATCAAGGTCGTGCAGAAGACCATTAGCGTGCGTTGATGGGGGGAATCGTGATCACGTGCTGAATCTACTTATATCCCTCACGAAACACACCGAAACACACCGAATTATGCACATTCGCCAAGAGAACGCGTTCGCTCCGACAACAGTATTTTTAATGCAAGTCTCATATATTAATTAGACTGTAATAAGCTCACGAACACTTCGACGCGCACAAACACATTCACATGCATACAGCATTCTCAGAGTCTCGTCTCCGCTGTTTTCAATACTGAGGCTGCCGCCGCGCACTATCCGCAGTGTCCATGGCCGTGTCCGTGTCCGTGTCCGTGTTCGTGTCCGTGTCCGTGTCCGTGACCGTGACCGTCATGCCCATGACCGTGACCGTGCTCGTGGCCGCCGTGTTCATGCCCATGCCCATGCCCATGCCCATGCCCATGGCCGTGACCGTGACCGTGACCGTGTCCGTGACCGTGACCGTCGCCGTTTCCTATATATTAAAGACGATCATCAAGTCGTACGTTAATTTGCTCGTATGCACCATGATGCATCAATCTTACCGTGACCCATTGTACTGTTTTCAAGCTATGATGGAGAAATGTGACGCGCCGAAACTGAGACAGAGCTTATATGCTAGCGTTCAGCTAAAGATAGCGTTGGTTTAAAGTTCACGTCCTTGTGGAAGCTAAATGCTTTCGCATAGACGCAAGAGCGTTAATTCTAAAATCTGCATAGCTTCCACAAAAGCAACTCTCAGGTGAGCTGTGGTTTAACAGCATTGACGTCAACGTTTGTTCTTTCTTTAGGAAAGGCCTAATCTAGCATTCACCTCCTTCGGAAAGATGCTCGCAGACAGTCATACTGGCCCAAACATTTTTGCTAATCTCCGGGTCATCTTTTTGATAACCCGAACACTCTCTAAGACCAAGAGGTTTGGATGCACAAATACAAGCAGTTTTCTTTCGTCACAGAGACAAACTGACGCACACGTACACAATCACACTTACGCGCTAGCACATTGCATGCAATCCGAGTTCAACCCTCCACAATTTTCTCAGTCGAAGAGAAACTGCACCACTCTCCCGTTCAGCGGCTGCGTGGCGCGATAGTTGTTCTCCATCGGCGTGCCCTCCAAATTCATAAGGCGACGAAGACCCCACATCTATACAAAACACTATAATTAGAGCGCTCAGGCGTTTGGTTTTACCTGGCTCGTAGATATTTCAATGGGATGCTGCATGACCATCCAAGTGACGTTTTCCGAATACGGCGGTGTAGTCAGAGAGCCCGGGTAGAAATAGTAGTTACGATCGTGCGGCAGAACATTGTTGAGGAAGATGGTCGAAACATTTCGACTAGCTCCTATAAGAAACTAGCTAGGAAGGCAAACGTCTGTTTCAATAATTGACTAACCGTTCTGAACAAGGGTATCATACTGCAGTTGATCATATTCTGGATTCGCTTCTCCCAGCTAAACAAATCATTGTTATAAGGGCCACGTGAGTGACGTACCCAACTAATTACAGTATTAAAATAAACGTACCTTTACGAACACTCCAATCACGGCGAGTCCGTCAGGTTGAGATGCGGCGGCGCTGATAGTGCCATACTTCGCGTTGAAATGAACAAAATGCATCTAAAGAAGCAACTCTCCGTCGTTCTATCTCAGAAATAAATGCACTGTCGTACTTCAACTGGATAGGCTTGCCCGTCGACGGTGTGCTCCGAGCCGCGCCAGTCCTCCGACCCAAAATGCAAGTGAAACGAGTCGAGCCGGTAAACGGCTCCCTGGAGCGCGCCTCCCGTCACCGTCGCACTCTCCGTCGTCGGCAAAGTGTATTTCACGGTGTGGCCATTGTTGACGACTTGTCCGCCGGTCACACGTCCACCGGGACCATTAACGTAGGCTCCTTGAAAACACAGTGGCAATCTTTGGCTGTTTGGAGCGAGAGCGCTGCTGTAGGGATAGTCGTAGAGACCCCCTTTGAATTGGTTTGTTATATCGATGGGCGATTGTCGTAGACCAGTGACGCCGCCGCCGCCGCCGCCGCCGCCGCCGCCGCCGCCGCCGCCGCCGCCGTGTTCGCCGCCGCCGTGTCCGCCGCCGCCGCCGCCGTGCCCACCGCCGTGACTCATTGCGTTTGAGAGAGAGTAGTAGTGCTACGTTCGGTGATTTCGACTGTCCTTATATATTGCTTCGTCGCGTGTACTACGTGAGCAACTGGCCACGGGCCAATGCATGATAAATTGTTTTGTCTCAGTCTTCGAATGCTTGACGTACGTCGAGTCTGAAGTCGTGGTAGAATTTACGTGTGGCCGACCGCAAGTACACGTGCAGTGCATTACGTCGACGGTGGGCTAAGCTTGCGTGTCATTGTTGTCGACCTCTAACGAGCCTCACTCTAAAATTCAAATGCAAAGTAATGTAAGACTTGTTTTTCTTCTCACGTTACCGCGACAGGGGAGGGCATACAAATGTAGATAAAGGACATTCTGGAATTGGGACGTCATCGACGTCTGCACGATAATTTCGCCGTGACGCACACGCTTTGCATGTTTTGTCTATTTCGCGAGAGACAGCATCGATATTCGCTTTTGAAAGCGGAAGTGGAGTCGCTCGCGTACGCATTAGGTGCGCCAAACACGTCTAGCACACTTCGTAGGGGAATTTGAAACGTACATACGTCACACGAACGTGCTGCCCCGCGTGCATACATAGGAAGGAGCAAACGATGGCTCTAAAGAGACTTTTTGGCTCACATCCCACCGCCGTTAGTCCAAAACAATCCCCAATCAACATAATCGGTCACAAGGGCGGACTACACAACCATCCCTACGGCAGCGCGCCGCCTCGATCTACTTCCAAGCGAATGCCCTTGAATTTCCAAGGAGCTTATGCTAATGGTGCGGGGGGACGCGTGCGCGGCGGAGTCGTCGAAAACGACGGATACTGTGTTCGTTACGTATTGCCGGACGGCGAAAAAGCGACAATAACGGGAGGCGCGCTCGATCACAAGGACGTGTTTCAACTGCACTCGTTTCACGTGCATTTCGGTTCAGAGGATTGGCACGGTTCGGAGCACACCGTCGACGGTCAAGCTTATTCAGCCGAGGTATTATTTTTTCTAAAGTCTCCAGTGTATACTACGGACTCTATTTATACCTGATTGTGAGCTCTCGTGTCTTGACCTCTTCAGATACATTTCGTTCACTACAATGCAAAATACGGCGATTTTAATTCAGCGAAAACTCAACGAGACGGACTAGCCGTGATTGGGGTGTTTGTGAAGGTGAGCGTCGAGCGCCGCCTCCACTCGCATCCTTAGACCTTTCCGTAGTTAGGAACAGCCAATCCGGAATTCGACGAACTCAAATTCGGTAGTCTTTACGAAAAAGGTTTGTCAATAAATGGTGTACGGTATCGCAATTATTTTTCTAACCACTAATAGGTGCACGGAGAAAACCTTTTGCTGTGTTTCTCAACAACGTTCTGCCGCCAATTCGGAACTATTACTACTACGAAGGGTCTTTGACGACGCCGCCTTATTCGGAAAACGTGCGCTGGATTATCATGCAACATCCTATCGAAATATCAACCAGTCAAGTATAATAGATGAAATGATTGTCCAACTTTGTTCCTTTTCGCTTTAGATGTGGGGTCTTCGTCGCATCCACAATGCCGAGAGCAAACCTATGGAGAACAACTATCGGGAAACGCAGTCGCTGAACGAACGACAAGTGCAGTTTCTGTTTGAATAAACCGAACGACTTACGAGTCTGTGTACCATCAGAATCAACCGGCCGATCTAATATATATAAACGAATAAATTGAAAACAGGGATTATGTAAAACCACCACGACTGCAGTCCATAAAAATTTCCAACAGCTAAGAACACGCTGGGGAGGGAGGGAAAACATGCAACAAAGAGAGCTAGAGATTCTAAATCGAGGTAGGTCACGTAGAGTTACTGTAGGACGCGGCTGCGGCGAAAACGTCATCAAGTCCGCGAAAAGTCTCAAAAGGGTCAGGGCTGTTTGGCAGAGAAGCGCCGCAGAGAGGACACTGACGAGTCGTCATTTTCCGCACGCACGCTTCGCAGCCGACGATTCGTCCGCACGCGCTGTGCATTTTCACCGGCGGGCGCGCGACGTCGAGACAGAGTGCACAACGAAACGCATTACCGGTAGCGGTTGCGAGCGTTTCGGCGGCGCTAGTAGTCGGCACGACGCAAGGCGATTCCACGGCCGTTGTTTCATAGACCGAATCGCGATCGTGATGATCCCGATCATCATGGACAGAGTCGCGATCGTGATCCGGATCATCATTCAAGTTAACATCGTTGTCGTCCTCACCGTCATTATCGCGATTCTGGAGAAGGGATTCGCTAAAGACAAGATAAGTCTCAAGTAGGAATTCACGAAGAAGTGTATATTGTACTGAACGATGCCGACAACTGTTATCTGAGCACGTTCTCGTTCTCCTTCTTCTTCTTCTGCACTTCGATCTATCCACTGTCTAAGTGGCGTACGTTCTTCTGGAGCGTGCCTGTGATATCTTCACCAAAAGAAAGCCGTTAGTAATATTAATATTCTCTACGTTTCTTACTTGTTTGCTTCGGCCGTTTTACGCCACGTGTTTTCGGAGCACATAACCAGAATTGTTACTGGTATGGCAAGAGCAATCATAGCGAGTAGGAAGATGAGAAAGTAAAAACTAGCAAGACAAAAGATATTTAGATAAACGAGAAGATTTTTATCAAAGCACGTACATGGCATCTTCGCACGCCGAAGTTCGAGCATCAGTATAGAACTAGAAATTTAATTAAATTTCATCCCATCTTTAGCCGAGATAGCGATCTAAATTAAATACCGGAGTGATTTGATCACATCCAACTGTGACATTGAGTTCGAGGAGAGACGCAATGGTCTTATGAACGCCTTGTTCGGCATGTTGAACGTATAAATTCTAACAACACGAGCTATATTACCTATAAAACTACAAGTCAAACGAACCTTTTTAAATTTATCAAAGACAGAAATTTTATCCACATTCTGAATCAGCGAGAGCAACTCGTCCAAATAGAAGAACGCTTCGCCGAACGACTACAATAAAAATAGTATAAGACAACTGCGTAGAACAAACTGTATGCGACTCACGTCGCTGAAGGGCGAAGAGCAAGTGTCCGCACAGTGAACGTAGTATTCAACAACGTCTGTCATGCATCAGATTCATCATCTATTTATTCTCCACAATACTTTTTCTTCTACCTTTTTCAACTGAGCTGGTAGTGAGATTGACGATGTAGTTCTCCGGATCTACGCATATGTCACTACCGCCCTAAAAATGAGTACAGTGTGATTTAGAGATGTCTTTCATAGTGGAAACGTACGAGGGTTACTCCCATAATTATGCCGCTGCTCAAACTGCAGACCAGCAGCCCCAAAACGGAGAAACAGGCCGAACTATTTGAGAAAATTAGTCTAATAATGTTGGCACTTTACTTCGTCTCTTACCATTTCAAGCAAGCGGTCGACTTTCTGCAGCAAATCAACACAAGGCAGGGAAACGTCACAACAAGCGCCAAGAAAAAGCAAAACGGAATCATAGCATAAATCCTAAATCGAAAAACTTAAATTTAAAATCTCAATAACGCGATAGTACCAATATTTAAAGTATAGCTGCGCAGTGTCTATGTAGACGCTTATATCGACGTCATCAACGTTATCCTGGATGTTGCCAACTTGAGTGAGAGCGCTAGAGAAATCCTTCAGCGCTTCTTCGACGTATCGTCTCGCAGTTGTTTGATTCGACGGAAGAATTCCGAGTAGAGCGGCCAAATCGCCATTTACGTCTTTTCCGGCAACGTGAATCGAATCGAGCTGTAGGAAAATTCACGTGACATCTGAACTCACGTGCTAACACCTTCTTACTTCGCTCTGCACGTCAGTTAGACTTCTATTAATCGATTTCGCGTCTTCGATGACATCGTTGGCGTCTCTTAGTGCTTGAACGCCGCCGTAAATCGCCCCTGCGGCTACGATCGCCGCCAATACGGCGAACAAAGCGAGACAGCATCGAGCTCCGCCCACTTTCGGCTCTCGAAGCCATACGCGATTCGATCCCGAGCTGCAGCAACATTTGCAGACGAGATAGACGCAAGCAATAATAAGTAGAAGAATGCAAAATGCGGCAACCGCTATCGCCCATCCAGCGAGACCCTAGAAAAGCGAGAATCGATCGTGGGAAAGAGCGGTAGAGAGGCGCGTTCTCCACCTCGAGATAAGCGACGCTTTCCGGATCGAATTGGGGGTCGTCAGTAAGGTGAAAGTGAAAATCGAAGCGAGGGATAGTGTGAAGAAAGGTGACGTAGACCGGAGGCTCGTACGAGGGCGCAGAGACGCAAGAAGCCATCGTTGAGTTCGTCACGTGATGAATAAATTGGTGTCTATTTTTAGACAGCGTTTGTTGTAGGGGCGACTTTGGACAAGCAATTTCGTTCGATAAAGTTGAGAGATAGGCTGTCTGCAGGCGACGCGCTTCTTTTCTGTTTTCCCTGCAGTTTCTCTTCTGGGAACAGAACGTTAGAGAATAAAAAGGGATGCACATTCTTAGACCTGTATCATAGAGACGTTTCATGAGCTCTTGAGCCGGTGGAAACTTCGGTGAGCCAGAGACTCGGTCATAGAAAAAAGATGCTTCAAAATTAATTAATTAATTAATTCGAGAGTCCACTTGCAAGGGATATAAATACCTTGGCCTTCAAAAGCATTGTTTCCTATATAACGATTAGTTATAAATTTTAAGAGCGTTCAGATGGTTTTCTGACCGCTTTCCTCTGGGACTAACGAAAGGAGGCTGGCCACCCTTTTCTGGGCCATGAATCTGAATCAGAGAATGGGCTTTTAAAAACGAAGATGAGGCAATTTTACTGTGCAATATCCATGTGATTAGATTCCGAGCACGACACCAACAAACGAGACGTTTCCTCCTTCAATTAATAAGAAAACTATTGAGAAACGACATTTAGAATATTTGATCTCCTACGTCCGGTTTGAGGCGAGACAAAAGCTGGAATTTAATTTCCAAACATTCTGCGCTTGATCCAAGTTCTAGAGCCAGCAATACCGGCTCATCATCCTCATCGTCAAAATGAAGAATTCTAACCTGTAATGACGCGACGCACGAACTCTTCCTTCAACTGAAAAACCTGCCTATTTACATACTGAAGAAAGACCCTAAGACCAAAAGAAATAAGAAATGAAAATCTCCCCTCATCAGTCTCTTTTACCGAGGCTCCAAACAACGATAGCCAAGAGAGGCAAAAAAGACGTGAAATCCTTAAAAAAGTCAGTCAAAAAAAGAGTTATGAGTAGGGTAAACGCACCTTTGGGATAGGGAAATCCGAGCTGTTCGAGAGCGCAGCAAAAACGCTCGACCATCCCATAGAGAGCGCAATCGCGCTCAGTACCGCGTTCCGCCCTGCATAAGAACCCCATCAAAGAGCTCTCCCCTCTACAAAGACCACGTACAAAGAGACAACGGCGAGATGAGTGTCGTCAAAACCCAGCGTCGTGCAAATGAGATCCAAGAGCATTTTCGCTTGATCGGCCTAGGAAAACGTAGGGACAAAACCTCAAGGAGACGCAATGGGACGCGAGGGCTTCCACTACCTGAATGCTACAGTACTCTTTCGCAATTTTGAGACAACGAATATCGAGCGTTTTAGCATCGCCTTTCAACCAACGCATCAAATGTTTTTGGACATAATAGATCAGCTAATATAGGACTACGGTATTCGTGAATGCACTGATATGAGACATGAACTTGCCTTCTTCTGCTGTCTCTCCAGTTCAACGTCTTCGCTCTCAAGAGCGTCAGGTGGGAGTCTCAAATCTGCGTCTTCTAGAAAAAGAAATTAGGCCGAGTATCTCTAATTCTGCAAGTTGGTACTTTTTCCTAAGCGTGATCTGCAGAAACAAAGCCCCACGATCAATCGACGTTACTATTCGATGCCTAGATCTTACGCGAAGCTAACGGAGAGCCGTCGAAAGAGACTGGGACGCTTGGGTTTTCCGTCAGCGTCGGTTTTTTCTTCGACGTCAATGTCGACGTCGCCAAGATCATCAAGACGCTCCAAATCGACCCTTAGCAAGCAAAAAATGCAGTCTAAAGCCCCCAGACATTTTACAGAGGCTACCTGGGCGTTTGTTGCTTGTTCAATTTCAAATTGGCTAATAGTACTTCAAAGGGATTCGTGTGATCAGTCTGCGTAACAAAGTCGTTTCAAAATTGCATTCCTTCTTTCTAAACCATGCAACGTACGTAGTTTTTGATGCGTACGACGCTTTTTTCTTGAGACAATTCGCCCCAATTGGACTACAGAGTCAAACACATACCTAAAATAAATTAAGAATCACTTCGATTTTCCTACTCTCGCTAAGCATCGTTCTATTGAGTCTCCGGAGACGCTCGAATACGTGACGACAGCCACATCCTTTCCGTCAACGTCCTGCTAAAAATATTAAAAATTAAAAATATTTAATTATGTGTCTCGCCTTTTCGAGATGACCGCGAAGACGTCCGCTCAGAGTGAGCGGAAGCAGCTTGAGAAGCGAGCTGTCAGCACTGCTAAACTTCATTCGAGCATACGTAGAACCTAATTTAATAATAAAACGAAATCCCTATTCCCCTTACACGTTCATGTACCCAGGAGAAAATCGCATAGAAGTTCTTTGCAGTCGGGGTGCGCGGGATCGAGACACATTTCACGAAAAAGCTAAATACAAGTATAAATGCTACGTGCGTTGCTAGGCACCCGGAAAACCGTGCCATTCGAATTAGTAGTCGGTCATTTAGATGCACGAGAGCCATGTGTAGGAGAGCAAGTTTGGTTGAAGTTAGGTGAGTCCTTCATAAGTACTTCAAAATTAAAAACGTATGCTTTATGGATTTATTACTCGGAAAAGTGCTGAGCTATGACGCTGCGACTGAACACGACGTCATATCCTTTCCATGTAGAAGCGTCGAGAACGCTCACATTACCTAAGAAGAGAAGTCCAGCAAAAAAACGTGAAACTGACGCCAAAAACGTACGCCTTTTGACGTAGCCATTGACGTTGGTCCAATTACAGAGCAGCGGCTCCGAGGCGGGAAACCTCGGAACAACGTCGCCTAGGCAACAAGGTAAGAAATAAAAATTGATTTAGCAATAGAAAATTTATGAACCATGCATGAGTATGTGATGAACGGGAGAGTGTTCAGCGCTGCAGTCAAGAAGATGGAGCAGGACTCCGGGTACATAAACGAGCACGTGGTCACCTAGTATGTGGCGTGAAAAGAAAATAGCTAGAGGGGGTTTTTCTACTTATGCTTGAGAAGTAAAGCCTTTTGTCAGATTCTTTATCGACTTCAATGCTTTTTACTTTGACTTTAAGGACTTGGCCTGAGATACAAAGTTCCTGGATTTAATTTTATAATTAGCGAGGGTTTTTTTCACCGAGATGAAGAAGACAGACGGAGTACGTGAGGAATTGCGTGTTTTTGTCTGGAGATGAACTCTATCAAAATTAAAATATTTAGTCTTCTCAATTAGGCCATTTTTCTCAATTAACCCCGTCTTTCTGCACTGGATGCTGATAGCAAATGTACAGCGAACCGTTCTGACTATCTAAAGTAGTCTAAATTATGACGTCGTATGATTAACAATGTTATCAATATATCCAACCCCCAGGCAGACTGACAACACTGAGATTGATGTGACTTTCTAAAAAATATAATCAGGATCTTATAGATCTGCAGTAGAGAGCGTTTTCTTGCCTTGAAGTTTTCGAAAGGCTGGGAGAGGAAGATACTCTGGCCTAACCAAGAAATCAACACTCTGATATAAATAAATATCGTTTTACTTCTCCTCTGTCAGCTGTTCTTCTGTAAAAGGCAGAGGAAGAACCCAATCCATCTAAGAAAGACTCTTATTTGAAAATAATTTTATTCGTTATATTTTTTATTACCACTATCTCGTCTGTGTCTTTGCTTGGAAATTCGAAGCAACGAAGATGCGGTTCCACTTTTCTACCAGTCGCCTAAGACGTCACGAAATAACAGACATCAACAAATTGCTGAAGTCTTACACTTGGCATGAAGTAGAGTGCATAAAGGCGTTGATGCGAAGGGTCCCATTGGTACCAGTAAAACGCCTTTGATATCTCTCTTTTAAGAGGCTGGCGAACAATAACCTACATATCAATTAAAAGCAAAAAATTCCAAGAAAAATAAAAAAATATTACGAGGCCATTGTGCCCTGGCAAGTGACTGAATCGAAAAGTATATAACCCAATACCTGCAGTTAAAAATTAAATTAGTGACACGTTGTTTTGACGTCATTTATACATTCTCTGTGAAGTAAATAGAGAAGATAGGATTCGCGACGTCTTTCTTTGGCATGAGGACCAATGGGATACAAGAACTAAAAGAAATTGATATACTTACTACCTTTAGATCTTGCAAAAGTGAGTCTTACCTGAACCCTTTGAAACTCTGGCCTATCGATTTGTAGACAGAAGCAACGTCCTCTCGGATTAATCTCCGATACGAATGATCGATAGATTTCTATAAATAAAATTAAGAATGTTTCCGTTTATTGAGTCTTTTTCTCACTGTCTCCAATTCCTGCTTCACTGTATTCTCT
Source organism: Oscarella lobularis (assembly GCF_947507565.1). Lineage (NCBI taxonomy): Eukaryota > Metazoa > Porifera > Homoscleromorpha > Homosclerophorida > Oscarellidae > Oscarella > Oscarella lobularis. Next base: position 3,773,454 of record NC_089176.1, on the reverse strand, counting down.
CAGTCCAGAAGCGAGTTCAGTAAAAGCTAAATAATCAATAAATTTTTCAAATGACGTCATGACGACGTCAAACCGAGTAGATTCTTTTCCGGGTTGACGCTAGCCCCGACGATGTCAATAACACTCGGATGTTCGTAGATAATCTGCGAGAAAAAGGCTTTAGGAGGGGGGCGTGGTTCGCTTGTTTACGAATTTCCTACAGATGATTTTCCGTTCGTGTAATCCTTCAGTCCCACGAACGTCGCCTTGCGTCCCTACAGAGAAACGATCGCCTTTGGCACTGTTTGTCCAAGTTGGGAGGCTTACGGAATCGGTCGACGACTGCGCTACCCAACTGAATAGAATGGAAGAGTCCTTTTCTTGGCCTATGAGGCGTGCGTTGCTGAAACCTGAACGATACGAGCGATTACGTGCATAATTTCGACCAAGCAGACCCCCTTTGTACTTTCTGCAAGAGATCCCAGCTCGCTCTGAAGACAGAACGACTCCGTGAAGCCGAGAACCATGGCTCGACGCAATTCTCGACACGCTGTTAACGCGCGGTAAATGTTCCCTGAAAGCGCGCGAATGCAAGAGCATAAACAACAAATAAATTTATTACACAATATCGAATTGCTATTTTCAATTTGCTCTGCTAAATAAACTACAAAAAATAACAGTCTGAACAAAGAAACCAGCTCTTGTTCCAACGTCTTTTATCTACGCCTGATGAATTCTCTGGCAAACAAACGTGGCAATATTATCCGCAGTTGCAAGTCTCATCATATCGGCAAAGGTCAATTCGACGCCGTATTCGTCGCGCATGGCGTTCTGTAGGTGCACCAAAGCAAGCGAATCGGTCGCCAAGCTAAAAATATCGTTAGATGGGTCGACGACGTCAATCTCCGGTTCCATCAGGAAGTCGGTCAGAATTTCGACGATTCTCTCCAGTGCGAGCTTCTTTTCGGGATAGGAATTGACGTCGGGTTGAGCAGCGCAAGCACTCGCGACGAGAGTTGATTCTTCGAGCGAGAGTGCTGAGTCAGCGGATGATGACGATGTCGCGATTGCGTCCTCTGGTTCGGATTGAGTTTGATCTGAAGCGACTTTCTCGCTCTCGGAGTCGCTGGAGACTTCACTCGCGTCGCTCGCGGCGGCGACGGCTGCGGCGGCGGCGGGGAAGGCGTACTCGGTGTCCTCCGACGGAGTATCGGTTGTTTCGGGTGCATCTGGAATGATGAGCTCGAGAAGGCAGACTTGGATGAAGGACATAGTGAAAAGAAAGTGAACGGTCTAGTTGTGAACGCTGAATGTGCTGGTTCGTGGCTTCGTTGCGCATTTATAGGTTGGACCACGTGAGAAGGGCTAAACGTGCGTTAGACGAGATGCGAAGAACCAGGGATACTACTATAGTACTGGGATACTAGACAATATTGTTCCCCGAACACCAGGGCGCGGCTCTCAAACGTGATCGGCCAAAATCTCAAAGTGTGGTTCTGTCTGTCGGTCACGCTCACGTCACAATCGCTCTTAGGCCAATCACACACAAAGGTGCCTTTATGACATCACATTCATTGTGATGTCATACTCTCCCGTATATTTCACAGTTCTACCAAAAAAGGTGACGTCACAGTAGACAGCAACCCCGGATAGTGTTCAATAGTTTTCAGCATAACAGCACTGTTATATCTATGTTTGATAAACATAACGGGCATATAACAGTGAGCTTATTAGTAACATTTATCAAGGGAACGCAGTAAAGGAGCACGTTGGGTTTGTCGTGCTGCGAGCGAAGCTCGCAGCACGCAAACCCAACTGCGAGCTGATAATGGGCCTCGTGACACGATCGCCTGAAAAAGTTGGGCTGGGGAGGGGTACTGTAGCTCTGTGCGCAGAACAGGTCAAATTAGCTAATTGTAGGATTTTGCGGAAAATAATGCATGTCATGGTTAGGCAGTGTGATGCACATTATGCACATCAGCTTTCCTAAAATTAGAGTGACAGATACCGTGCTGAGGGTGTTCGGGGATCACATGATGGCTCACAAAAGGCCATCATTATCTAGTCTAGTATCCCTGGAAGAACGCGTGGTTGCCATTCTCGCGATCCCGTGCGGAAGGAGCGCCCTACGCATCTCAACAAGATTGCCATTGTCACACGGAAGGCGATAGACACAAGGAGAGCGATGACGTTCAGAACGAGGTATATAAACGTGCTATCCTGTTTTTTTGTACATTCTGTATCAGACAGAATTTGTCATAGAAAGAAAAAGCATAACATACTGATAAGAAGCGAATAATAGTTGTACGTATAACTAAAAGCACACAAACACGAGAAGTCAATTATTTGCCTACTTATTGAATTGCTAATTGGTGAGATTTGCCTTTGAGAAGTAAACGTGGATCCCAATTGTAGAATAGAACACACAAACACACAAATTCCTTTTGATCGCTTCCTACTCTTGAATTTGCTAACATAATTGGTGAGAAGTAAACGTAGATTCCATAAACAAAACACACAAAGACGTGACGTGGATACCAATGAATTGTAGAATAAAACCTATCCACCTTTTAACTGATTCATGGTTTCTTGCAGGACTTCAGAAGTTGAATCGCAATGCCTTCCTTGTCAAATTTCTTGAGATACGACAGAAGCATTGATTTAGTAGGACTTTCAACTTGATCCTTCCAACAATAAAGAAGGCGAGACACTTTGTGACCAATTCGAAGATCCAGCTTGTCAGACAGTTCATGCAACACTTCTGTATGATCCCAACCTAAAAGCGTCATTCCAAACGAAACTACGTCATAGTGATTGTCAAAAAGTTTATTTTTAATTGCTTCAATATGATAATCTTTCACAATCTCGTCGTCGTCAAATTTTGTGACGGGGCTCTTGTCTTCAATACCCTGCAAAAGATTAATTAAACCTTCTTCTTTCAACATGCCGAATAAATCCGTTTGCTCTGTTTCCTTCAAAGCCTTTATAAGTTTAGGCAAGGTGGCGTCCATTCGTTGGCTCCACTGAATAAAAACACTATCAGCTGAAGAAGTCGAAGAAAGCTGAGTTCTTCGCATTCCCAGACTCCTGGCCATTGATTGTGGCTCAAGTGAAGTAGAACAAAAACTGTAATATATATATCGTTTAACTTCACATGGCAGCACAACGTTGACGTGATCGTCTGGAACAGCAATCAGATCACTGATGTATTCCTCTGACGTTGAGTCCAAAGATACTTTAGGATACTCATCATCGCTTTTGGCGCGATCAATTTCCTTGTAGCTGTAGGCATGACATGACTCCGCTAGATTCTCCATGCCTTTGCGACTCAAGACTAGTTCCAAAAGGATCGTGCCAGGGCTTTTTTGGTCTAGCATTCTTTCAACCGTTCCTTTAGATTCTTGCATAAGTTTGTAGCACTCAGCTTCCGAATGCAATGGGCCGCGAACAATGATGTCAATTGCCCTCTCATTCTTAGTCAGCTTGACAAGTGCTTCAAAGCGAAGACCGCGCACGGTTTCAGTCGTTTTGATACCGCCCTTCCAGACAATTGGTCGCAGAAATGCTAGTTCCTGAGATGCAGCTGCTATGTGAGCTTGAAAGAAGGGCATAGTTCCTGGAGTAATAATGTCTGTGTCATTTTCACACTGAAGTCGACGACCAACATAAACAGGCTTGTCAGTATTGTCTATCCATGCATCAGCTGGTCGTTCTTCTTGAATTAGAGCCGGAAATTGATACTTGTGAGGGTTATTAGGAAGAGGATAGCAGATTTCCAAGAGACGGAGAATTTTGACTGCTTCATTTACATCAATCAATTGTTTCTTTTGACTCTTGCTGAAATCTGTTAGTGTTACTTTGATATCCTCAAGGCTGAATATGCCATTTGTTGTTGGAGTCAAGTGAATGGGAAATTCTTTAGGAGACATTAGCGGGCCTATCACTTTATTACAAAGCCAGTTGGGATTGACCACCAACACGTCTTCCTCTTCAAACACAATAATCTAAACGTAATTATGCCAACTCTGATTTTTAATTGCACTAATGAAATCTTACTGATGAATACGTGTGAAGAAATTTGAGAATCTGCGTTTGAACGTCTTTACGCAGTCCAGGAAAAACGGTTTTATCGATCATCGCTAACAATAAACCACGAGGCATACAATGGCGATCGGTTCGTTGAATCTAAGAAGAAAACAGTGCTACTTAGACTACACGTAGAGTAGCAAAAATGTACCTTATCAGCAGTGAGCTCAAAATCAGATAAAATTGCATTACTTTCTTCGGAGAATTGGTGATCCTGTAAAGATAAGTTTCGTGGTGATTAGAGCGTTCTATCTAGTCTGCGTACGTTTTGTAGTAATTGACAAATTAAAGACGACAATTGCTCCGGAAGCAGGTTTTTGGCTTTTGCCAACGCTTGGAGCGGATGCTCGTATGATAAGAGAAGCCTTCGTAGAAGTGGCAGTAAATCTGACTCAACTTTTTTCACAATGTTTGGAACCTTTTTTGCACTCTACGCGAAGATCAGACACTTACTGCAATGAAGAGGTAAAAAACTTACTTCCATGCACTGCTGTTTCAATTGGCCAAGATGAGCTCTAATAGAGTCCATCGTTCGTGTTCTTGGCGAACGACAGTCAAGCACAAATTGTTTATCTGAAATGTCAAACCATTTAGAAAACTCGGCTTTAAGAGAGCGCGAGAGCCATTTTAATAGCTCTGTTTGTCCAACTTGCTCCCCCCGACTGCCAACCAGGCAGAGTGAGCCTAACTTTGCTATCAGCAGAAACAAGAAGACTGCATTTGGTAAACGACAGCCAGTAGAAACCAGAGCCAAGTATTTCGTCCCACGGTCTGGTCAAGTCAATTACCAGAACAAAAACCGTCGCTGAACTAAAGAAAAGGCTGTGCGTTTTGTGAAAGTCCTTTTGTCCACCAAAATCGCAAAAGACCAATTCGCCAGCAGAATCGATCTTTGTTTCTTTAAATTTAATTCCAGCTGTACAACTAGGATCCTCTTGTTTTATTATGCGTCTGGCAAGTGCGCCTAGAAGTGTTCGTTTCAGAGATCGGATGAGAGTGCTCTTCCCTGCCTTTTCATCACCAATCATGCACACCTTAATCCGGCTTGGAGATGAATAGCCCATAACGCTTAATTCAGCATACTGAGATTCCAACTACAATATTAAAATTGGAGATAATTAGCAAAGGTGAACAACTAACATACCCAGGCACACTTCAGAATATGCCTGCTTTCACCGCTAGCACATTCGTACGGTAATTTATCATACTAAAAAAGAGATAATTTGTTAGCAATCCATACTTTTATGAAACGGCTGACTTCATTTTTAGCACTCGCAGAAGCTCCACAAGCAAGAAAAAGCAACAGTGTCTGGGGTTCGCTAAAACAATCTTTTCTAATTTGTCTGATGCCAGAGAGAACATCATGGATGACAGTCATTTTCTAAAAAAGACCCGTTACTATGCCTATAGTTGATAATATCTAGTACATTAAAAAATTCTATGCTTTTTAATTCTTCTGCAATTGAAAAACGACAATTCCGAAGAGCCAGCAAGAATTCAGAGTGCTGCTGCTGAAACACATGTAAAAAATTTTAAACTTTACTTTTAAAAACTTTCTTACTGCATATGTAAGATTCCTTCGTATCAAAAAGTCTGCAACATCAATTTGACTATATGAACAAGCAAGATATAACGCCGTCTTTCCAAACTATGTCACTGTGGTTCTATCAAATGCAGGCATCATATTTACTACAATACCTTATTTTTGATATGGAAATCGCAGTTCTTGGAGGCAAGAAGTTGAACAGTAGAAAGATGACCTCTTTCACAGGCCATCATCAGCGAGGTCGAGGCATTCTGCACCCTCGTAAATGTGCCTTCATATCAAACATTTCTTTAATAGCCTATTACGTTGTCTTGTTCATCGACGTCAACACGACATCGGTCGATGAGAAATTCACAAATAGCAGTTTGACCAAACGAAGAAGCGCAGTGCAATGCTGTCCAGCCGTTCTACCAAATGTTGAAATTAAACACTTAAAATCGCAATTTACAACAAGACCTTATTCTTAGCATTGAAATTGCATTTTTTAGACACCAATAATTCTACAGTGGAAAGATGACCATGTCCACAAGCTCCCATCAGAGGTGTCATTCCATCCTGCGCCCGCAAATGCTTCCCTATCTTAATTAATAGTCATTCTAATTGCCTACTATGTTTTCGTCTTCATTGACATCAACACCATATTGTTGATCAATGAGATATTCACAAATAGCAGTGTGACCATTACAAGAAGCAAAGTGTAATGCTGCGCAGCCATCCTATCAAATGTTGAAAATGAGCTTCTACTATTGTACCATTTATAGCAAGACCTGATTCCTGATATTGAAATCACACTTTTTGGACCCAAGTAGTTGCACAGTGTCAAGATAACCTCTATCGCAAGCCTTCATCAATGAGGTTGAACCTTTCTGTATCGGTAACCTATAATTCAAAGTCATTCAATTAATTGCCCATTACGTTGTCTTGTTCATCGACGTCAACACGACATCGGTCGATGAGAAATTCACAAATAGCAGTTTGACCAAACGAAGAAGCGCAGTGCAATGCTGTCCAGCCGTTCTACCAAATTTTGAAATTAAACACTTAAAATCGCAATTTACAACAAGACCTTATTCTTAGCATTGAAATTGCAATTTTTAGACACCAGTAATTTTACAGTGGAAAGATGACCATGTCCACAAGCTCCCATCAGAGGTGTCATGCCATCCTGCGCCCGCAAATGCTTCCCTATCTTAATTAATAGTCATTCTAATTGCCTACTATGTTTTCTTCTTCATTAACATCAACACCACATCGATCAATGAGATATTTACAAATAGCAGTGTGACCATTACAAGAAGCAAAGTGCAATGCTGCGCAGCCATCCTATCAAATTTTGAAAATGAGTTTCTAATTTTGTGCCATTTATAGCAAGACCTGATTCCTGATATTGAAATCACACTTTTTGGACCCAAGTAGTTGCACAGTGTCAAGATAACCTCTATCGCAAGCCTTCATCAATGAGGTTGAACCTTTCTGTATCGGTAACCTATAATTCAAAGTCATTCAATTAATTGCTCATTACTTCATCTTGTTCATTGACATTGACACCACAATGATCAATGAGATATTCACAGATAGCAGTTTGTCCATTAAATGAAGCAATGTGCAACGCTGTCCACCCAATCTTTTAATTTGCATTTTAGCAAAAAACAAGTACTTATTTCACAAGTTTTCTGTCTACCTTGGATTTTATGTGGACAGAGCAATTTTCATAAACAAGCATTTGTGCAATCACTAGATGGCCCTCTTGGCATGCGAACATGAACGGCGTCCAGCCATTCTGTAGAAAAAATTATTTTTATCTAAATCAAATGCAAAGACATTTGCACCTCATCTATGGCATTTATTCTTGCCGGATCATTAATTAGATATTTCACTTCTTCAATTCGGCCATAAAGACACGCACAATGCAACGCTATGCTTGTCTTGATTGCAGCTTTTGTTAGCATAACATTACTATGCATTGCTCTATAATGTACCCTTCTTTCCATATTCTCGTCACGTGATCTGTCGGTGTCGTTATCCTTTTTGAGCAACAGCGTCATTGTAAGCACGACACGATTGAAAGTAAGCTCTCACGTCGCTTCTCTGGCTTCTTTCAGATCGCCGGTCCGATTCTTCAAAGGGAACTCGTCTCTCCAAGTCAAGCCTTTACTATAGTGAGATAAACCGTCTAAAGATAATAATAGCCAAAGCAACCGGGCAAGGATCTCCAGCACGGATAATAAAACAGAGTGTCAGTCTCTCCACCCCCAGGACGGACTTTCAAATGCGCATGCTTTGACGTCACCCACGCTAACGAATCCGAGCCGTATATACATGGAACGAATCAGAGGTGGAGGGGTGGAGACACTCTATTTTATTATCCGTGCTGGAGATCGTTGCCCGGTTGCTTTGATTTATCTAGGGCTCTGGAACAAATCAGAGACAAAAAATTTTATTGGTATGTAAACGTGGATTCTAATTGAACAATAAACGCGCACAAAACTCTTAAGAAGTTAATTATATTTGACCTACACAAATTGTAATTATGATACCATTCACTGCAATTTTATACTCATGTACCATGATTGAGACCACAAAAGGGCCGTTCCACAGTACAAAGTCGGAAGATGACCTTCCTAACAAGTAACAAGCCTGCAGCAGAAAATTCTAGCTAGTTTATCAAACAACTATTTAGCTAATTGTCCATTACAGTACCTTGTTTGTCTAATCGATCCCAATGATCGATTAGATATTCAGCAACAGCCTTTATTGAGTTTATTGAGTCTTTTTCTCACTGTCTCCAATTCCTGCTTCACTGTATTCTCTCAGTCCAGAAGCGAGTTCAGTAAAAGCTAAATAATCAATAGATTTTTCAAATGACGTCATGACGACGTCAAACCGAGAGTAGATTCTTTTCCGGGTTGACGCTAGCCCCGACGATGTCAATAACACTCGGATGTTCGTAGATAATTTGCGAGAAAAAGGCTTTAGGAGGCGTGGTTCGCTTGTTTTCGAATTTCCTACAGATGATTTTCCGTTCGTGTAATCCTTCAGTCCCACGAACGTCGCCTTGCGTCCCTACAGAGAAACGATCGCCTTTGGCACCGTTTTTCCAAGTTAGGAGGCTTACGGAATCGGTCGACGACTGCGCTACCCAACTGAATAGAATGGAAGAGTCCTTTTCTTGGCCTATGAGGCGTGCGTTGCTGAAACCTGAACGATACGAGCGATTACGTGCATAATTTCGACCAAGCAGACCCCCTTTGTACTTTCTGCAAGAGATCCCAGCTCGCTCTGAAGACAGAACGACTCCGTGAAGCCGAGAACCATGGCTCGACGCAATTCTCGACACGCTGTTAACGCGCGGTAAATGTCCGCAGAAAGCGCGCGAATGCAAGAGCGTAAACAATAGCTAAATTTTATTACACAATATCGAATTGCTATTTTCAATTTGCTCTGCTAAATAAACTACAAAAAATATCAGTCTGAACAAAGAAACCAGCTCTTGTTCCAACGTCTTTTATCTACGCCTGATGAATTCTCTGGCAAACAAAAGTGGCAATATTATCCGCAGTTGCAAGTCTCATCATATCGGCAAAGGTCAATTCGACACCGTATTCGTCGCGCATGGCGTTCTGTAGGTGCACCAAAGCAAGCGAATCGGTCGCCAAGCTAAAAATATCGTTAGATGGGTCGACGACGTCAATCTCCGGTTCCATCAGGAAGTCGGTCAGAATTTCGACGATTCTCTCCAGTGCGAGCTTCTTTTCGGGATAGGAATTGACGTTGGGTTGAACAGCGCAAGCACTCGCGACGAGAGTTGATTCTTCAAGCGAGAGTGCTGAGTCAGCTTCGTCGGATGACGATGTCGCGATTGCGTCCTCTGGTTCGGATTGAGTTTGATCTGAAGCGACTTTCTCGCTCTCCGAGTCGCTGGAGACTTCGCTCGCGTCGCTCGCGGCGGCGACGGCTGCGGGGAAGGCGTACACGGCGTTCTCCGACGGAGTATCGGTTGTTTCGGGTGCATCTGGAACGATGAACTCGAGAAGGCAGACTTGGATGAAGGACATTGTGAAAAGAAAGTGAACGGTCTAGTTGTGAACGCTGAATGTGCTGGTTCGTGGCTTCGTTGCGCATTTTATAGGTTGGACCACGTGAGAAGGGCTAAACGTGCGTTAGACGAGATGCGGGGTTTGCCATTCGCGCGATCCCGTGCGAAGGAGCGCCCTATGCATCTCAACAAGATTGCCAGTGCAATACAGAAGGCGATGGAGAGACACAAGGAGAGCGACGACGTTCAGAACGAGGTATATAAACGTGCTATCCTGTTTTTTGTACATTCTGTATCAGACAGAATTTGTCATAGAAATAAAAAGCATAAACATACTGATAAGAAGTGAATAATAGTTGTACGTATAACTAAAAGCACACAAACACGAGAAGTCAATAATTGCCTACCTATTGAATTGCTAATTGGTGAGATTTGCCTTTGAGAAGTAAACGTGAATCCCAATTGTAGAATAGAATACAAAAACACACAAATTCCTTTTGATAGCTTCCTACTCTTGAATTTGCTAACATGATTGGTGAGAAGTAGATTCCGTAAACAAAACACACACACAAAGACGTGACGTGGATACCAATGAATTGTAGAATATAACCTATCCACTTTTTAACTGATTCATGGTTTTTTGCAGGACTTCAGAAGTCGAATCGCAATGCCTTCCTTGTCAAATTTCTTGAGATACGACAGAAGCATTGATTTAGTAGGAGTTTCAACTTTATCCGTCCAACGATGTAGGAGGAGAGACACTTTCTGGCCAATTCGACGATCCGCCCTGTCGGACAGATAGCTCAACACTTTTGTACGACTCCAACCCAAAAGCTTGCTTCCAAACGAAACTACGTCATCGTGATCCTCAAATAGTTCATTTTCAATTGCGTCAATATGATAATCTTTCACAATTTCGTCATCGTCGTCAGATTTTTTGACGGTGCTCTTGCCTTCATGGTGCATATCCACTTCCTCGCGCGGCATGAAGCAAGCACCACTGAGCTCATCTTCGTTGAGCTCACCTTCATTATCTTCAATAGCCTGCAAATAAAACACTGCAGCATTCATAAGCTTTTTCTACACTTTAAGCATTACCACCAGGTTCTCTGAGTCATCTGAAGCTGATGCAACCTTGAGGGGATTTTCCTACATGATATAATAGTGATAACCCATCATAGCGAATTTTTATAGGTATGTACCTCAATTGGAATCATCAAACCTTCTTCTTTCAACATATCTAACAAATTGGTTTGCTGCGCTTCTTCTAGAGCCTTTATAAGTTTTGGCAAGGTAGCCTTCATTCGTCGGCTCCACTGAATAGAAACACTATCAGCTGAAGAAGTCGAAGAAAGCCGAGTTCTTTGCTTTTCCAGACTTCTCGTTAATTGTTGCGCAACTTCTGAAGTAGACTGATGAAAACTTTCAAGCATACATTTTTTAACTTCACATGGCAGCACAACGTTGCCGTGATCGTCTGGAACAGCAATAAGATCACTGATGTATTCCTCTGACGTTGAGTCCAGACATACTTTAGGATGCTCATCACGGCGTTTTGTCCGATCAATTTCCTCGCAGCTATAGCCATGACGGGGCTCAGCTAGATTCTCCATGTCTTTGGAACTCAAGACTAGTTCAAATCGGTCTGTTCCAGGGCTTCTTTGGTCTAGCATTTTCTCAACCCTTGTTTTGGTTTCTTGTACAAGTTTATAGCACTCAGCTGCTGAATACATTGGCCCGCGAACGATTATGTCAATTGCTCTTTCGTTTTCAGTCAGTTCAACGAGTGTTTCAAAGCGCAGACCGCGCACACTTTCAAACGTTTTAATACCACCCTTCCAGACAATTGGTGAAAGAGATGATACTGATTCTGGAGATCCGAGTCCAGCTGCTACGTGAGCTTGAAAGAAAGGCATAGTGCCAGGTGTAATAATGTCTGTGTCATTGTCACACTGAAGCCGGCGACCAACATAAACAGGCTTGTCAGCATTGTCCATCCAAGCATCAGCTGGTCGTTCCTCTTGGATTAGGGCCGGAAATTGAAACTTATGAGGGTTATAAGGAAGAGGGTAGCAGATATCCAAGCGACAAAGTATTTTGATTGCTTCATTCACGTCAATCAATTGTGTCTTTTGTCTTTTATTAAATTCTTGTAGTGTCCCTCTGACATCCTCGAGGCTGAAAATGCCATTTGTTGTTCGTGTCATGTGAATAGGAAATTCTTTAGGAGACATTAGCGAGCCTATCACATTATTACAAAGCCAGTTGGGATTGACCACCAACACGTCTTCTTCTTTAAACACAATTATCTATATGCCAACTTATTATGCCAATTCTGAATTTTAATTATCCTAATAAAACCTTACTGATGAATATGTGTGAAGAAAATCGAGAATCTGTGTTTGAACGTCTTTGCGAAGTCCAGAAAAAACATTTTTATCGATCATTGCCAACAGTAAACCACAGGGGATACAATAACGATCGGTTCGTTGAATCTAAGTAGAGAAGAGTGCTACTTAGACTGCATGTACAGAGTGGCGAAGAATGCACCTTATCAACAGTGAGGTCAAAATCAGATAAAATTGCAACACTTTCTTCGGAGAATTGGTGATCCTGCATGTAAACATAAAGTTTCATGGTGATCAGAGCGTTTAAGTCTGCTTACGTTGCGCAGTAATTGACGAATTAAAGACGACAATTGCTCCGGAAGCAGACTATCGTCTTTCGCTAACGCTTGGAGCGGATGCTCAGATGATAAGAGAAGCTTCCGTAGGAGTGGCAGTAAATTTGATTCCACCTTTTCCACAATGTTTGGAACCTTTTCTGCACTCTACTCGCAGATCAGACACTGACTGCAAATAAAGAAATAAAAAACTTACTTTCATGCACTGCTGTTTCAATTGGCTAAGATGATCTTTAATAGAGTTCATCGCTTGTGTTCTTGACGAACGACAGTCAAGCACAAATTGTTCATCTGAAATGTCAAACCATTTAGAAAACTTGGCTCTAAGAGAGCACGAGAGCCGTTTCAATAGCTTCGGTTCAACTTGCTCTCCCCGACTGCCAACCAGAATGAGCCTGACTTTGCTATCAGAGACGAGAAGACTGCATTTGGTAAACGACAGCCAGTAGAAACCAGAGCCAAGTATCTCGTCCCACGGTCTGGTCAAGTCAATTACCAGAACAAAAACCGTCGCTGAACTGAAGAACAGGCTGTGCGTTTTGTGAAAGTCCTTTTGCCCACCAAAATCACAAAAAACCAACTCGCCAGCAGAAGAAATATTTGCTTCTTCAAATTTAATACAAGCTGTACGATCAGGATCCTCTTGTATAGATGATACCCATGGTATGCTACTGGCAAATGAGCCTATAAATGTTCGTTGCAGGGATTGAATGAGAGTGCTCTTCCCTGCCCTTTCGTCGCCAATTACGCACACCTTAATCCGGCTCGGAGATGAATAGCCCATAACGCTCAATTCAGCATATTGAGATTTGACCTACAGCATTAAAATTAATGGGTAATTAATTAGTTGGGGTGAATAACTAAATACCCAAGCATCCTTTAGAATACGCCGGCTTTCACCGCTAGCATATTCGTACGGTAATTTACCGTGCTAAAGAAAAAATTAGTAAAAAAACCAACACTTTTGTCAATTACTGACTTTGTTTTTAACACTAGCAGAAGCTCCGCGGGCAAGAAGAAGCGACAGTAGTTGAGGTTCACTAAAATTATAATCTCCTTCGTTCCGTCTGATAAGGAGAACATCGTTGACGACAGTCATTTTCTACAAAAAACGTATTGCACAAATAGTCGAAAACAGCATTCGGTACATCAAAAAGAACGCAGCTTGCTAATTGTTGTACAATTGACAAACGACAGTTCCGAAGAGCCGCCAATAATACATCATGAGAGCTTTTCTGTTGTAACATGAAAGAGAATTGGACAGAAAGTATCTAATCACTCTTACTGCAAATGTCAGATCCTTCCTTTTTATCAAAAAATCTGCAATATCATTTTGACCACCCGAGCAAGACAGAAATAATGCCGTCTTTCCAGACTATGACATTGAACATATACCAAATGCCATACAAGAATAACATTTATTACAAACCTTCGTTCTAACATTGATATCGCATTGTTTAGAAACGAGTAGTTGCACAGTGTCAAGATGGCCTTTTTGACAAGCATTCATCAGCGAAGTCCGGCCATCCTGTATCCAAAAATACTTTGTTCTATCCAAAAAATCATTTAATTGCTTATTACATTGTTTTGTTCATTGACATTGACACCACAATGATCGATTAGATATTCAGTAACAGCAGTTTGGCCATTAGAAGAAGCAACGTGTAACGCTGTCGAGCCATCCTACAAATTGCCGTATATTACTTCTTATTACCGTAATTTATTACAAACCTTTGTTCTAATATTGATATCACATAGTCTAAGAACCACAGTCTCAAGTTGGTCTTCTTGACCCATCATCGGCAAAGACCAGTCATCCTGCATCCAAAAATACATTGTTCTATCCAAAAAGCATTTAATTCCTTATTACCGGTACATCGTTTTGTTCATTGACATTGACACCACGATGATCGATTAGGTCTTCAGTGACAACAGCAGTTTGACCATGATAAGAAGCGACGTGTAACGCTGTCCAGCCATCCTACAAATTGCCGTGAATTATTTCTTATTACCGCAATTTAAAACAAACCTTCTCTCTAATATTGATATCACATTGTTTAGAAACGAGTAGTTGCACAGTGTCAAGATGGCCTTTTTGACAAGCCATCATCAGCGAAGTCCAGCCATTCTGCATCCAAAAATACTTTGTTCTATCCAAAACTCTTTAATTGCTCATTACATCGTTTTGTTCATTGACATTGACACCACAATGCTCGATTAGATATTCAGTAACAGCAGTTTGGCCATAAAAAGAAGCGAAGTGTAGCGCTGTCCAGCCATTCTACAAGTTGTCGTGAATTACTTCTTATTACCGTAATTTATTACAAACCTTCTCTTTAATATTGATATCACTTTGTTTAGAAACGAGTAGGCTAACAGTGTTAAGATGGCCTTTTTGACAAGCCATCATCAGCGAAGTCCAACCATTCTGCATTCAAAAATACATTGTTCTATCCAGAAAGCATTTAATTGCTCATTACATCGTTTTGTTCATCGACATTGACACCAAAATGATCGATTAGATATTCAGTAACAGCAAATTGACCATGATAAGAAGCGACGTGTAACGCTGTCCAGCCATTCTACAAATTGCCGTGAATTACTTCTTATTATCGTAATTTATTACAAACTTTTGTTCTAATATTGATATCACATTGTTTAAAAACAAGTAGTTGCACAGTGTCAAGATGGCCTTCTTGACAAGCCATTATCAGCGAAGTCCAACCATTCTGCATCCAAAAATACATTGTCCTATCCAAATATCATTCATTTGTTCATTACATCGTTTTGTTCATTGACATTGACACCACAATGATCGATTAGATATTCAGCAACAGCAGTTTCACCATGATAAGAAGCGACGTATAACGCTGTCCAGCCATTCTACAAATTGCCGTGAATTACTTCTTATTATCGTAATTTATTACAAACCTTTGTTCTAATATTGATATCACATTGTTTAGAAACGAATAGTTGCACAGTGTCAAGATGGCCTTCTTGACAAGCCATCATCAGCGAAGTCCAGCCATGCTGCATCCAAAAATACAATGTTCTATCCAAATATCATTCATTTGCTCATTACATCGTTTTGTTCATTGACATTGACACCACAGTGATTGATTAAATATTTAGTAACAGCAGTTTGACCATAAAAAGAAGCGACGTGTAACGCTGCCCAGCCATTCTACAAATTGCCGCGTGAATTACTTCTTATTACCGTAATTTATTACAAACCTTCTTTCTTATAGTGATATCACATTGTTTAGAAACGAGTCGTTGCACAGTGTCAAGATGGCCTTCTTGACAAGCCATCATCAGCGAAGTCGAGCCATTCTACATCGAAAAATACATTGTTTTATCCAAAGATCATCTAATTGCTCAGTACATCGTTTTGTTCATTGACATTGACACCACAATGATCGATTAGATATTCAGTAACAGCAGTTTGACCATGATAAGAAGCGACGTGTAACGCTGTCCAGCCATCCTACAAATTGCGGTGAATTACTTCTTGTTACCGTAATTTATTACAAACCTTCTCTCTAATATCGATATCACATTGTTTAGAAACAAGTAGTTGCACAGTGTCAAGATGGCCTTCTTGACAAGCCATCATCAGCAAAGTCCAGTCATCCTACATCCAAAAATACTTTGTTCTATCCAAAAAGCATTTAATTGATCATTACATCGTTTTGTTCATTGACATTGACACCACAATGATCGATTAGATATTCAGTAACAGCAGTTTGACCATTATAAGAAGCGACGTGTAACGCTGTCCAGCCATCCTACAAATTGCGGTGAATTACTTCTTGTTACCGTAATTTATTACAAACCTTCTCTCTAATATTGATATCACATTGTTTAGAAACAAGTAGTTGCACAGTGTCAAGATGGCCTTCTTGACAAGCCATCATCAGCAAAGTCCAGTCATCCTGCATCCAAAAATACTTTCTTGCTATTCAAAAGCATTTAATTGCTCATTACATCGTTTTGTTCATCGACATTGACACCAAAATGATCGATTAGATATTCAGTAACAGCAGTTTGACCATTATAAGAAGCGACGTGTAACGCTGTCCAGCCATTCTACAAATTGACGTAAATTACTTCTTATTACCGTAATTTATTACAAACCTTCGTTCTAATATTGATATCACATTGTTTAGAAACGAGTAGTTGCACAGTGCCAAGATGGCCTTTTTTACAAGCCTTCATCAGCGAAGTCCAGCCATTCTGCATCCAAAAGTACGTTGTTCTATTCAAAATCATTTAATTGCTCATTACATTGTTTTGTTCATTGACATTGACACCACAATGATCGATTAGATATTCAGTAACAGCAGTTTTACCATTAGAAGAAGCGGCGTGTAACGCTGTCCAGCCATTCTACAAATTGCCGTAAATTACTTCTTATTGCTGTAATTTATTACAAACCTTCGTTCTAATATTTGTATCACATTGTTTAGAAATGAGTAGTTGCACAGTGTCAAGATGGCCTTTTTCACAAGCCATCATCAGCGAAGTCCAGCCATTCTGCAAAAAACTTTGTTCTATCCAAAAAGCATTTAATTGCTCATTACATTGTCTTGATCATCGACATTGACACCACAATGATCGATTAGATATTGAGTAACAGCAGTTCGACCATAAAAAGAAGCGACGTGTAACGTTGTTGAGCCTCTCTTTTTTAGAGATTATGTTTTTCCATTTACTTTCATACTTTTGCTTACTTTAGATTGAATTTTGACAGAACAGTTTTTGGAAACAAGCAGTTTTGCCATCAATAGATGACCTTCCTGACATGCAACCATTAAAGGCATCCAGCCATTCTTCCGCAGTGACAAAAGTTTAATTAAAAGGCACGTTTCATATACGTATATACGTCAGCGTACCTTGTCTGTCACATTTACTCTTGCTTGATAGTGATGAATGAGATCTTTAGCTAATTCCGTCTTACCATGAAAACACGCATAATGCAACGCAGTCCCGCCTGTCTAAAATGTAGCTTTTTTCACCAAAGCATTACTACTCGCATCACGTGATCGATTTTACCGAAGTATCGCCATTTTTAGTGCTGTCATCACGGTCCTTTTGAGACAGCAATCACACTATAGCCTAATGAGCTAGTATTTATCTCACATTGGTGCTCTGGCTACTGGCCAATCGTCGATCCATTAGAAATGGCAATTCTTCATAGGAAACTTTGTCCTCATGACTAGCCATTGCTAGACAGTGCAAAACTGGTTTGAGTCTGTTTGACAACTTGAAGCACAGCGAAAGGAGCTAGCAAAGATCTCCACCCCAAAGCGGGTGAGTAGCAGCACGTGACGCGTAGACTGTACGTCGGGAGCAGCCAGACTGCAAGAGTCATACGCACAGAGGCTTTTCAGCCACGCATACTGTAGAACTGCGTATTTCAAATCTATTTTTTGGTTGCAAGAAGAAATTGGTATTCGAATTTTCTTCGGAGACCGATTCTTTGAGTGAGTGGGAGTTTGTGTAGGCAGAGTAGGCACGTGAGATTTCACGTGAGAAAGTCTGGCAACGCGCGCTAGAATTGCGCTTGCGCACTCAATTCAAACTGTCATTGCGAGCTCAATTTAATTTTGATACATCACCATTGCTCAATTCCGGCATCTTCTTCATTGAGGATGACTGTACATTGGCAGTGCGAGAAAAATCGCTCGCTTGCGTAGTATCGAAGGAAACGACATCGTTTCGATCCTCGAACGAATCTTTGGGCATCCGTTGGAAGGAAAGCGAACAAAAAACAACGCATTTGCAGGCGACAAGTCTTCACTTTAGGCGTCTTGAAGCCAGGAAAGAGTCGCAAAGACCAGGAATGGAACATCCAGCTGGGAATCGACGAACTTGCAACGAAAATCCTTCTCACCGATCTCAGTCACATCACAGGACGCGACGTAGCGGCAAAAAAACCGCTATCAGTACGAAACCTAATCGAAATCCTCGCTGGCCTCATGGAATTCATACTCGAATCAGAAGGCAAGAGAAAACCCAGAAGAAAATCGTAGCTACCTTACATTTAGTTCAATGACATTATTTAATCAATTAGAGATAGAATCAAGACTTATAGATTTTTTGAATAGATGAAAGTGGGAGTGGTTCTGCTTCTCTATCATCAAGCCTTCACTCCGCAGTCTCAGAGAGTCATCAGGAGGAACTCAACGTAACATATGACTTGAAATCTGACGTCACGTCTTCTGAAGGCGATGAGGATCCAAGGAGACGTCATAGACGTCGTTCTCAATCAGAGGGATCAATATCAACTCAATTGGAAGATCCACTAAATACCAAGAACGCCGTCTCTCAGTTCTATAGACTCTATAGAGTCACCAAGTGGGAAACGGGCTCAAGGCATTGGGGGAATGAGAGTGACAAAGCCCGTATCAAGCATTCCAGTCAGAAAATCAATACGTCGCGTCGCTGCTACCAGGGCGGGTGACGGAAGCACGCAGGAATTGATCAGGGAAGCTCTACAGGTAAAAATAAGAAAGATGCACCATAAATAAATATCATTGATTAGGATAGTGCAATCTCTGATATGCGGCAGAGGTCGCGGCTTCGTTGGGCTTTTTATAGGACCACGTGAGAAGGGCTAAACGCGCGCTAGACGAGATGCGAAGAACGCGTGGTCGCCGTTTGCGCGATCCCGTGCGGAAGGAGCGCCCTACGCATCTCAACAAGATGGCCAGTGCAATACAGAAGGCGATGGAGTGACACAAGGAGAGCGACGACGTTCACAACGAGGTATATAGACGTGCTATCACGGATACTAGAGTATCGGTGGTGCTATCCTGTTTTTGTACATTCTGTATCAGACAGAATTTGTCATAGAAAGAAAAAGCGTAACATACTGATAAGAAGTGAATAATCGTTGTACATATAACTAAAAGCACACAAACACGAGAAGTCAATAATTGCCTACCTATTGAATTGCTAATTGGTGAGATTTGCCTTTGAGAAGTAAACGTGAATCCCAATTGTAAATAAAACACACAAACACACATATTCCTTTTGATAGCTTCCTACTCTTGAATTTGCTAACATAATTGGTGAGAAGTAAACGTAGATTGCATAAACAAAACACACAAAGACGTGACGTGGATACCAATGAATTGTAGAATAAAACCTATCCACTTTTTAACTGATTCATGGTTTCTTGCAGGACTTCAGAAGTTGAATCGCAATGCCTTCCTTGTCAAATTTCTTGAGGTATGACAGAAGCATTGATATAGTAGGAGTTTCAACTTGATCCTTCCAACGATAAAGAAGGCGAGACACCTTCTGACCAATTCGACGATCCGGCCTGTCGGACAGATAGCTCAACACTTTTGTATGACTCCAACCCAAAAGCTTGCTTCCAAACGAAACTACGTCATCATGATCCTCAAATAGTTCATTTTCAATTGCGTCAATATGACAATCTTTCACAATCTCGTCGTCGTCAAATTTTGTGACGGTGCTCTTGTCTTCATAGTGCATGTCCACTTCCTCACGCGGCATGAAGCAAGCACCACTGAGCTCGCCTTCATTGAGCTCACCTTCGTTATCTTCAATAGCCTGCAAAAGATTAATTAAGCTACAGCATTTATAAGCTTCTAACATTATCACCAAGTTCTCTGAGTCATCTGAAGCTGATGCAACCTCAAGATTGACCTACATGATATTATAATGATAACCCCTAATAGCAAATTTTTAATACCTCAATTGGAACCAAACCTTCCTCTTCCAACATATCTAATAAGTCAGTTTGCTCTGTTTCCTTCAGAGCCTTTATAAGTTTAGGCAAGGTGGCGTCCATTCGTTGGCTCCACTGAATAAAAACACTATCAGCTGAAGAAGTCGAAGAAAGCCGAGTTCTTCGCATTCCTAGACTCCTGGCCATTGATTGTGGCACAAGTGAAGTAGAACAAAAATTGTCATGCATATATCGTTTAACTTCACATGGCAGCACGACGTTGACGTGATCGTCTGGAACAGCAATCAGATCACTGACGTATTCCTCTGACGTTGAGTCCAAAGATACTTTAGGATACTCATCATCGCTTTTTGCACAATCAATTTCCTCGCAGCTGTAGCCATGACGTGGCTCAGCTAGTTTCTTCATGTCTTTGCAACTCAAGACTAGTTCAAATAGGTCTGTTCCAGGGCTTCTTTGGTCTAGCATTTCCTCAACCCTTGTTTTGGTTTCTTGTACAAGTTTATAGCACTCAGCTGCTGAATACATTGGCCCGCGAACAATTATGTCAATTGCTCTTTCGTTTTCAGTCAGTTCGACGAGTGTTTCAAAGCGCAGACCGCGCACACTTTCAAACGTTTTAATACCACCCTTCCAGACAATTGGTGAAAGAGATGATACTGATTCCGGAGATCCGAGTCCAGCTGCTACGTGAGCTTGAAAGAAAGGCATAGTGCCAGGTGTAATAATGTCCGTGTCATTGTCACACTGAAGCCGGCGACCAACATAAACAGGCTTGTCAGCATTGTTCATCCAAGCATCAGCTGGTCGTTCCTCTTGGATTAGGGCCGGAAATTGAAACTTGTGAGGGTTATAAGGAAGAGGGTAGCAGATTTCCAAGCGACAAAGGATTTTGATTGCTTCATTCACATCAGTCAATCGTGTCTTTTGACTCTTGCTGAATTCTTTTAGTGTTACTCTGATATCCTCAAGGCTAAATATACCATTTGTTGTTGGCGTCATGTGAATAGGAAATTCTTTAGGAGACATTAGCGGGCCTATTACATTATAACAAAGCCAGTTGGGATTGACCACCAACACGTCTTCTTCTTCGAACACAATAATCTATGATAATACCAACTTAATATGCTAACGCATTACACTAACGAAACCTACTGATGAATACGTGTGAAGAAATTTGAGAATCTGTGTTTGAACGTCTTTGCGAAGTCCAGGAAAAACCGTTTTATCGATCATCGCCAACAGTAAACCACAGGGAATGCAATGGCGATCGGTTCGTTGAATCTAAGAAGAGCGCTGTTACATAGACTACATGTGCAGTACTAGCGAAGTACCTTGTCAACAGTGAGCTCAAAGTCAGATAGAATTGTAGTCCCTTCTTCAGAGCATTGATCCTCCTGCTCCACGAAAAATTATCGTTTCATGTGATTAGAATTAGAGCGTTTTGCTTACGTTGCACAGTAATTGACGAATTACAGACGACAATTGCTCCGGAAGCAGGTTTTTGGCTTTTGCCAACGCTTGGAGCGGATGCTCAGATGATAAGAGAAGCTTCCGTACGAGTGGCAGTAAATCTGACTCCACCTTTTCCACAATGCTTGGAACTTTTTTTGCACTCTACGCACAGATCAGACACTTACTGCAATAAAAAATAAAAAACTTACTTTCATGCACTGCTGTTTCAATTGGCCAAGATGAGCTCTAATAGAGTCCATCGTTTGTGTTCTTGGCGAACGACAGTCAAGTACAAATTGTTCATCTGAAACGTCAAACCATTTAGAAAACTTGGTTTTAAGAGAGCGCGAGAGCCGTTTCAATAACTCCGGTCCAACTTGCTCTCCCCGACTGCCGACCAGAATGAGTCTGGCTTTGCTATCAGCAGAGACAAGAAGACTGCATTTGGTGAACGACGGCCAGTAGAAACCAGAGTCAAGTATCTCGTTCCACGGTCTGCTCAAGTCAATTACCAGAACAAAAACCGTCGCTGAACTGAAGAACAGGCTGTGCGTTTTGTGAAAGTCCTTTTGCCCACCAAAATCACAAAAGACCAACTCGCCAGCAGAGTCAATATTTGCTTCTTCAAATTTAATACCAGCTGTACGATCAGGATCATCTTGTCCAAATATGCTTCTTGCAAGTGCGCCTAGAAGTGATTGTTGCAGAGATCGAATGAGAGTGCTCTTCCCTGCCCTTTCGTTGCCAATTACGCACACCTTAATCCGGCTTGGAGATGAACAGCCCATAATGCTCAATTCAGCATATTGAGATTCGAGCTAAAGCATTAAAATTAATAGGTAATTAATTAGTTGGGGTGGGTGAATAACTAAATACCCAAGCATGCTTTAGAACACGCCGGCTTTCGCCGCTAGCATATTCGTACGGTAATTTACCGTGCTAAAGAAAAAAATCAGTAAAAACCCAACACTTTTGTCAATTCCTGACTTTGTTTTTAACACTAGCAGAAGCTCCGCGGGCAAGAAGAAGCGACAGTAGTTGAGGTTCACTAAAATTATTATCTTTTTTGTTCCGTCTGGTAAGGAGAACATCGTTGACGACGGTCATTTTCTAAAAAAGTATTGCACAAAATAGTCAAAAAACAAAATTATTTAGTACATCAAAAAGAACGCAGCTTGCTAATTGTTGTACACTTGAAAAACGACAGTTCCGAAGAGCAGCCAATAATACATCATGAGAGTTTTGCTACTGTAACATGAAAGAGAATTGGACAGAAAGTACATAATCACTCTTACTGCAAATGTCAGACCCTTCCTTTTTATCAAAAACTCTGCAATATCATTTTGACCACACGAGCAGGACAGAAATAATGCCGTCTTTCCAGACTATGACATTGCAAATATACCAAATGCTAAACAAGAATAACATATACTACAAACCTTCGTACCAATATTGATATCACATTGTTTAGAAACGAGTAGTTGCACAGTGTCAAGATGGCCTTCTTCACAAGCCATCATCAGCGAAGTCCAGCCATCCTGCATCCAAAAATACTTTGTTCTATCCAAAAATCATTTAATTGCTCATTACATTCTCTTGATCATCGACATTGACACCACAATGATCGATTAGATATTCAGTAACAGCAGTTTGACCATTAGAAGAAGCGACGTGTAACGCTGTCAAGCCAAGCTACAAATTGCCGTGAATTACTTTTTATTACCGTAATTTATTACAAACCTTCATTCTAATATTGATATCACATTGTCTAGAAACGAGTAGTTGCACAGTGTCAAGATGGCCTTCTTGACAAGCATGCATCAGCGAAGTCCAGCCATTCTGCATCCAGAAATACTTTGTTCTATCCAAAAATCATTTAATTGCTTGTTACATTGTTTTGTTCATTGACATTGACACCACAATGATCGATTAGATATTCAGTAACAGCAGTTTGACCATTAGAAGAAGCGACGTGTAACGCTTTCGAACCATCCTACAAATTGCCGTGAATGACTTCTCATTACCGTAATTTATTACAAACCTTCGTTCTTATATTGATATTACATTGTTTAGAAACGAGTAGTTGCACAGTGTCAAGATGGCCATTTTTACAAGCATACATCAGCAAAGTCCAGCCATCCTGCATCCAAAAATACTTTGTTCTATCCAAAAATCATTTAATTGCTCATTACATTGTCTTGATCATCGACATTGACACCACAATGATCGATTAGATATTCAGCAACAGCACTTTGACCATTAAAAGAAGCGACGTGTAACGCTGTTCCGCTATTCTACAAATTGCCGTGAATGACTTCTTATTTCCGTCATTTATTACAAACCTTATCTCTAATATTGATATCACATTGTTTAGAAACGAGTAGTTGCACAGTATCAAGATGGCCTTTTTGACAAGCATGCATCAGCGAAGTCCAGCCACCCTGCATCCAAAAATACTTTGTTCTATCCAAAAATCATTTAATTACTCATTACATTGGTTTGTTCATCGACATTGACACCACAATGATCGATTAGATATTCAGTAACAGCAGTTTGACCATTAGAAGAAGCGACGTGTAACGTTTTCGAGCCATTCTACAAATTGCCGTGAATGACTTCTTATTACCGTAATTTATTACAAACCTTCGTTCTAATATTGATATCACATTGTTTAGAAACGAGTAGTTGCACAGTTTTAAGATGGCCTTCTTGACAAGCACACATCAGCGAAGTCCAGCCATCCTGCATCCAAAAATACTTTGTTCTATCCAAAAATCATTTAATTACTCATTACATTGTCTTGATCATCGACATTGACACCACAATGATCGATTAGATATTTAGTAACAGCAGTTTGGCCATTAAAAGAAGCGACGTGTAACGCTGTCAAGCCATTCTACAAATTGCCGTGAATGACTTCTTATTACCGTAATTTATTACAAACTTTATCTCTAATATTGATATCACATTGTTTAGAAACGAGTAGTTGCACAGTGTCAAGATGGCCTTTTTGACAAGCAAACATCAGCGAAGTCCTGCCATCCTGCATCCAAAAATACTTTGTTCTATGCAAAAATCATTTAATACCTCATTACATTGTTTTGATCATTGACATTGACACCACAATGATCGATTAGATATTCAGTAACAGCAGTTTGACCACTAAAAGAAGCGACGTGTAATGCTGTCCAGCCATCCTACAAATTGCGGTGAATGACTTCTTATTACCGTAATTTATTACAAACCTTCGTTCTAATATTGATATCACATTGTTTGGAAACGAGTAGTCGCACAGTGTAAAAATGGCCTTTTGGACAAGCAAGCATTAGCGAAGTCCAGCCATCCTGTATCAAAAATCCTTTGTTCTATCCAAAAATCATTTAATTGATCATTACATTGTCTTGATCATTGACATTGACACCACAATGATCGATTAGATATTCAGTAACAGCACTTTTACCATAAAAAGAAGCGACGTGTAACGCTGTTCCGCTATTCTACAAATTGCCGTGAATGACTTCTTATTACCGTCAGTTATTACAAACCTTCTTTCTAATATTGATATCACATTGTTTAGAAACGAGTAGTTGCACAGTGTCAAGATGGCCTTCTTGACAAGCCATCATCAGCGAAGTCCAGCCATCCTGCATCCAGAAATACTTTGTTCTATCCGAAAATCATTTAATTGCTTGTTACATTGTTTTGTTCATCGGCATTGACACCACAATGGTCGATTAGATATTCAGTAACAGCAGTTTGACCCTTACAAGAAGCGGCGTGTAACGCTGTCCAGCCATCCTAAACATTTCAGTGATTCACTTCATATTACCGTAATTTATTACAAACCTTATTTCTAATATTGATATCACATTGTTTAGAAACGAGTAGTTGCACAGTGTCAAGATGGCCTTCTTGACAAGCCATCATCAGCGAAGTCCAGCCATCCTGCATCCAGAAATACTTTGTTCTATCCGAAAATCATTTAATTGCTTGTTACATTGTTTTGTTCATTGACATTGACACCACAATGGTCGATTAGATATTCAGTAACAGCAGTCTGACCATGAAAAGAAGCGACGTGTAATGCTGCACCGCCTTTCTTTTTCAAAAAAACGCTTTTTCTATTTACTTTACTTTACTTTCATAATTTTGCTTACTTTAGATTGAATTTTGACAGAACAATTTTTGGAAACAAGCATTTGTGTCATAAATAGATGACCCTCTTGACATGCAACCATTAGCGGCGTCCAGCCATTCTTTTGCATTGACAAAAAATTTAATTAAAGTCACGTTTTAATTACATCAGTGTACCTTGTCTTTCACATTTACCCTTGCTCGATAGTGATCAATTAGATCTTTTGCTAATTCCGTCTGACCATGAAAACATGCATAATGCAACGCAGTTCCGCCTGTCTAAAATGTAGCTTTTTCTACCCAAACGCATCACGTGATCGATTTTACCGAAGTATCGCCATTTTTAGTGCCGTCTTCACGATCCTTTTGAGACAGCAATCACACTATAGCCTATTGAGTTAGTATTTATCTCACATTGGTGCTCTGGCTACTGGCCAATCGCCGATCCATTAGAAATGGCAATTCTTCATAGGAAACTTTGCCCTTATGACTAGCCATTGCTAGACTGTGCAAAACTGGTTACTTCAAATCTATATTTTGGTTGAAAGAACAATTTGGTATTCGAATTTACTTTGGAGACCGATTCTTTGGGAGTTTGGGTAGGCAGGGGTAGGCAGAGTACACTGTAGGCACGTGACTAGGCACGTGAGATTTCACGTGAGAAAGACGGTAAACGCGCGCTAGAATTGCGCTTGCGCACTCAATTCAAAACCGTCATGTCGATCGACCGCTACTACATCGATGCAGCCAACTTTATGTTGGAGAGAAGTGGCAGTGCGAGGAAAATTTCTCGCTTGCGTAGTATCGAAGGAAACGACATCGTTTCGATCCTCGAACGAATCTTTGGGCATCCGTTGGAAGGAAAGCGAACAAAAAACAACGCATTTGCAGGCGATAAGTCTTCGCTTTAGGCGTATTGAAGCCAGGAAAGAGTCGCAAAGACCAGGAATGGAACATCCAGCTAGGAATCGACGAACTTGCAACGAAAATCCTTCTCACCGATCTCAGTCACATCACAGGACGCGACGTGGCGGCAAAAAAACCGCTATCAGTACGAAACCTAATCGAAATCCTCGCTGGCCTCATGGAATTCATACTCGAATCAGAAGGCAAGAGAAAAACCAGGAGAAAGTCGTAGCTACGTCAAATTTAGTTCAATGACAATATTTAATCAATTAGAGATAGAATCAAGACTTATAGATTTTTGAATAGATGAAAGTGGGAGTGGTTCTGCTTCTCTATCATCAAGCCTTCACTCCGTAGTCTCAGAGAGTCATCAGGAGGAATTCGGTGCAACATATGACTTGAAATCTGACGTCACATCTTCTGAAGACGATGAGGATCCAAGGAGACGTCATAGACGTCGTTCTCAATCAGAGGGATCAATATCACCTGAAGATCCACTAAGGGGATTCATACCAAGAACGCCGTCTCTCAGTTCTATAGACTCTATAGAGTCACCAAGTGGGAAACGGGCTCAAGGCATTGGGGGAATGAGAGTGACAAAGCCCGTATCAAGCACTCCAGTCAGAAAATCAATACGTCGCGTTGCTACCAGGGTAGGTGACGGAAGCACGCAGGAATTGATCAGGGAAGCTCTACAGGTAAAAATAAGAAAGATGCACTATAATAAATATTCTAAATTATTTTGATTAGGATAGTGCAGTTGTTGACGATTCTACAGCAAGTCTAATCGCTTTTGAGAAAGAAGACGAACAACGGCCTCAAATTCGCGCCAATGACGACATCATTCGTATCCCTGTTCAACAACAAATCGACTCCGAGAAGTCTTCACCGGAGAAACGACTAGTTCAAACAAACCAGCCTCTTTTGACGTCATCAGGAGGGGATGACGAAGATGATGAATCAGCTGAGAAACGGGCTAAACGTCTTGAAGTCGTGGCTCAACGCAGTGAAGCGCAACGCGAAGTGGGAAACGTGGACGACGCAAGAAAGAAATTATCATTGGAAGAAGCCCTACAGAAAGACAGGAGAGCCATATTACACACCGTCTACGAAAGATGCAGAAGAGATATTCACGAAAAAGAACGAAACAAAAAGGTATCTAGCTAAAAAGCGTCATTTTTAAAAAGAAATTTTCAATACTAATAGAAGAAAGTTGTGATACGTACTCCTTGTAATTCGTTGAAGAGTAGAGGAAAGAAAACGAGTCACGTGGCTGTGAAATCGAAGCCCGTGGGCTCCCCTTATCTTCAGAAGCAAGTTCAGACGCGATTGCCATGGAAACCGACGAGAACTTCTCTACTAACGCGAAAGAAAGGTTCTCTAAAAATCAAATCAAAGTGATTTTTGATACTTTTGGCTTTAGTTTCTGTGGGGGATTGCGATTTGTTGCCTCTGTTGGCCGAAGAGTTTCCATATCTGCACGTTTCCCCGGCTACCGTGCAGCAAATGTGGAGAAAACAGATGCACCAAATACACGTCATCGCAAAGGCGGAAATCAATAGACACAAGCGACCAAAAGCCCAAACAGAGGCAAGACAAGAAAAGAAAAATTCTATTAACTTTAATACATCTATAGCTGGAAGAAGCCGAGCTAAAACAGAGAACGTTACTGCAGGTCATGAAAAAAGACTTGGAACACAATAAACGAATAGTTAGTTCATCAGTAAAAGTGTAGCAAATCCTCTAAGCTTTTTTAGCGTGAGAAAAAGGAGAGGGAGTTTCAATTACGCTACGTGAAGTCGCAGTTAAAAGACAAGCGACAGTCGGTCATAAGAGCCAAGCAATATTACGAAAAATACGTGGAGAGAATGAGATCTAGACAGATGAAACGAAAGACGCGAGAGGAGCAGGTTTAAAAATAAGAAATTTAGTTGATTTTGGGGTGTTTGTCACTGGGGTGGATCTGCAGATATTCAAAAATTTGTTTGAGGATGGTTTGGAAATTCAGAAGGCTCGTCTTCGCGATTTGCGTGAATACGCGAAGGAGAAGAGAGCAGAGCAGGCTCAGAGACAGAAAAGTGAAATCGAATCACTGGAGAATTAGTAAGCTTCAAGTAATTCATAGGGTACATATACATTTTCTTCTCTAGTTATCGAGATCAGTTTGGAATGTTAGCCCAAAGTATGGCTGAGGAGAGAAGGGAGCTTCATTTGAGAGAAGAGGCTCAATCAAAAGTAGTAGATCAACATAGCAAGTATGCATCTAACGTTTCCTGCTTAGGCTGTTGCTAAGATGAGACGAGAACTGAGAAAACGTGTAGAGAAAGAAATCGAAGATTTACAGGAGGCAATGATACGAGACGAAGATGACGCCTATTTTAGAGAAATCGACGCGAATCGACTGAGAGACCGATTACTGATGGCTAGATTTAATACAAAAATCTGACTGTACAGCATTCGTGTCAATAATTTTTTTGGAGTTACAATATCACGACTGTACGGGCGTTCTTTCGAAAGAATGGCGTTATCTCGCGATTCTTCCTCCGAGGAAGGTCGCGCTGTGTATTCGCTCGTCGACAAGTCGATTATTAGCAGCGACGATGCGGCGTTGGATCCCACAAATGAGCTGAAAGAGCTCGGCGTAGACGTTTTCGACGTGGCGACCCTCGAACGGGGCCTCATCGATCAAATGGACAAGGCGATGGCGCAGGACGAATCGAAGCGACGCGTGAAGATATACAGACGCGATCTGAGAACGATATCCGACACGATACGGTAAGAAGAACAAAGGAGATGGATAAAAGTGAAAGTTGTCCAATTTTTAGGAAACTGCAGGAGGAAATTGGCTCGCTCGACGCGATCTGCGCTGGACTGATGGTAAGACGATTTCTCAGTGATGACGAAAAGGACAAATTGGCGGCTGCTAAGAAGGAAAACGACGCCAAGGTTCCCCCAAATCGATTTCCTAGTCAATTCTTGATTTTTTTACAAGCTGCAAGAATTGAGTCGGTTGAGTGAACGTGAGAAGATCATTCTGGGATATTTGAAGCGAATTCATGAAAATCCCAACGCAATTGACGAAATTGATAAAGAAGAAGGTATCAGAGACAGAAAGCAACGACACTAAATTCATATATACGTCATTCACAGCAAAAATTTCAAGTGGCAATTCTGAAACAGAGAAACTCGTTGAGCTGGGCGAAATCACTCCATTTGGAACATCAGTCCAAGAAACGTCTAGTGCTAGTGCCGGAAAACGAGAGATATCAGACCATCTCCCAAGAATTGCAGCCAAGCGCAGTGCTAAAAGACTAGAAGACACACAGAATAAACCTACTATAGACTCTGATTCTGACTACGCTCCTGATACTGTTCAAAAAGACTTTGATTCCTTTGATGAGGAAGATGAAGAAGAGGCTGGGAATAGAGTGGGTGGCGCCAAGGCTTGGCGGTCTAGGGACAAGAGGCGGTATGAAATGAGGGAATTGACGTCAGATGATGAAGTGATTGAGACGCCGGCAAAGAGGAGATCAAAGCGAAGTCAACTGTCGTACTATACAGGGGAAGATGATGGTGACCCGGACGCATACAGAGCAAGAATTCAGTAAGAAATAAAACGTAGATGACAGTACTCAAAATAAATAAATATATAGTGCATACCACCGTAAGAAAGAAGAACGTGAAAGGCGGAGAGCAGAGCGATTGGATGCCCTTGAGAATGGAGACGATTTAGGCGAGATAGACGACGAAAATGAAGACGTAGAGACAGAGGATATGGTCTTCGATGGAGGACTGATAATACCAGGAAACATATGGATAAAACTATACAAGTAAGAAAAAACCCTAGAGAAGTTTCAATTCTATTTTTTTCTTTAGGTATCAGAAGACTGGTGTGAAGTGGCTATGGGAGTTGCATTGTCAGCAGACGGGCGGCATCATCGGCGACGAAATGGGCCTTGGAAAAACGATCCAGATGATCGCCTTTCTAGCAGCACTAAAACACAGCAGAATGACAGCGAAAATATCAAAGCAAGACACCCCAAAAATGAATAAATCAATAATCATGTGCTGTTTCTTATAGGAGAATTGGTCTTGGTCCTGTTCTCATCGTTTGCCCAGCGACAGTCATGAATCAATGGGTAGAAGAATTCCACGCATGGCATCCCCCATTCCGCGTCGCAATTCTCCACAGCACCGGCTCGTACGCCGGTTCAAAAGTAAACAACAATAAATAATAATAAATAAATAATAATCCTAATAGCTTGATCTAATTCATCACGTGTCCGCCGATTCCGGCGTTCTCATAACAACGTATTCGACCGTGCGTAACTATCGCGACGCGCTGCTCGCCCAGCCGTGGGACTACGTCATACTCGACGAAGGCCACGCAATTCGCAATCCGGACGCGGAAACGACGCTCGTCTGCAAACAATTCTCGACGCCCCATCGACTCATTCTCTCCGGATCGCCCGTACAGAATAACCTACGCGAACTCTGGTCGCTCTTCGACTTCGTCTTTCCCGGAAAGCTCGGCACTTTGCCAGTATTTATGGAGCAGTTTTCCGCGCCCATAACCATGGGTGGATACGCCAACGCGTCTACAGTGCAGGTGAGAAAAGGAAACCAAAGGGAGCTCTTGGAACGTTGTTTTTAGGTTCAAGCTGCCTATAGGTGTGCTTGCGTCTTGAAGGATACTATTGCTCCCTATTTATTGAGGCGCATGAAGGCTGATGTTCAAAAGACGTTGCAGCTGCCCGGGAAAAACGAGCAGGTGAGAAAAGACTAGAGGAATCATATATAAACTTATTATTTATGTACTAGGTTTTGTTTTGTAAATTGACGTCAGAGCAGATTGAGCAGTATAAGAAATACTTGAAGTCGGACGAAGTGGAGAGTGCCATGTCAGGAAGACTTCAGGTACACCAAATGACGTCAAATTCGCGTCCTATGGCATTTTTTTCCTACTTCAGATTTTTCCTTGCTTGACTGTACTTCGAAAACTTTGCAATCATCCAGATCTCGTTAGTCCCGAGTTCTTTAGTCTAGAAGCGGACGGCAGCACGCTGGCGAGTCGTTCTACAATTCTCAAGTCAGGCGACGGGAGTTCTCACTATGGTTACTGGAAGAGAGCCGGTAAAATGGTCGTTCTCGATTCTCTTTTGAAAATGTGGAAGAAACAAGGCCACAAAGTCTTGCTATTCACCCAAACAAGACAGGTAAACAAAATCACGTATTTAATAGATAAATAAATACGCGATTTATAAGATGTTGAACATTATGGAAAAGTTTACTCAATCGTTGGAGTACGATTATCTCAGAATGGATGGCGCCACGCCGATTGGCTCGCGCCAGTCTCTCATAACTCAATTTAATCAAGTATGTATTCCAGGGTTCTGCCGAGAATTTTTTCAGTGTGGGAATAAGATATAGTACGAGATTTTAAATGGTCTGAGACAATTTTAAAAATCGTCACAGACCATTTTAAAATCTTGTCTTAGACGATTTTTAAAATTATTTTAGACGATTTTCAAAAATTGTCTTCGGTTGGCCAATATCTTTTAATTTCACTGTATTTTATTACAGGAGAGAAGAGTTGGCTAGCCCTGTAATTTCACTGTAGTTTATTACAGGACAGAAGAGTTGGCTTAGTTGTAGTAGTTGTAGTCGTTGTAGTAGTTGTAGTCGTTGTAGCCGTTGTAGCCTTTGTAGCCTTTGTAGTATTTGTAGCCGTTGTAGCCTTTGTAGTAGTTGTAGTAGTTGTAGTAGTTGTAGCCTTTGTAGCCTTTGTAGTAGTTGTAGCCGTTGTAGCCGTTGTAGCCGTTGTAGTAGTTGTAGCCGTTGTAGCCGTTGTAGCCGTTGTAGTAGTTGTAGCCTTTGTAGCCTTTGTAGTAGTTGTAGCCTTTGTAGCCTTTGTAGTAGTTGTAGCCGTTGTAGTAGTTGTAGCCGTTGTAGCCTTTGTAGTAGTTGTAGTAGTTGTAGCCTTTGTAGCCGTTGTAGCCTTTGTAGCCGTTGTAGCCGTTGTAGTCATTGTAGTAGTTGTAGCCGTTGTAGTCGTTGTAGTAGTTGTAGCCTTTGTAGCCTTTGTAGTAGTTGTAGCCTTTGTAGCCGTTGTAGCCTTTGTAGCCTTTGTAGTCGTTGTAGCCGTTGTAGTCGTTGTAGCCGTTGTAGTCGTTGTAGTAGTTGTAGCCGTTGTAGTCGTTGTAGTCGTTGTAGCCTTTGTAGCCTTTGTAGTCGTTGTAGTCGTTGTAGCCGTTGTAGTCGTTGTAGCCTTTGTAGCCTTTGTAGCCTTTGTAGTCGTTGTAGTCGTTGTAGTAGTTGTAGTCGTTGTAGTCGTTGTAGTAGTTGTAGCCGTTGTAGCCTTTGTAGTAGTTGTAGCCTTTGTAGCCTTTGTAGTAGTTGTAGCCTTTGTAGCCTTTGTAGTAGTTGTAGCCGTTGTAACCGTTGTAGCCTTTGTAGCCTTTGTAGTAGTTGTAGCCTTTGTAGCCTTTGTAGTAGTTGTAGCCTTTGTAGCCGTTGTAGCCTTTGTAGCCTTTGTAGTCGTTGTAGCCGTTGTAGTCGTTGTAGCCGTTGTAGTCGTTGTAGTAGTTGTAGCCGTTGTAGTCGTTGTAGTCGTTGTAGCCTTTGTAGCCTTTGTAGTCGTTGTAGTCGTTGTAGCCGTTGTAGTCGTTGTAGCCTTTGTAGCCTTTGTAGCCTTTGTAGTCGTTGTAGTCGTTGTAGTAGTTGTAGTCGTTGTAGTCGTTGTAGTAGTTGTAGCCGTTGTAGCCTTTGTAGTAGTTGTAGCCTTTGTAGCCTTTGTAGTAGTTGTAGCCTTTGTAGCCTTTGTAGTAGTTGTAGCCGTTGTAACCGTTGTAGCCTTTGTAGCCTTTGTAGTAGTTGTAGCCTTTGTAGCCTTTGTAGTAGTTGTAGCCTTTGTAGCCTTTGTAGTAGTTGTAGCCTTTGTAGCCGTTGTAGCCGTTGTAGTAGTTGTAGCCGTTGTAGCCTTTGTAGTAGTTGTAGTAGTTGTAGCCTTTGTAGCCGTTGTAGCCTTTGTAGCCGTTGTAGCCGTTGTAGCCGTTGTAGTCGTTGTAGCCGTTGTAGTCGTTGTAGCCGTTGTAGCCTTTGTAGCCTTTGTAGTCGTTGTAGTAGTTGTAGCCGTTGTAGTCGTTGTAGTCGTTGTAGTCGTTGTAGCCTTTGTAGCCTTTGTAGTCGTTGTAGTCGTTGTAGCCGTTGTAGTCGTTGTAGCCTTTGTAGTCGTTGTAGCCGTTGTAGTCGTTGTAGCCGTTGTAGTCGTTGTAGCCGTTGTAGCCTTTGTAGCCTTTGTAGTCGTTGTAGTCGTTGTAGTCGTTGTAGCCTTTGTAGCCTTTGTAGTCGTTGTAGCCGTTGTAGTAGTTGTAGTCGTTGTAGCCTTTGTAGCCTTTGTAGCCTTTGTAGTAGTTGTAGCCGTTGTAGTCGTTGTAGCCGTTGTAGCCTTTGTAGCCTTTGTAGTCGTTGTAGTAGTTGTAGCCGTTGTAGTCGTTGTAGTCGTTGTAGTCGTTGTAGCCTTTGTAGCCTTTGTAGTCGTTGTAGTCGTTGTAGTCGTTGTAGCCTTTGTAGCCTTTGTAGTCGTTGTAGCCGTTGTAGTAGTTGTAGTCGTTGTAGCCTTTGTAGCCTTTGTAGTCGTTGTAGTAGTTGTAGCCGTTGTAGTCGTTGTAGCCTTTGTAGTCGTTGTAGCCGTTGTAGTCGTTGTAGCCGTTGTAGTCGTTGTAGCCGTTGTAGCCTTTGTAGCCTTTGTAGTCGTTGTAGTAGTTGTAGCCGTTGTAGTCGTTGTAGCCGTTGTAGTCGTTGTAGTAGTTGTAGCCGTTGTAGTCGTTGTAGTCGTTGTAGCCTTTGTAGCCTTTGTAGTAGTTGTAGCCGTTGTAGTAGTTGTAGTCGTTGTAGCCTTTGTAGCCTTTGTAGTCGTTGTAGTCGTTGTAGTAGTTGTAGTCGTTGTAGTCGTTGTAGTAGTTGTAGCCGTTGTAGCCTTTGTAGTAGTTGTAGCCTTTGTAGCCTTTGTAGTCGTTGTAGTCGTTGTAGTCGTTGTAGCCGTTGTAGTAGTTGTAGCCTTTGTAGCCTTTGTAGTCGTTGTAGTCGTTGTAGCCGTTGTAGCCGTTGTAGTCGTTGTAGCCGTTGTAGTAGTTGTAGTCGTTGTAGCCTTTGTAGCCTTTGTAGTCGTTGTAGTAGTTGTAGTCGTTGTAGTCGTTGTAGTAGTTGTAGCCGTTGTAGCCTTTGTAGTAGTTGTAGCCTTTGTAGCCTTTGTAGTAGTTGTAGCCGTTGTAGTAGTTGTAGTCGTTGTAGCCTTTGTAGCCTTTGTAGTCGTTGTAGTAGTTGTAGTCGTTGTAGCCGTTGTAGTCGTTGTAGCCGTTGTAGCCTTTGTAGCCTTTGTAGTCGTTGTAGTCGTTGTAGTCGTTGTAGTCGTTGTAGTAGTTGTAGCCGTTGTAGCCGTTGTAGTAGTTGTAGCCTTTGCAGCCTTTGTGGTCCGTTGTAGTCGTTGTAGTCGTTGTAGTCGTTGTAGCCTTTGTAGCCTTTGTAGTAGTTGTAGTCGTTGTAGTCGTTGTAGCCGTTGTAGTCGTTGTAGTCGTTGTAGTAGTTGTAGCCTTTGTAGTAGTTGTAGTCGTTGTAGTCGTTGTAGTCGTTGTAGCCGTTGTAGTCGTTGTAGTCGTTGTAGTCGTTGTAGTAGTTGTAGCCTTTGTAGCCGTTGTAGTAGTTGTAGTCGTTGCCGACCCATGTGGGCAGAACCCTGTATTATAAATATATAAATTTAATACGATAGTATAATCGTTTCGTTCCTGATAGGATTTATCTATTTTTGTCTTTCTTTTGACGACGCGCGTCGGAGGTCTCGGCGTGAATCTCGTGGGCGCCGATCGCGTAGTGATTTTCGATCCAGACTGGAATCCGAGCACGGACATGCAAGCGAGAGAACGCGCGTGGCGAATCGGCCAGAAGAAACAGGTCACAATCTACCGGCTTCTCACAACGGGAACAATCGAAGAAAAAATCTATCACAGGTAAGAATAAAAATTTATTTATCCCCTACGAAGGTCGTGTGATTTTTAGGCAAATTTTTAAACATTATTTGACGAGTCGCGTTCTGAAGGATCCCCGTCAACGTCGCTTTTTCAAATCGAACGATTTGTACGAGCTCTTCTCGCTGTCCGTCGTCGACGAGAAACAGACGACGGAAACGGGCGCAATCTTCGCTGGAACGGGATCCGAAGTCAAAGTCTCGTCCGCCAAACCGAAGCGTAAGAAATCAAAGGGCAAGGGGAAGAAAATGGATCGCGCTCAAATGCTGGAAATCGTGAGAAACATATCAAAATCAATAGCAGCGGGAGAAACGGGCGGAAGAGTCGAAGGGAATCCCATCAAGGGAGTAACTCGCTGCGACAAAGTGCAGAGCAAACCGGAAGGAGACCACAGCAAGAAACAGGATGACTACATTCTCCAAAAACTATTCAAAAAATCTGGTCAGTCACTCGCGCATATGAATAGCATTTTAAAATTTTTTTTCTTTTAGGTGTGCATAGTGCCGTTCAGCATGACGTCATTATGGATGCTAGTAAGCCGGATTTTGCTCTCGTCGAAGCGGAAGCGAATCGAATTGCTCAAGAGGCGGCACGCGCGATGCGTCAGTCGCGACGTCAGTGCCGGGCGATGGGACGGGGACGTCAGCGCGTTGCCGCACCCACGTGGACGGGCCAGTCAGGAATCGTGGGAGCACCAGCACCACCAAAGTAAGAAAAGGGGTCATTTACGCAGGTTTACGCAGGATTACGCCACTGTCTTTTGTTCTTAGATTGAAGTTTGGCAAGAAATCGAAGGTTTTGTCTCTCAGCGTCGGTTCAGATCACGTGGCTAAAGCAAGCAATGCGTCTGACATCCAATGTTCCACGGGAAGTCACCAATCGGCGTCGTCCAGCGATCTTCTCGCTCAAATGCACGCCAGAAACGCGAGTCTCGCCGACGTGTTGAATCCGCGCGAGGACGAAAGCGACGAAGACGACGGTTTTACCGGTAATCGTAGCGCTCCCTTACCGCGCGGTCCCCCGTCGAAAACCGATCAACTTCTCGACGAATTGCGAACTTTTGTTCTATTCGAGACGGCCGTTCAGGGCGTCGCGACTACGGACGAAATTTTGACGCGATTCAAGACGAAATTGAAGCCGGACGAATCGCTATTGTTTCGCGAAATGTTGCGTCAGATTTGCGATTTTGAACGCGATTCGACCGGATGCGGAAAGTGGAGACTCAAAGCCGAATACAAATAACGCCTCCTTTATTTATCAATTAAATTGAGAGTTTCTGCTATTGTCAGCTAAGGAAATTAGAAACGGAGATATTTGTTTGACTAAGAGCGTGCATCGATTTCCATCGTGTTCGCCGAGGAGAGTTAGAGCGCTCCAAATTTTGACGAGCGCCGATGCGGGAACTCTTAGTATTGATATTCCCGAGTCGACCTCGTGCGTAACGACGTCGATCGGAAATGCGGCCGTTGCTTGGCCGTGGAGACGCTCCACGGCACCGATTATCATCAGTTTGAACGCGATATCCGTGACGTGACTGCTGGAGTCTTCAAAGACGAGATGGGTCTTCAAAAAGACGCGTTCTCCGGCCCGAAGAACTTCCTTTATGCTCATCGAAGTCACATGACACGAATTCCTTAACGTGCGCATTCCTCTCGAGGCGTTCTCACACTCGCTTCGCCAACCAGAGCCGACGATGACAGCGATTGGCCTAAATCCTCTCGCCGACGATCGTGACGAATCGCTTCAGGTCTACGACAACGCGGCAGGTACGCAAGCTCATGTCTTGGAGCGCGCCGCTTCGTCGCGACGCGCCTTTTCTCGGCGATCGAATCGGTCGAATATCGCTTCTATCGTCGGGCCAAAAGGCGCATCGCGGCTCGATTGCGCGTCGCCTATCGTTCGTGCGAGCAATCGGCGACGAGCCGCTTCGTTTCGATCCAGAAATGACCGAAGAAGAGGAAAAGGAACTCGCCGAGATTCGACGACGAAAAGCGGAACTGAAACAAGACATTCAGGTTCGTCGAACCCGGATAGGGAAATCGCGACCTTTTTTCTACGTTCACTTTAGGCGTTGAAGGATGAAATTAGAGCGGTTACGGCTGAAATGGAAGCCATGGAAAACGTCGACGAGAAGTAAGGGGGAGCGGGTGCGAGGGCGCGCGTTAGTAGCGAACAGTTGAACTGACCATCGCGATTCTCGTAAATGAGCCCACATATGAGCCACATTCGGTCGAGTTGCGACGTTTCCCTGGCGCCGCGGTAAGCGAGTCGCGACCCACTGGCGCCGGCGTCAGCTGTGGCGCGAATTTCTAATTGAGTGCGTGCACATGCCCATACATGTACGTTTGGCTAAGCCTAAAAATTTATAAAAAAAAGTGCCTTCCTTAGAATAGAAAGTTTAGCTAGAACAAGTCCGGTTGTTATCGTAGTGTTCGTGTCGATTTCGTTATGAAAATTTGTATTGTGGCGTACAAATTGTTTCCGCGCGGATATCCATTTCCCACGCGTGCGTGACGTAGTAGAGGAAGCCACGTGACGTGGGCGACACTCCCCTAAAGAGTTCCGCGACGTATAAGCGGTCGCTAAGCCTTGGAGCCATTCATTAGGCCACTAGCCATTAGCATTGACTAAGCACGCGACACTAAGACCACGCGAACGATCGAACGATGGAAGTAGCAATCGGTCGCTGTCGATCGTACGGGGCGACAATCTGGTTCTGCGACTGGGACTCGCGTCTCGGTCTTCCGACCCTCGTCGAATATCACGACGTTCTTAGAACGGATCCGAAAGCGAAGCAAGCGAACACGGGTCGAAAGAAGTTCAACATCAACGCGAAAAAGGTTCGGAGGAGCGATTGCACGCGCGCGCGCGCGTGAGAGAAAAACTTTCGATTTTCGTCTCTAACAGGGGATGCGATACTTGATCGAGCAAGGACTCGTCAACGACACGCCCGAAGATGTCGCCGCTTGGCTCTACAAAACCGAAAACCTCGACAAGACGAAAATCGGCGAGTATCTCGGCGAAAAGTAAGGCGCGCGCGCTCGCTCGAAAATTCAGTCATTTTACCGGGGTTACCTCCAGCGAGGAGCCCAATCTCACAGTACTGAAAGAATTCGTCAAACTACACGAAATTCGCGGACGTTCGCTCGTCGACGCGTTGAGGTAGGTCGAAAAAAAAGGTGCTAATGGTCTTGTTTATCGATCGAGTCCCTCAGGCAATTTCTCTGGAGTTTTCGTCTCCCGGGCGAAGCGCAGAAAATCGATCGAATGATGGAGGCGTTCGCCCAGCACTACTCCGAACAGAATCCAGGCGTCTTCAACTCGACGGGTAAGCGTGGGAAAAACGAAAATTGAGGGAGGCGAGGTCGGGTTAGGGGTCAGAAAATTGCATCTCTTGGCTCGGAGTCCCTAACTTTTCTTTCTCCGCTTCCGCTTCCGCATAGATACGTGCTACGTCCTTTCCTTTTCGGTCATCATGCTCAACACGAGTCTACACAACCCCAGCGTCAAGAATAAGGTCAGTTTTCATTTTTTTAACTGCAAGCGCACGCGTAGGCGAGGCCCTGGGATAGAGGAACTGCCACACGCACTATTTAGATAGGTAGACCAATTGAGCGCGGGCGATCGTTAGTTCAAGAGTCAGAACCAACAACGCGGTTTTCTTGAGATTCTAGTATCGATATATAGAGGGCGTGTAGCGAGAGATTCACATGAGGGTGACTCCACCCTAGGTGGGGCTGCAAACAAAGAACTTTGTCCACGAGCGGAAATTTAGCGTGGGATCTGCACTGGTTTGTGCAGCTAAAAAACAACTCTTAGCTAAAAACAGACCGGCGCAGCGAGGCAGGAGGTATACGTAGGAGCGATAAAGAACTAGACACATCCGGAACTCGCGACAAACATCGACCATTACCAAGTAGGGGACTTAGTATAGAAACTCGGTTACGAACACTTCCTTTGACCTATATTTCTTTTGGGACTCGATTCTGTCCTTTGTGTTCCCCCCCCCCCCCCCCCCCCCCCCCCTGCTAAACGGAAATGGGACGCTAATTCGTACACACGCGCCGCCCCCCGCTCGCCCACGAGTTCATTGATGATGCAGTTTGGCACGGATGGATCTGTCCGAGGCGTTGGTCCAACGCGGACAAAGGAAAAGGGGCCCAAACTGCATCATCGTCATCGTGCCAGCGATGCTGCGCAACCGGAGTGTTCTCTAGTCGAGTTAGCGTCGAGTTAGCCGTTGAGCAATCGTAGCGGGGGTCCCAGTTCGTCGCCGAGTTCAAACGAAGTCGCGCAGACTCGCGTAGGAGTAAGGACACGCTTTGTTTTGAAAGAGCCCCCTCCCCCCCTGAGGGCGCTCGTTTCCGCCGCGCGTTCGCGGCTGACGCAAGCAGAGGCCGAAGGTCGCGATGGAACTACACTATATAAACAGAACAACGTTCGCATTCGTTTCGATTATTAACACTCCAAGGCATCCTGATTCATATTCCCCACGAGGTTTGACTTTGATTCTGCGATATGTTCGACTCCCCGGACCCCCGTGTAGCTTCGCTTTCCTTGAACTTGCATGTAGCGTGTGGGAGTGCTGGTCGTTGTTTTGGGATGCGAGCGCCTCTCCCTCGACTCGGAGAGCTGCAGCGAAGCTGGCATCCCTAAAAGCTGATCACTATCTCCCCTCCGATATGATCTCCCTTGCAAAATTTTAAGGCATGACTTCCATCTAAACAGCTGGAAGGCTTTTAGCACACATTACTCCTTTGCACCGAAAAAAAAGCAGATGACTATCTCCTCCGTTTGGTTTATCGAATTTTAGAGACTTGTTAGGAATGACTTCCTTCTAAACATAGACAACCTTGTACCGCCTTGACGTCACAAAACGAACAGATGACTACAGTATCCTCCCCCTAGCTTCCTATCACCTTGAAAATGACCCCAATTCGGTTTATTAAATCTTAGAAACCTGTTAGGACTAACTTCTATCTAAACATAGACAACCCTATCACACTCCTTGCCTGACGTCGTCACAAAATTTTATTTATGAACACATTGGCTTGCCCTTAGGGAATGCAGCCAGGGCTTCTACGCAATCATAGCTTCGTATTTGCGTCACAGAACAGCGTGACCAACCTTAGATCTTCCGCCGAGTCGCACGCCCAGATTTCTGACATTGCCCTTAGGGAATGCAGAGTCAGGGCTTCTACACAAACATAGCTTCATACCGCGTGACTGACCCTCCACCCCGGATTTCTCACATCCTGTGACTGACTCATCTTTCGCTTTCCTTAGCCCAACGTCGATCAGTTTGTCACGATGAATCGAGGCCTCGACAACGGACAAGACCTGCCCACCGATCTTCTAATGGTAAATAGAAAGACAACCATACAAAGGCTCAATAAACGAAGGCTTTTCTTTCCTTAGAGCCTATACGATAATATAAAGAAGGAACCGTTCAAAGTTCCCGAAGCGGACGAAAACGACTTGACGCAGACGTTTTTTAATCCGGAAAAGAAAGGCTGGCTAACGAAGCAGGGCGGTCATCACAAGAACTGGAAGAAACGCTACTTCGTGCTCAAGGACAATTGTCTCTATTACTTCAAATCGCCGCAGCACAAAGAAC
This sequence comes from Oscarella lobularis, assembly GCF_947507565.1. Lineage (NCBI taxonomy): Eukaryota > Metazoa > Porifera > Homoscleromorpha > Homosclerophorida > Oscarellidae > Oscarella > Oscarella lobularis. Next base: position 3,732,266 of record NC_089176.1, on the reverse strand, counting down.
CGAAAGGAATCGTGCCTCTCGAGTTGTTGCAAGTCAGAGACGCGCTAGAAATCAAGAAACCCGTAAGTGTGACGACGTAGATCCTAAGGGGAAGGGAAAATTTATTTTTTTGGCTTAGTTTTGCTTTGAAATTTATTCAAATGAGGGTCTGATCAAAGCGTGCAAGCTTGATTCTGAAGGAAAAGTTGTCGAAGGTATGCAAGAGTCTAAAAAAATCATTAAAAAATGACGAATTTTTCGTTTTTTAGGACATCACAGCTCCTATCGAATTCACGCTGACACGGAAGAAGACAAAGACGAATGGGTCAAATGTATAAAGTGAGTCTATCCCTAGATAAAGAAAAAGAATCTATTCTACGTTCCTTTTTCTCTCAGGGCTAGTATTAGAAGAGATCAATTTTACGAGATGCTCATCGCAAGGAAAAAGAAAGTCCAGAAAACGCATTAGCTATAATTAATTTCGACGTCGGATTTGTGTTAGCCAGAGTATCAGTGGTATGATGATCAGTAGGATCATGTCACACGAGGGGCGGGTGGTTTTTTTTTCAATTCATTGTAATGACAGAAGATGAACAGACACGAAACTATTAGTCTCATATTTTTTATGGCTCGTCTTTACTGGCTTATAATTTTTTGTGTAGTTTGACGAGTTGAAACGTAATTATTTCGTTTGTACGAAAGACGATGGATGTTTTAGCAGTAGAAGCGAAATAAAATATTTGGAAAAATTAATCCGGGGGTCCCGCGCGCGGAAGAGAGCCAAAACACACTTGATGAAGACGTTGGAGCTACAACGGATTCCTACAACCGTCAACGTAAGGGAAAGGGCTCGAAAAGAGATGGAGAAGAGTTAGGAGAGGGCCCCCTTTTGAGGTTACGGGCGTCCACGCGAATAGATGGGCTCTCGTCAGTCTCGTGGCGTCCGTTTGAGTACATAGGCCAACACGACGTGTGGGATCCCACTTTTATAAGGAAACTAAATTTTTCTAAAACACAGTGCTGTGACGAGGTAAATGTAACCATGACTCGCCTGCCAAAGTCCAAAAATTGTACTAGACCATCGAAAATTCATTCGAGCAGTGAGAGATCCGCCAAGGAGGGGACCAATGACGCATCCAAGCGAGACAAAGGATGCAGCGAGACCCGATAGAACCCCATTCAATTCAATTCCCTCCTCGTAACCCATAGCCACGGCACAGTTGACCATATCACCAACAATTGGAGCAAAGGAAAAGCCAATAGCCATACAATGAATCATCAGTGCAAGACAGAAGACCCAGAGCTTCTGACTGGGAATAAAGGTGAATAGAGATGAGGGTGCAACAAATAGAAACGACACGCCTCCCACAATAAGACCATATATAATGAATTTTTTCTCGCCATATTTATCAGCCAAGTAACCGGATAGAAGTGATGTAAGCATGTAGCTTCCACTACTTCCAAGAAATATCAATCCAATTTGATTTGGCGGCATGTCAAACGCGTCCCAAAGAAACGTTCCAGCGACGACTTCGAATAACGCGTAGACGCCAATATTCAACATCAGGGACCCCAAGTCCATCCAGATCCAAAAATTTCTCAAGAGTTTCAGCATAGAAATGTTGGACGCGTCACGCGATACTTCAATTTTAGGCAAAATCAGAACGATTCCAATCAGACTGAGAAGAAGCAGAGAACCGACAAAATAAAGTGGAAGTGCAAATCCTTTCACTGCATAGAGTCCTCCTCCCACGGATGGCCCTATTGTGTAGCCAAGACCTTCCATTAATTCTAACAGTCCGACAAACGTAGATACCCTATCCGGAAACTCGGTTAATACTATTGTCCATGAAGCGGTAACGACAGCAGCTGAACCAAGGCCTTGAACTGCTGCACAGGCAAGAGATAAGCCTAGAAAGGGAGCCCACTCATTGACGTAGGCTAGAGCTCCAAATAACACGCTAGAACCGCCTACTAAAAACACGCCCGCCTGGAGCATGAATTTTGGTGAAATCAAGGTCACGTGATTGCCTAGAATTGGCGCACTAAGGAAAGCGACGAAGGCGAACGTCCCGTAAACGAGCCCCACTTCCGTGTCTGCTGGTCCGTCGTCTTTGATGGCGCGCGCGCGCTGCGGATAGAAGGGCGCGATAATGGAGAAAGTGACATTGGCGAGTAGAGTCGCAGCGCACAGCGATCCCACGACTGCGAAGTTTCGGAGACGTTTGCGAGTGATTGATGAGCAAGTCGACTGCTTGCCGTCGTCGATAAGTGGTCGCTTGGTTTCTTCGTCTTGCATTCTATCGGCCTATATATCTCGCGGAACTATACGGGCTGCCTTTGTCATGTGATTCATTTTCCTGTTTTCATTTTTTATCAGAAGTCATAAAGCTATTCCTCTAGCAATATTTCTCTTAGTTCAAGTTCATCTGCGTGAAACTTCTGCGTTGATCAGCATTTTTATTTTATAACACGTTAGCCAACTGGCTGTTCTGCAATTTTCTTGTTTCTTGATATGGTAAAGAATGCCTTGAGTTTACTTGGGCCAGTGGGTGGAAGAGGTTGCGGCGTCGGCTAAATGCATGTAAATGAATATTCACACCCATATATACATGTATATATATATATATTATTAATTTAAATGTTACCTTTTTCTTTTGAAATAATCGCCACTTTGTTTCTTTCTTTTCTGGTTCAGACTCGGGAGCACGATATCCGACGGAGGGCAACTGTTGATTGACAGATGTCAAAATCTCCGGCGTTGCCTAACAACGTCGATTGACATAAACTTCACCATCCCGGACAACAACCACGTGTACCTCAGCCGGACGGCGAACGCTCTGTCCTCGTCGTAAACCAACCCGAATCGTCCCGAGAAACTCGCTGCACTCGGTACTACCTCGCTCTTCAGCCAAATCCCTACGTTGCATTTAGTGAGGCCCTCCGCAGGGAAACGCGCTTCATCTTACTTCGGCGTGAACCCGTCCATGTCCTTCGGATGCATGTCGGTGCTGTGCGCAGCGAAAACTTCAAGACTCCGCAACTGATTCTGCTCGGCGGCGTCGTGCACGGGCGTCGCGCCGTAATCGTCGCGCTCCGCTCCGTCAGCCAATCGCTGGTGGAGCATCCACTGGAGTATGGCCACGTGACCTTTAGTCGCGGCAAAGTGTACGGGCGTAGCTCCGTCTTCCGTTCGACATCTCGCTGAACAGTTCGCCGAACGAACGAGCCAGTGAGTGCAATTCAGCTGACCCGTCTGACAGGCGGCGTGAAGCGGCGTCATTCCGTCGTTCGACGGCAACGTCGGATCGGCGTTCATATCAGTGACGAGCCACTGAAGTACGTCGAGATGACCCTCCTGCGCAGCAAAGTAAACTATGAAAGAAAAGAAAATGTTTCATTCATCTATCCATTCATTCATTGGGAACGGGCCAGCGCGCCTTTTCATTCATTCATTCATTCATTCATTCATTCATTGTTCTGAATGTCATGGAAACAATGAGCGCGCGCTCTTTCCTCACAAAAAGAACCCCCATTTCATTCACTCACTTGGCGTCGCTCCGCTTTTCGTTTTCTCATTCACATTGACCCCACTTCGCGTCGCGAGACACTGCACGCAGTCGAGCTGTCCTCGCGCCGCGGCAAAATGCAGCGGCGTCGCTCCATCGCCCGCCTTGGGCATGGGCGCGCCGCCGGCATCCAAAATCGCCTTGAGGCACTCATAGGATCCATTGTACGCGGCAACGTGCGCGGGCGTCGCGCCGCGATCGTCGCGCGACGTCATACACGTCGAATCGTAGCGAATGAGCGCGCTCAGAGCGCTCGCGTTGTTCATCTTCGCGGCGACGTGCGCCGCGTTCGCTCCGTGTTCCGACCTGTGTTCCGCCACTTTGACCACGCCTTCTCGCGTGCCTTTGTCCTCCTTGCGCGCTAGTAGAGCTTCGAGACATTGGATGTGACCGAGACTCGTTGCGCGTAGGGGATTCGTTCCCGCCGCCGCGCACAGCGCGCACGCTTCTTTCGTCTCGCCGTCCTCTTCCTTATCCGCCGCCTCTTGATCGCGAGTCGAATCCTCGTGCAGAAAAAAGTCGAGGTCTTCGAGAAGATTCACGGCGTCCGTGGAATCGGGGTCGTCTTCGCTGCGATCCATTTCGAGAGGGTTCTCACGCACGTGACTTTCGAATTCCCTTCTACATGACGTCATGGCATATTCAAAACACGTGCATATCAAAAGCGAAAAAAGGGGTCTTTCGATTTCATTCGGTCTTTCGTAATGTGTCACCTACTGCACCTCCCGGATGATTACGTAAAAAATCGGCGCGAGAAAATCGGCGTCGATGAATGAGTTCGCGTAACACGGCATTGGCGATCATTTCCTTGTATGGAAACGAGCGGCAGTATTAGAAATGTTAATTAAGTTTTGCACGCGGGCGTGAGTACCTGGAGGAGAAGGGAGGACGTGGGAAGAATATCAAGTGGCTCTCTGACGGACAATGGATACACGATCGACACAGTCGACATCAGATCCAAAGGCGAACCTAAAACACTTGAATTCTACGGGGTTACATTCCAATGCGTTTCTTTGACCTTTTCGGCCAGTTATTGCTAAAACGTCGATGCCTTCTCGTTTCAAGTGGGTGGCCGCTTGGACGCACTCCTCTGTTTTACCGCTGTGGGAGATGAATATGATAAGGTCGGTTCCACGCTCTGCTTTGCCTACATATTGCACACAGCGATATCAGTGTTGGCAAAATATGCGCGCTGGTTTATCGGAGGAGAGGGGGGAGAGCCAAGTAGACTACATACCATAGTCTCCGTGAGCCCATTCAGCGGCGTGAACGTAGTGAGATCGAATTCCCGTGGACGCTAAAGACGCAGCCATTCGCTGGGCAATCAATCCAGATTTTCCTAGAAAAATATTTACTATAAAACCCGGGCTTATTTGTGACCGTACCTATTCCCGATGTGAGGATTGTGCCTTTGCAATTGAGTATGGCTTGGGTGAAGGCGGCGGCGTCTTTGACTTGAATGCCGTTATTTGCCAGGGTTGCTGCAGCCGTGCTATCGTTTGTCAAACTACTATAAAATTCCTCACATTCAGACCCGCCAGCTTGATTACAAAAGAACAATTCAAAAAACGCAGAATTCATATTTGGTTAGTTTTTCGTGCCTGACGATCCTTTTCCTCCAGCGGCAGAAGGATTGTAGATCGCAATTTGCTCCTTGAGCGTCTCCCTTGCCTCGTCATTGGGCACAGCTCCCAAAATACGACAGCAAGCTGATCCAACTTCATTGGCAAATTGCCCCATGGCGAGAAGACTTTCCTTCGTCTGAGGCATTCCATGCTTGTACAGATCTACAGAAAATTGATTAGTAGAGTTCCAACGTGATTCTGATATACTCACATGCTATGAGACCCCCAAGAAACGCGTCTCCTGCTCCCGTTGCGTCAACCACTTTGTCCAGAGGCGTAACCGGCACTTGAATAACCTGAAATTGAAGAAAACCTTAGTATATGAATACCAATGGTTTGACTTGCCTGGGATTTTGTAGCCAATGCGCAGCCTTCACTTCCACTTGTCATCGCAACTAAGGAAGAGCCACAAAAATCTCTCAGATGCGTCACAATATCAACGGCTGGCATTCTCGTGATAATTTCCGCTCTGCACAACGTAGTGTACCAAGACGGTATTGGAAGAAATTTATTTACCCTCCAATGTCTGGTTTCAAGTGGAGCAGAAGCTCCTCTGCCGCGTGCCTTGCCGGCTTCAGTATTTGAGCCGTCTTGGTGCACCTAGAAGACCACATGGATGGCTTTTTGATTAGAATAAGACCTCTGATTTCATACTGAACCAAATCATCTAAACTCCCCAGACCAGCCTCATTGATTGCCACCTAAAGAAACAGAAATACCGTTATTTCCTAAGCACTGCGTCATTTCCTTACAGAAGGAGATACGTCAAGATCGAGTATGGTAACGGCATTTTTTCTACGTCAAATCTGAAGTCAAAAAGACAAGGCCAACTGTCGCTGTACCTAGCCATTTGAAGTAGCTTCAGAACTCCGGCGTGCGGCACTTGAGAGATTTCTGTTGAAACAAAGTCGCCATACTTAGCAACCGAGTCACCTGCCAAAACAAGGAAGGATAATAAATTCATTAAACAGGATCCGTCCCATGAGATAATACTGCACCAAAATGAGCCTGAACAGCGTCGGCGTCCATCAAACTGGTGGCACCCCGAGCCATAATAATCGATCTTTCCCCGTCTTCTTGAACGAAGACATAGGACTAAAAACAAAACATGCCATTAGCAGCCTCGAAGAAGATCAAAAGGCTCACTTCCGCCGTGGTATATTTATCCGACACTAGAATAATTAAAAAGTAAGCAAGAAAAGAAAGCAAGTCTGATTACTATCTAGCCTCGTATAAACTCCGTCTTTATGTTCAAATCTCTTTCGAGCACACTTCGAATCAATCGGCCCGACGTGTCGTCGCCCTGCAACCCCAACAACCCCGATGGAACTATAGGAAACGTCGTTTGCGTCCTCTTCATGAATAATCGCTGATACGCTATCTACGTACCGCCCAAAAGAGCGGCCCATGCGAGATGATTCAAAGTGACCCCGCCCACGACGCTGTCTTCCAGGATTCGATTGGGACTAAATTTAGCCTGTACAAAGCCGTATTGGCGCGAAAGTTGGCGCGTACTCTGCAAAGAAGCCCTTCTCGCCTGGTGTCGGCAATGCTGGAAATGTATATACATTTGATTAGGTTATTCAGAAAAAACCGCAGGCGCACGCGAGCAATTATCGTACTGTAGCTCTAACCTCGAACGCGAAAGAATTGATCGACAACGTTGCTGCCGCAACCGAGAAGCATTCCTTTGCACACAAAAGGAAGCAACGGAATCAGAACGATAACATGACGTCTCGGCTACGTCAAAACCGAAACGACGAGCGTGTACGCGCAATGACTCACTTCCGTACGTTCTTCGCGCCACGTCGACTGCACCGCGGCGTTGCACGAACGACGGCGCGAGCCGTCGCACCGAAAAGAACATCAACGAAGCCATTGAAAACAAGTGCGCATGCTCACTGTATCGGAAAGTTCTTTTCGCCCTGCTCTCAGTGCTCTTACTTCGAGGGAACAAGATCCTCTTCGCCGCGTTATTTTACGTATTCGAACGGGCAACGAGCATAAATAACAATCGCTACGAAGTCTCTGGCAGTTGTTTCTATAGCCGTGACGTGGCGTTATGGCAGAAATGATCGAACGCAAACGGTAAGACGTTCGTGCACCCAAAGTGTAGCAAATTATCGTCGTTTTCCTTATGCAGATCGATCGACTCCGCTCTTGCCCTGCCGCCGTCCAAACGTAAAGCAACACACGCGCGTGTATGTAATCGGGTTCTAACGCCTCGTCTTTCTATTCGAATTACAAGGATTCGAGACGCTGTCGAGACGACGATTCGGCTCGTCGTCGAAGCCACCGCCCTCGCTTCGTCCGATTGCGTCGATCGGGCCAGCGAAACGTCTAGATAACGGAACGAACGGCACCGGAAACTATGCTACGCCCGATGGCGTTATCGTCGATTCGCGCGTCGGCGCCAAAACGGCGCGAACCGGCATTACGACTGAATCTCGTTCGACTCAAACTCCCGGCGCATGGAACGTGAGCGACGAGGCGAGTGCTAGCGATCGTGTACGTGTGTGACGCAGTAAAGTCTATATTTTCGTTTGATATAAGCAGGCTGTCGCGAAGGCGGTTCGTGACGCGGTCGATCGTCGTCTCGTCGACGTGCGAACGACGCTAGCGCGCAAGCTAGCCAGCATATCCGCCGAGAATAGCGCGCTACGCGACGAACTGCGAGCGCAAAGAGCGTCGACGACTCGTCGCAGTCGATCGTCGAGGGTAATGAAACGACAATACTTTAGACGACGACTTGGTCTAAATCAACAAACATGGTGTTCGTTCCCCCCGCAGGCGGACGTTGGCGTTGATGTCAATCTCGCGGCAACGCCCCCCTCCTCCTCCTCGAAAGCGTCTCATATCCGGGCCGCCGCCGTCGCTCCCACTCAGAACCCGGCAATTTCTCTCGTTCGAGCTCCGCCTCCTCCAGCGGGATCGAGTCCCGTGCACGTCCCGCCGCAACCAGCCTATGCGAATCATGTAGTGCAAAGCTATTCGTCGTCACAGCAACAGCAGCAGCAACAGCTGCAGCAACAGCAACAAGTTCTCTCAGTTCAGCCATCTGCAACGTTACACTATCAGAAATCGGTTGGGGCCTATTATGCCATGCACTCTTCGCCGAATTATCCAACAGTCCAAGCCGTCACGACTGCGCCACATCATCAACATCATCATCACCATCAGCAGCACCATCATCAGCAACAACTCACACGGCAACAGCCTTCAGCAGTGCCACCACCACCACCACCTCCTCCTCCGCCACCATCTCACCATCCTCATCAGGTCCTCATGGTCAATCCTAATCTGAGTCCTCATCAACACCAGCAACAGCGCTTCCGTCATCATCACTCCCAGCAGCAGCAGCAGCAGCAGCCACCACCCCAACAACAGCAGCAGCCACCACCCCAACAACAGCAACAGCCACCACCCCAACAACAGCAGCAGCAACAAATGTCCGTCATGGCTGCACCGCTGCCTCCACAGCCGCAGCCGCCGCCGCCGCCGCCGCGTCTTCCCGTGCCGCAGCTCTCCGTCTCCGTTGTCAATTCCAACATCATTCTCCAGTGGACTCTTCGAGCCGAAGACGTTCACAAGTGCACTCGCGTGAGTCAGTATCAGCTCTTCTCCACGGCCGGTTGTCCCGCCGGGCAGAAGCCGGCGCCGTCGAGCACGTGGAATCAGATTGGATCTGTGAAGGCACTCGCTTTGCCTATGCAGTGCACGTTGACGCAGTTTGTCGCTGGACGACGATACTATTTAGCTATACGATCCGTCGACGTTCACGGAAATGCTGGCGAGTTGAGCAGCGAGTGCTACGTCGATTTGCCATGAAAAAATTCTTAAGATTTTTTTCTTTCTCTTGTTATTCCTTCTTCCGTGCTTATTTACACATACACATGGGCTTTGTAGAGTTTTAAATTTTTCACAACAGAGTGAAATTTTTTGAATTTATTCGTAGAATCCTAACAAATATACTTTTATTGACCACAGATTATGATTATGGGGACACGTGCTTTTATCCGGGAAGGGGAGACCTGTTAGCGTCATCACGTCCGTCATGACGGAAGAGTCTTTGTACGACGAGCCCGATTTCGGACTCAGAAAAAAGGCAAGTCGTCATCTAGCTTGCTCGAGTCTTCGAAACAAGCCCTTTGTTCGCAGGCTCCACCTCAACCCGAAGAGGAGGAAATCGTTCGAGAGGGATATCTCCAAAAAGCGGGGCGTATCTTCAAGGTGAGCCGACAGCCGTACAGGCGAAGCGCGACGCCTCACCGAGTCTCGTTGCGCAGGGCTGGAAACGACGCTGGTTCATTCTCACGCACCACAAGCTTCTCTACTATAAAAACGAAGGCGTAAGACGTCGAAATCGAACCCGGACGTAATCGATCGTTTTGCATTCTTCTTCGCCAGTCGAATTGCTCGTCGGGGGAGATCAATATCGAGCAGGTAAAGCGAAAAGAATGAGGAAGAGAGGGGTGGGCGTGGGTGTCTTTGTTCGCTTCATGATGTGTGGGCGTGGTCAGGTGAACGGCGTGTCGATAAGCAACGCGTCGAGTCTGGGCGCAGTTTTTCAAATCAAGACAAAATCGAGAACCTATACATTGGTAAGAAAGAAAATAGATCACGTGGGCAAATAAATGTGATTTATTAATCAATCGATAGGCTGCTAGTTCTGAGGAGATCAGAGAAGAATGGATGACGGATATAAATAAGCTAAGAAATTCGCCTCAAACCAAATGGTTGGTTACTAATAATAATTATATTATGACGTCATATATTTTCCAAGGCACCTTCGTTTGTCGGCGTACGGTGAGTTAGGGGATCCTTCTCCTTATGCGTCGTCTCGCTCTCCCGTCACACAGCGATCAGCGACCCTCCCTGCTCGCTCTTCATCTCCGGCTCCTCGAGTCGAGAAGGGGAATATCGACGAAGCTGCCTATGCTGTTGTTGGCGAAAAGCCGCGACAAATATTTGCGTCTGTGCGCGAGAAAAAAATCGCTGCCTTCGAAGGGGGCGTTGCTTATGCTCAAGTGAATAAACGCTCGCCATCTCCAGCTGTTCCAGAGAGAATTCCTTCAGTGTATAAAGGCACGTGTGACGAGGAATTGAAGCAGGCGCTCATCGAGTTAGGCGAGGCAGACTTTAGTTATTCTAGCGATGAACCGTTTGAGCTGGCCTCGGCTGATTCAGCGTTCAAGGAGTTGAGCGCTTTTCTGGAAACGCTTGATTAGAAGGTGTACGATTCTCAATGTAGTAGGAACGAAGGAGCGCGTATAATAATCTGCTTATGTATTCGCCTGTAGCTACTGTGCCATCACAAAAAATCACTCTCATTTCCATGCTAACTTTTGAAAAAGTTAGCATGGAAATGGGAGTGCTTTGTACTGTACTTTGCATTAGTTTCAAAGGGGCATTGCCAGACCAGTTCTGCTGGATGGTGAAAGGTGCTCCTCCTCTGACAATTAGACTCCGAGAAAAAATGTGTTACCAGAAATTGAAAACTGAAACAACCAGCCTGATGGTCAGTGCTCCCTGCCCCCGCTTCGTGCTGCTTTTAGCGCGCGTGTAGAGAGTTGACAACGTGAGATCATAGATAGAAGATTGGCAACTCAACCTGTCACATGCCTCTATTCTTACACATTTGAGAGTGATGCAAGCATAGATATCTATGATGCAAGGCTAGTCGCCCGATTACCCGTATACAAATCGATTTTTGCGTCTATTCCTAACAACGTAAACGAATTTGAACTCGAATTCCATTCGACTTTGACATTCGGTACATATTAAAAAGTTTATTAGCCGGTAGTCCTCCCGCGATAAAGAAATCTCGGTCACGCGTGCGCCTTTTTGAATAGCTTTTTTGCCGAGACTTTTGGTCACATTTTGTGAGCTGCCGCACATTAGCATATCGCTCGCACACGACAATAGAGTAATCCAGACTTCCCACAGCCTATAACCGCCCGGCAATTTGCGTTGCTAAGGACCGTCACGCCTACTCGCAAGAAAACCACTGGCGACAAGCCTAGGATCACGCTAAGATCATGTGACAGGTTGAGTTGCCTCTCCCTCTTATATCTATGGTGAGATCTGATCTCGTGAGATCATGCATGGCCGAGCCCGAAAAATGTTCCCGAATTCGGGTCATGGTTCCAAGCAGAGCTCGCCGCAGGGCTTCGAGTTGAACCAAGTGCCCACGGCTCCAAAAGTCCTGGGTAGAAACCAACCTACAACGCTTGGCGGCATAACTTAACGCAATTACGGCCTTCCAGCCAATCACCGACGAGTCTACCGATTCTTGTATACTCGCCGGTGATTGGCTGTTACACTATAATCTGACCCGCGCGGCACCTACTAGTAGTCTCGCGTGGCCAGACCTCTCTCCAGTGGTGGTTAATATTACCTCTGGAGTATATCACCAAGGGGAAAGGGTCTGGCTACGCGAGACTACTACGCGGCACCGAAGCTTTGAAAGAATGAAGAGGGCGGATAATTACGAACTGACAGAGCAAAGGCAATCTGTAAATCCCGACGGTTCCAGTGCCCGCGGTTCCAATCGGGATTCAGCTACTAATAATAGTAAGAGTGAGACCGCCAACTTCAATCTGCTATCGTAGTCTTCGACGTCATACAGTGTTCATGCTAGACTAGAAGTAGAGACAACTATAGGCAGTGGTTAGCCCGACCAATCATCGAAGCCTTGCATTTCTTGTGAGGGGCGTTCACTTTTCAAGATCATTTGCATATTATCTTTGACCTTTGCACTGGCGTAGGAACCAGGGGGCTGGGCCCTTCCCCGAAATTTTTGTCCGACCACGCCCTTTTCGTTATTGTGCACTAAACCGTACAGAAATTTTTGCGAGATGATCCTAATTTTCACGTGAAACGGCCAAAACTTGCGAGACAAGGCTACATTTCACGAGATTATCATTATCCTTTTCTCACTAGTTTCAGTACATATCCCATGAGTTAGGAGGGTAATTTCTTAGAGAATTGACAAGATTTGTCCCAAATTCGCCATGAGATTTGGCCCTTTCTCATGAAATTTTTCATGCAAACTCACGAAAATTTCTGCATAAAATTAATCATAACTCTATGCAGAGAAGTGTTGAAAAATGAAGTGAATGTCGCAAAAATGCATGATATTTAGTGGCTTGAGTGGGCGTGGTCTCAAAATTTTTCGCTCGCGCGCAAAACGTACTCCTCACATTCAAAAACATCTTCCTCTGCCTCCCTCCTGCATGAATTACTGTTACTGAGGCGGATTCTACTTATAATAGTCCACATGCGTTACTTAGGCTAAGTTAATTAGCTAAGGTTACGGTTAGTAGCCTTAAATAATCTTTGCTGCTTTCTTCCTATGCTCCTGGATTGTATATAAAAACACCGCAGCCGCTTCCATATCGCCCTTTCTGCGCATGGGCCCTCCTTTTTTGAGTTAATTAAATCTGCTCCTGCAGTTAGGCTGTTTTTCAGCGCCATTGAGTTTCTTTTACCTTGAGTTTTAACTTAGAAAAACAGAAGGACAATACTGACAAACTCGGGAAGAGACTTTGGCGTTGTGTTCGTGACAACTTCGAATTTCTGCAGCTAAAAGGCCTGCTAGACAAGGTATGCCCTTTTTGTCTGTCTTTTACTTCAAGCTCCTCAAATCTCTGTGCCTGGGTATAAATATGTAGTACAGACTATATAGAATGTTGCCAGTGCATTGATTGATCAAAGGATTGAGCCGCGGCGCGGTTCTTTCAAGTCGACTCACTGGCACGGTTTAATTAATCAATTATTAGGTTAATGAGCGACTTACGTGGGTAGAGGAACAGGTGAAGCAACGTCATGAAGAAGCTGTCGATGGGTACGAAAAAGAGGAAAAGAGGCTCAAAAAATTTGAAACGTGTGAGAGTTGCCTGAAGTGGTCTGCTTTTTCCGTTGGTTGCCTCATTGTTTTGATTTTTCTCGTCATTTTCATTCTTGGCTTTGCTTATCGTTGGCAAAACCACCTTAGAATTCAAACAAGGCACGTGCAGAGTTATTCTGAAGAGGGAATGGAATTTCCCAAAATTGTGATCTGTGATAACGTCAATAGCGTGAACGACGCTTCCGCAGAACTGCTGAAACACATCAATTGCACCCTGAATGAAAACGGCTTGTTGGGAGAAGAAAGAAGCAATTCTTCCTGCACTGAGCCTCACGTTCAGAAAATGCAACTTTACAACAGAAACTGTCTCGTTTACGGAAATGACAGCGATGGCTTTCCACCACAAGTTGCTAAAAGTGCCTCGACGACATTGCGATTAGTCGTTGACATTGGGACACATGACGGAAGGTTTGAAACACCGTGGAAAGGGGCATTTATGCTCATTCAGAATCCCTTTCTCGATGCTCCTCCAGACGTCACCGCTGGCCTTGTTCGAACCTATGTGCTCTCACCCCATTTTTATCACTTAGTAGAAATGAAGCGTCAGTCTGATTATGCGCCTTCTCGTACAGAGTTGTTGAATGGAGAAGCGTTCAAGCCTCACAGAAGTTCCTTTCAATATGTTGTGAACACTCCGGAAGTGGGACCCCTGTCAGAAACGTACGCTACGCGTTACAAGAGTCAATCGTTAGCGGTAATTGATTTTCAATTTACAACTCTACAACAAGACAACATTGTGGAAACGGATGCTGCATCCGTTACCGGTTTTATAGCAGGCATAGGGGGTCTTTTTAGCTATTTTACAATAGGAGTCTTGACGGCAACATATTTGGTGAAGCTTGGAATGATGTGCTGTTGCAGTCCAACTGGTGAATGTAAAAAACGTTCATATTGTTGCAGTGAGGTCGAGGTTGAAGAGGCTGAGACTACTACCGGCTGTTGTTGGATGCCGCCGCGAAACGAAAAGGAAGCAGAGTGTTAGCTGACCAGTCTGACAATGTTGTGCGCGTTCGCTTACTCTTATATTACCGCGTATGAGCTTGCATGTTTTCGCCTATCATGTAGTCCAGCAGTCTCCCGTTGCTCATCTGTTGTTTTAGTAAATGTCATCATTCTGTCATTGTCGTTATGACGAATTGAAAGAGCGCGTACAGTACGCAGAAGAACTCTACGTACCGTATACCACTGTCCCGACTGTCCCGTGGAGATAGATTCGTACTCTTAAAGTGGGCCAAATTAATACAAAGTACAGTACTACTCTCATATCTGCCGTAAATCAAAACTAGTACTGTACTTGGTATTATCAATATTTTGGCCGCTGGCTCTTAATTAATTGCAAAGAGGCAGGACCAGTCGTAGTGAAAGGTGTTAGTGCCTGCCTTAATTAACTAATTAACTGCAGCAAGTGAATTAACTGCAGCAAGTGCTTCTCTGTGCGATGCAGGTTATCCGGGGACTCCAAAAATTAGCATGCGTTTTCGTCGCCCCCGAATCATGACTTTTCGCCCACCAACAGGCCCCGAGAGTCGTTTTTGGTACTACGGCAAACTCTTTTCGAAAGATCGCGCTTCTCGGCCGTCACCCAGAGGTTCATATGCCGGAACTGCCTGAGAACGAGGTAGAATTCGCTGCGGTAGAGTTCTAGGACACTCTAATGCAAGCTTACAGAACCATTCCTATACCTTTGCTGTTCTGAGTCGAAAGACGATCGCGCGTACGCGAAAGAAATCTACCGCTGTCTCAAAAGCCAGTCAAATCGAGGACCTATAGTATACCTTGGTAAGAATTGAAGAAAGAAATAGATAAATGCAGAATAGATCACGTGGGCAAATAAATGAAATTTATTTATTGTAAATTTGATGGGATAGGCTGCTAGTTCGGAGATCAGAGAAGAATGGATATAAATAAGCTAAGAAAATCGCCTCAAACCAAATGGTTGGTTACTACTAATAATTATATTATGACGTCATATATTTTCCAAGGCACCTTCGTTTGTCGGCGTACGGCGAGTTAGGGGATCCTTCTCCGTATGCGTCGTCTCGCTCTCCCGTCACACAGCGATCGGCGACCCTGCCTGCCCGCTCTTCGTCTCCGGCTCCTCGAGTCGAGAAGGGGAATATCGACGAAGCTGCCTATGCTGTCGTTGGCGAAAAGCCGCGACAAATATCCGCGTCTGTGCGCGAGAAAAAAATCCCTGTCTTCGAAGGGGGCGTTGCTTATGCTCAAGTGAATAAACGCTCGCCGTCTCCAGCTGCTCCAGAGAGAATTCCTTCCGTGTATAAAGGCACGTGTGACGAGGAATTGAAGCAGGCGCTCATCGAGTTAGGCGAGGCAGACTTTAGTTATTCTAGCGATGAACCGTTTGAGCTGGCCTCAGCTGACTCAGCGTTCAAGGAGTTGAGCGCTTTTCTGGAAACGCTTGATTAGAAGGTGTCTCAATGTAGTAGGAACGAAGGAGTGCGTATAATAATCTGCTTATGTATTTGCCTGTAGCTACTGCGTCATCACGAAAGAGTTAGCATGGCCATGAGAGTGTACTGTACTTTGCGCAGGGGCAGGCCGGTTGTGGATGGCCAGAGCGAGAGCCCTATGGATGGCGAAAGGTGTTAGTGCCTCCCTTAAATTAATTAACTGCACAAAGCAATGTACGTTATCCGGGAACTCGAAAATTAGCATTTCCGCTTTTGCTGTTCCCGAACCATGACTTTTCGCCCACCGACAGGACCCGAGAGTCGTTTTCGGTACTACGTCAAACTCTTTTCGCTAGAGCGCGCTTCTCGGCTAACACGCAGAGGTTCACATGCCGAACCTGCCCGAGAACGAGGTAGAATTCGCATTAGAGTTCTATGACACTCTAATGCAAGGCTTATAGAACCGTCTCTATACCTTTGCTGTTCTGAGTCGAAAGACGATATCGCGTACACGAAAGAAATCTACCGCTGTCTCAAAAGTCAATCGATCGATGTGTTCTTCGACGACGAAGACGATGTGGACCTAGTTCGATGGGGTGAAAGAGACGAACTAGTAAAGACGGAGGCGCTCTTGCGCTCCTCGCACGGCGTCCTCATCGTGACGCCCACGCTTATTCGTCGCGACGTCAATAACTCCAAGGCTCTCACGATTGCCGACGCAATGCTCCGACGTGCTCAAGAGGAGAAGATACGACTCGTGCTTCTCTTAGTCGGCGTCAACAGAAAAGAGTTCAATGCGGTCTTTCCCTTTTATGCTACCCTCAAGCCTGTACAGTTCAGAGGGAGTCAAGATGTTTTGGAGGCAGCGGACAAAATATTGAATTTGATAACACCAAGTAATTTTGATTTACAGAGGTTTCCTCACTAAATAACGTCTCTTCCACGCAGAAAGTGAAAAACTGGCTGAGACTACTTGTGATCCCAGTTCAGCTGATCTTTTAGTAGGCAGACGAGGAGGCCTTCCTCCAAAGGTTCCTAATTTGAAGGGACGAGAAAAAGAAGCGAAAAAAATTCTAGATGAATTCTGTCACGGTGAACCGTCTGTGCCACTGTGCTGGATCAGTGGTCAGTGGTCAGCCTGGCATTGGAAAAAGTTCTCTAGCTATTCATATTGCCCACGAAGTCAGAAAAAGTGAATGGAACGTCATATTTGTTGACGCGCAAAACCTCGAATTTGAAGCGGATTTCTGTACTGAATTGCTAAGAAACATGAAGCCATACCTGCCCAAAGATAAGCAGACTACGGAATCTGCTCTTGTATCTGAAGTCATGCAATTAATAGAGCAGATAGATTGTCCATGTATCATTTTGGACGGTTGCGATCGGGCGTTGGCACCCGAAAACAACTCAAAACCACTTTTTCTGGATTTTCTTTGGAAGATTCCGAAAGCCGTGCAGAAACGCTTCATGATAGTAGTCACGTCTTGCCGAAGAGCTCAATTTTTGTCTTTGCAAGTTCTTGAAATTCATCTTTGTCCTCTTGGAAATGAGGATGCAGATCATCTATTGAAGAGTTGCTATCCCTACGAATTTCGGCATTGTCTGAAAGAAAGTACTATTGTCAGTATTAGAGAACTTTGTCAAGGTGTTCCCATATTGATACGCTTGGCGGGAGGTGTGCTTAAGAAGTATCGTGAAGCTATATCCCAGGAGGAAATAGTTGAAAAATTGCGAGCGAAACCACTGAAGATGTTTAAAGCGGTCAGCGCATCTGCTCCCGAGGCTTTCATTGCTACCATTTATAACCTGATATCTCCGTCACTCAAGCTTTACCTTCACGGGGTTGCGTTATTTATTGGTCCTTTTACGAGGGTTGAAGGAGCGCGCGTGTTTGGACTCAAACAAGACGGAGTGCAATTTGGTATAGATGTCATTGGCCCTCTCCAAGAGTACTCACTTTTAGCCCGCTCGTCTGATAATGATGATGTTTCTGGTGATGAGACTCAATACCGCTTGCACAGTCTTTTTCGGAAATTTCTGCTTGGACTAGACTTTAAAACACCAGAATTTCAAGCAATTCAAGAAAAATATTGTGTTATGCAATTGGGTAAAATTGCTGAGGTACAGAGGATGTATGATAGAAATCCCCAGCGGGCGATTTTGTTATGCCAAATGTACGGTTTCTCAAATGTTATTGGCGAATTAGCAAGTGTTCTTCGTAAGGTGGTTGAGACCAGCTTTGAGGTATGGAAACGATTTGTGGCACTCGCAAGTTGTCCAAATTCTTGGATGAGCCATTGCTTTGGGAAAGAATTGAGAAAAAAGTTTCTAAAGGTTTGTCTTGGAGTGGCTTTGAAAAGAAACCTTAGTGTTGTGGAGATGAACATAAGGCTTATTTTAACTGATGTTCTTCTTCAGTTAAATGAAGAAGAGGCTGCAAGTAGTGGCCTTGAAAAGGTGCATACAAAACTTTCCTCTATACATGTACCAAAAGAGCCTAAGGAAATGCTTGAGGTTCGATACTGCCTAACAGAAGCAAAATGTCGTATAGCGAAAAACGAAGGACAAAAGGCTGCAGCGAGTCTTGCTAATGGAATTGAACGCTTTAGTTGGGCGAAAGAGCAACCAGACTATTATACCGCTCTGGGAAATGCTTGCAAATGTTATCGAGATTACAATGGGGCGATTTCCAACTACAGAAAAGCGTTAGAACGATGTGAAACCAAATTTAGGAAGAGTCAGTCACCGGGTTTTCATCCAGATATTTCTTACTTGCTCCTGAATATTGGTCATTGTCAGTTTTGTTCTGCTCAATTCTCTGAGAGTTACGAAAGTTTTTCTACAGCTCTCGAAATGCAACGCTATCTAAGAATTAGCCGACTTTGGCTTGCTACTACTTTTTATCACTTGGGAATCTGCCAGGCAAGCCAAGGAAAGC
Organism: Oscarella lobularis; assembly: GCF_947507565.1. NCBI lineage: Eukaryota > Metazoa > Porifera > Homoscleromorpha > Homosclerophorida > Oscarellidae > Oscarella > Oscarella lobularis. Next base: position 3,713,835 of record NC_089176.1, on the reverse strand, counting down.
AGTCAGAGGCTCTAGATCAGTTTGAGCAAGTATACGACCTTTTGGGAGATAAAAGAAGCGAAAGAAAAGGCGATCAGTCGGCGGTCTATTTGCTTACGCGTCAAGCTCATGCAAAACTATTATATACTCAAGGAATTGGATCGTGGAAGAGCGAAAACAATCCGTGTCTGAGAAAGGCTGCGTCTGATCTTCAGGATCTTTTAAAACCGTTGCTGGACCACAGTGAAATGCTTCTAATTTGGGCAGAGAGTCACGCCTTGCTTGTCGTCATTCATTGTCTACTGTCTGACAAAAAACGAGCGCTCAATCATCACCAGCAACTTGGTCAGCGTTATCTTGATCAGGAACTAGTTAGCCGCTGCTCGGTGCTTTCTTACGTAAAGAATGCTGATATCAAAGACGACTCGGAGCTAAGGTCTTCTGCGCTCAAAAGGAGACTGTCTGTGACATTTCATTGTTACGTCGGTGGACGGCTAATGGCGGCCTCGGAGGGTAGAGAACGAGCAAGTTCAGACGTAAGCCGTCTATCTACAAGTAGTGAACTTGAAGCTAGCTTTGAAGGCCAGCTGCCAGCACGACAACAGTCACCAATACGAGACCATTGGGAAGAGTATGACCGTGACGATAATACTCCAGGCACTGCTTCAACTGAGCTGAGTACTGAAAACATAAGTGGCGAGCTGACGCATTTGGGTGGTTCTCAAGTTCCTCCGGAGATAAACGAGAATCCAAGCCAATTTCAACCTTGTGACATGGGAGGCGCGTTTTCGCCTGCCATGTTTTATTCTCACTGTCAGTTCAGTAAGTGGTCTGCCGAAGGCAACTTGAATTAAGGTCGGTTGTACGGTTCTCAAAATGTGAATTAACGTATTATAAATGTTCCTATTTTGTATTTCATATCATGAAACAGAAGGTTCGTCCTCACCTGGTCTCACGTGCTGGTCACCTCCGCCCACACAGCAGCCAAACCGGTGTTGTAAACAATTTCAGCTACCGTCTCATGAAATCCAACGACGACGGCGACGTTCCTGTCGTCATAAGAGTCGAGATACCATCACGTAACTTGGGCACACTAGCCGAAGTTGCAACGACGACGACGACGACGATAACAACAGCGCCGTCAACATCACCACCGAGAGCCACGACAACAGAACCGCCTCCTTCGCCGACAGAAAATTCCCCGCCTATTAATACCAACAACGACGCCGCCGATGACGGCGGCGACGACGACGGCCCACAGTTCGTCCCACAGCGTTCGCCTACCGAAAACCCAAACGCCGCTCGGCGTCAGTTCGTACAGCCAATTCAAGACAAATCTCCACGCATGGGATCGCATCATCGAGAGCCGACGTCGCGCCGCCGAAGCGGCCGAAGGAGCACCAAGCGAAAATGGACGAAGCGGCGCGCGAAATGGACTTATACGAGCGTCGCGTGATTCGTTCGTTCAGCGAGCGCTGGTCGAAACAATTTCCCGTCGGTCAACGGCTCCCGCGCGGCTACACGTACTCGCGCGCGCAGAGCGCCGGATCCGTTTCGCTCATGCCCGGAAGCTATCGAATCGGTTCCGGCGCCGGAAGCGCGTTGCCGCACTTTTCTCGAAATGCCGTCGGTAGTCGATTGACGCTTTCGTCGTGCGTACGATGTTCGATGCGAGCGTCGCATTCCCACGGTGGCGACATCGGGCAACGGTGGATGGGCGTCGGTCTTCCTAAAGTGGGTTTACATCCTTTTATTTATGTATATTAATTATAAGCGGTTCTATTTATAGACGGTGAGAGTTGGAGTGTAATTGGTAATTAATTAATAAAGGTCGAATTGCTGATGTCTCTTCTTTTAAGATACATGTACTCTCGATCGCACCAAGTCATTACCCTCATTCACCTCGAGGTGAGAAATTGCCGAGTCCTTGATAGCTTGGTTGTTCCTCGTTTATAGGGCCCCAAGACCACTGCAAACAGTTTTCTAGAATAAAATATTTGGCCAGAGCAGTTCTAAGCCACCAAATCTATAGATAGTGGTGCAACGTTGGGGTGAGACAGACATACACTTCCGGCCCTAAGATCACGTTTGAGAGAGCCTCCCTCGCTGTCATACGGGCTCGCAAACTGCGTTTGCCACCCCGTACAACTGCCGGCCGATTCGCCCCCGCTCCGGGACAACGTAAAGAGATCATGGCCGAGCGTATTTCTGAGGACTGTGCGGCTTCTCCGCCGCCAGAGGCTACAGCTCCACAGACAATCCCAGGTATCAACGTTTGGCGTGACATATGACAACTTTTAGTGGTATCCGTTGCCAAAATGTGATTATTATTTACTTGATCCAAGCTTCTCTGTCAAGTTTCGCGTTGTTTTAGTAACGAGTCTTCCTCGCTAAGACAGTATATTTGACCTTTTGTCACCCGTCTCCTCCCCTTCCTCCCCAGAGTAGATATACTGTTGCCGTCTGAAACACGCAGCATTGAACTCATTTTTTACCTACTTAGACTCAACGGCGGTGGCCGCGGTGACAGCGCCGGCGCCGGAGGCGGCAGCGGCGGTGGCAGCGCCGGCGCCGGCGGTGGCGGCGGTGGTGGCGTTGGCGGCGTTGGCGGCGGTGCCGGCGCCGGCGGTGGCGGCGGCGGCGGCGGCGGCTGCGGCGAAGAGAAAAACAAGGAACTGCTGTGGAGAGAACTGCGGTCGAGCATGGACAAGATTTGTCAGAGAATTATGCCACCTTGTTGTTGGTCAGTCATACTATCCGCTGCTAAAGAACAAAGAAGACAAGGTAAGTTAGCTGCATGCACTCTAAGTTTGACTAGGAATTTCTTCAAGTCAAGTTGCGTCTCCGGACAGTAGTAATATAGAGTGGTCACGATTGACTCAGTTTTTCGTTAAAACAGTATTGGTTCAACAGGTTGAGCAACGACTCAGAGACATAGAGAGCCAGGTGAATCCCAAATTGAGCCACCCGGATAAAGAGAAGAGACGAGTTGAAAGCCGTGATCGTTGCCTGGCTTGGTCTGCTCGTATTTTTGGCGGTGTTCTCCTTTTTCTCGTTTTTTCCAGTTTTTTCCTGGTTAGATTTAATGAGGCCAGAAAAAAAGACGTCAAAAGTCAAGAATGGCATACAGTGGATTACTCTAAGGAGGGAATGGAATTTCCTAAAATTGTGATCTGCGGTAATGTCAATACTACAGTTGGTAGCTTAAACAACGGCTCCGCAGAAAACATGAAGCAAATCAGTTGCAGTCTGAATGAAAACGGCTTGCTGGGAGAACAAAGACGCAGCCACTCATGCACACAACCTTACGTTCAGAAAATAAAACTCTACGAAAGAAACTGTCTCGTTTACGGAAACAAAAGCGGTGGCTTGCCACCACAAATTGCTACGAGTGCCTCAACGACATTGCGACTGGTCATTGACGTTGGAACACACGACGGAAGGTTGGAAACACCGTGGAATGGGGCATTCATGCTCATTCAGAATCCATTTCTCGCTTCTCCACCGGACTTCTCCGCTGGCCTTGTTCGAACCTATGTGCTCTCGCCCAATGTTTATCACCTAGTAGAAATGAAGCGACGGGCTGTTTACTCTCCTCCTGTTCATACTGCTTTTGATGGAAAAAAGTACTCTCCTCCCAACAACGGTTTCTTTCGATACATTGTGAACACTCCGGAATCTGGCCCCTTGTCAAAATTGTATGCTGCGCGCTACAATAGTCAAACGATAGCTGTGATTGATTTTCAGTTTACAACACTGGAACAAGAAAATATTGTGGAAGAGAAAGTTGCATCCCTCTTTAATTTTTTGATTGGCCTTGGAGGTCTTGCTGGATTAATTACGGTTGGATACATAATCCTATCGTTTGTTTTAAAGCTTTGCGCGCTATACTGTTGCCCAGACGGTTATAGCTGTGAAGACGATAAAAACGATGACGATAAAAACGATGCAGGCAAGCCCAAGACCTCTTGCTGCCAGTGTTTTAAAAATGTGCTCAACTGCTGCTGGGATTTTATTCGATCTTTATTTTGTTGCTTATGTTGCAAATGTTGCCAATGTTGCGAATGTTGCAAATGTTGCGAATGCCCTGAAGGTGAGAAATAGAGCAAGGCTCTCGAATCTCTTATTCGAGAGCGCTGCTAAAGATATATTTTGTGTAACGTTTGAAAGAATAAATCTATGTTTTGTATACAATAGATAAGGAAAAACACCTCGGAGGCTGGCAGTCTTCGCCGCCTGAGGATGCTCCTAACGGGAGTCCTAAGTTTTATATTTGCTGCTGTTGCTGTGTCACGGAGATGGAAGCTCCTGGCGACTATGATGTTGTGTAATGATGTTGCACGCGCTAAGTCTCTTTCTTTTATCTTGCCCTTTTGTTACCATGTATCGTCTCGCGCTCACGGTTCTAAATATCAATTTATAGTCCAATGTTGTTCACTTTTTAATGCAACACGACAACTGAGAGTAATACTTCAGCGCAAGGTTATCGCAGTTTATTCATTGCTTTTACTTTAGTGAAGATGTCTTACCGGGCAAGTAATCGATGGTTAAAACAATTTTTAAGTTGACTATTGAACAGAAAAGGACGCTGATTTTTTGGACGCCTACAATGTAGCATCAAGAGACCGTCGGTCTCACGTGCTGGTCACCTCCGCCCACCCAGCAACCAAACCAGTGTGGTAAACAATTTCAGCCAACTCTCATGAAATCCAACGACGACGACGACGTTCCCATCGTCATAAGAGTCGAGATACCAACGCGAAACTTGGGCACAATAGCCGAAGTTGCAACGACGACGACGACTAGAACAGCGCCGTCAACATCCCCACCGACGGCAACGACAACAGAACCGCCTCCTTCGCCGACAGAAAATTCCCCGCCTATTAATACCAACAACGACGCCGCCGATGACGCCGACATCGCCGGCATCGAAACGGCGGCGACAACGACGGCTCGCAGTTCGTCCCACAGCGTTCGCCTACCGAAAACCCAAACGCCGCTCGGCGTCAGTTCGTACAGCCAATTCAAGACAAATCTCCACGCATGGGAACGCCATCGCATCATCGAGAGCCGACGTCGCGCCGCCGAAGCGGTAAAAGAGCACCAAGCGAAAATGGACGAAGCGGCGCGCGAAATGGACTTATACGAGCGTCGCGTGATTCGTTCGTTCAGCGAGCGCTGGTCGAAACAATTTCCCGTCGGTCAACGACTCCCGCGCGGCTACACGTACTCGCGCGCGCAGAGCGCCGGATCCGTTTCGCTCATGCCCGGAAGCTATCGAATCGGTTCCGGCGCCGGAAGCGCGTTGCCGCACTTTTCCCGAAATGCCGTCGGTAGTCGATTGAGTCGATCTGTGAGCGCCGGTGCCGTGACGCTTTCGTCGTGCGTACGATGTTCGATGCGAGCGTCGCATTCCCATGGCGGCGACATCGGGCAACGGTGGATGGGCGTCGGTCTTCCTAAAGTGGGTTTACATCCATTTATTTATGTATATTAATTAAGCGGTTCTATTTATAGACGGTGAGAGTTGGACTGTAATTGGTAATTAATAGAGGTCGAATTGCTGATGCCTTCTTTTTCTTCTTTAGTGTCACAACTGCGGTCATTGGCGCACTATAGATACGTTTCAGCACGGCTGGCAGCATCATCCGCATCAAGGCGCTCGACGTTCATGATTTGAGCTGCTTTTCTATTCTAGGGTTTCATATGCACGCGATTGGTCTGGCGTCACCGCAGGGATGGTACAGTACATGCATAATAAATAAGGACAATCGAATATGTAGCATGTGACTCATGCTCTCACGCTTTCACACACCTTGTAGTGGAACGTCCTGAGGTCACCCGGTCAAGTTGTCTCTCACAAGTCACGCTAGTTCTCATTCAAGTTCAGTTTCACCTCTAGCTGTCTCTTGACAGTTTAGACGTTGGGTAGATATGGTATTGGCAGTCAGTCACGTCGACTCGAAGTCACTGCTGAAAATTTCGCTGGTTTTGCTTTCTACTATTGGCTACTGTGGTAGTGCGACCGGTTCAACCGAACTCCCATCAACAATAGCACGTAAGTGTTTTTGAGCAAGGCAGAGGGTAGATACAGGAATAGACGAAGTCGGGCCCTTTAGTTCCGTGACCGAGTTAGGTGGATTCACAGGATACAGGCATAACCCAGAAGCCTAAAAAAGACATAGTTGGCAAATTATATAACTAAGCTTTGAGCGCGTTTATGATGCTAAAAATTAAAAATGCTAAGTACCGTAAACCTTAGTAGCCGGGACCTTGGGAATTTTGCTTAGCTGGCCCCCACGAAGCCACGACTCGCTTACGCCAACGTTTCGATGTTTAGCCGTGCCACCGTGCTTTTCGAATCCGTGTACCAACGGCGGAACATGCACGAATACGCTCTACGCGTTCACGTGCGAGTGTCCCGAGGGAATCACAGGAACCACTTGCGAATCAGGTAAGACGAAGGATAAAGAACATCCCTCCCGGCCACCGCAGTACCCCCAATGACCATTCTTCGCGTAGACATCGACGAATGCATCGCCAATCCGTGCGAAAACGGCGGATCGTGCGTAAACAGCATCGGAAGTTTCTCGTGTCAATGCGCGCCGGATTTCACGAACTCCCTTTGCGATTTACCACGTAAGTCGACAATTTTAATTAATTAATCTAATTAAAAATTTCAGTGTCACCCCATTGCTCCGCCCCGGCACTGCAAAACGATTGCACTGCCTTCAGGGAATGCATCGATGACGTCACGCATTGTGGACCCGATTCGCCGTCATCTCGCCTACTCAACGGCCTTTGCTCTCTCTCCCGCGATTCCGCATTTACCGCCTTCGAACGAGCTGCCACGGCGTCCATAGTCACGTGCCTGACGAACGTAATAACTCAAGTCGTCGACGACGTCTTCGAGCGACGTCGATCGAGCGACTCCTTCGACTCGGAATGCCAGTTAGTGGATCGGCTTGTCTTCAACGCCACGTCCACGTGCATCAATCCAAATCCAGCCGTTTTCTGCAATCTACCAATAACCACGTCCTCCTTTCCGTCTCGCTTCGTCGGCGTCATATCCGAAGTTCCCCTCTACGGCAATCGATTGCAAGAAGAAATGTTGGAATTTTTACGAGAGTGTCCAAGCAACGCGAGCGCGCGCGCCTTCGAGTCGCCCCTCGAACGATTCTTTTTGTGCGTTGCCGTGCACACGAGCGACAATTCGGCGTCATTTGTGGCGATAGAGAACCTGAAGAATTTTCTCAGAACCGTCCTAAATGGAAGCGATCCTCAAACTTTCTTTTTAGAGGGAGAACCGCTTTTCTTTCGCTGTTCTCGAACCATACTCGAAGGCTTTCCCACGTACGAATACGACTACGATTACGCGCCGGAAATTCGTTTCTACGAGCTCATCCTAGTCACCGGCCCGGAAGCGGCGAGCGCGGAAACAATATGCCGTCTCCATGGCAACGACGACACCGATTTCGGCAACGCGTCGCTCGCGTGCGCCGAGTGCGGAAACGGTCGACTCGAAATACCGGAAGAGGCGTGCGACGACGGGAATCGCGTCGACGGCGACGGTTGCTCGGCGACGTGTTCGATCGAGAGCGGTTTCGCGTGCGCGACGCCGTACGGCGTGCGATCGGCGTGCTTCGCGTCGGCGTGCGGCGACGGCGTTCGCGTGCCCGGCGAGGATTGCGATACGGGCGGCGCGGCGATCGGCGCGTGCGAGACGACGAATTGCACGTATATCGTCAGCGGTTTCGCGTGTCACGTCAACGAGCCGTTCAATCGGAGCGTCTGCGCTTTCTGCGGCGACGGCGTGCGCGAAACGGGCGAAGAGTGCGATAACGGGCCGACGATCGACGTCGATGGATGCGCGAATGATTGCACGGTGGCGCCGTTTTTCGAGTGTTTTGGAGCGCTGGGAGAGCGAAGCGATTGCGCGCGACGCACTATCGACTTCAATAGGAACGACCCGTCGACTCGCGACGGCGTCGTTTTTTATGACGTAGTCGGAGAAGAAGTCTATCTTGTCGATCCAGACGCTTTCGATGAGAGCGTTTTTTCAAGCGGGGTACTAGTAGTTACTGAAAGTCCTTTATATCTTAAGAGAGGGTCTTGTTTCAGAACTGGGGCGGGCTCGGTATTTTTTCTTCGGCGCCGTTAAATGACAGCGAAGCGGTACGTTGGCACAGCGTCTTTCCCTTCGACGAGTCTAGAATTTTACGTAGGTTTTTGTTGATTATCCTGGCGCTATACGCGATGGACGAATCGAAGGACCCGACAGTGAAAAGTTGTTCGGACGAAATGGAAGCCTTCTCTTTGGGTACGATCCACGACGGACGCGCTGCGACGCTATATGATTCTTTTCGCTTAGTTTCGGATCTGTCACCTTCAATACCTTCATCGAGTCGCTGAACGTAAGTGACGTCAATCTACGAAGCGTTCTCTTTGCGATCAAATACCGAAACGTCGATTCCAATCCAGGATTGAGTCCAACGTAAATCTTTTAAATAAAAGGAGGTGAATTTTTCACTTGCGCATTTTGGCAGGGTCATTTCGTTTCAAGTGTTCGATTCGCTCGGCGGAGTGGCGCCTACGGTGCGAGTCTCCGTCCAGTACGTCGGATCCAACAACGATCCGCCCGTCTTTTCACCCGTCGCGACTCTAAATTTCGTCGAAGATTCTCCTCCCACTGCGATTGGCCAGGGTAATTTGACTATCGTGGACCCAGATCACGACAGGTGATATTCTAGCCCATAAAAAGGGGTCCCCACACTTTTGACTCTTTTATGTAGTCATTTAATGGTGAATGCAACCGTTCAGTTGGTTCGATCTGGCGTTATCAGCCTATCTCTTGTACCCCCCGGTATTTCCGTACAACAGGTAGGTACAGGGACTACTGTTTCCACTGTAGACACGTTTATCTAATTTTCATAGAACGGACAGTCTATACTAATCGAAGGTCTCGCTCCTTTGTCGGTTTACGAATCCATTCTCAACAACGTGACATATTTCATTAGGTTTGACGTCACCAACGAACCATACAAACTTACAACCCCCGTCTTTTTTTTTCTTGTAGCGGAGATCTCTTTGAAGAGCAAGCGGAAGACAGACTGGCGACTTTCACGATAAGCGACGGACTCTTCATTTCCTCCACCGTCGCACGGTAACTGAGAACGAATTGAAATATTTTTTAGCTATTTTCCGTCACGCCAGGATAAATTTGATCGACTTGGCAAAAGCGCCTGTCTTCACCCCCACCTCAGGCTCTGTGTTCTATTTCGAAGGAAATTCAGCGGTTGGCATTGACGACGGAATAACCTTCTCCGACGACGGCACGTTGCTAAAGTGAGTTCCATAGACGCGTGCTCGCGACTACGAAAATCTTTGATCTTCGTACGTTTAGTTTGGCTGCGTCGCTCGTCGGCGAAAAAGGCGATCGATTGATATACTTTGGGGATATTGGCTTCTTGAGGGGCGAGCGAGGCGTTGAAGCTTTCGTTTCCTTCTTTGAAGTGGGCGATCAGTCGTTCTCCACTGCTGTACGTGCGTAGAAAGAAAAGGAGATGAAAAAGATATTGATTTTTTTTCTTGTTCGATGCTAAGACGTTTGCAAAGAGATCGTCACCGTCGTTTTTTCTTAATGAAGTTTTTCTCCAATTGGGCTTCGTCAATGTGCTCCAGTCGCCCGCCAATGTGACAAAAGCTACTAGGTATTTGTCCTACGCGTTTTCCTACACGCAACTTGACCTTATTTTTTAGGAATATCAGCGTCTCTATTACCGACGAAACAAACGAAACCTCAACAACCTTCATAGAGGTAAAACAAATTACTAAATAATTAAATGATCCGAATAAAAATAAATAGGTTTTCGTGATTCCTTTTGACGATCGACCGATATTTCACTTCAATACGTCCCTCGGTCCCACGTCGTACGGAACGGCGGGAGATCGCGAGCGAACCGTCGTCTACTTCGCCGGCGGCAGCCCCGTGGCACTTTTACCCGCCGACGTCGTTCTAAACGACGTCGACAGCACCACGACAACGCGTCTCATAATCGTTCTCAGTCCAGACTTGCAAGGAAACGTTCTGTCGTTTCAAGACATAGACCTTTCGACTCTGCCGCTCTCTGTTGAGATAAGGGGATCGACGGCGCTTTTCAGCGGCGAAGCTCCTCTCGAATTATACAGACAGGTGAATAAGAAACGCTGGTTTTTCCTTCGAAAATCGTTATCTTGTCCCTAGATCGCTTTAGCAGCGCGCTATTCCAGCGTTCTTCCCGTCGAAGGCCTCGTCAACGCTTTCGTTGATATAGGAGAAGGCAGTGCCGCCGCCTCTGGAGTCGTCGTCAGTATTTTCACGAATACAAGCGCCTGCGTCGGTAAAACGAATAGCCTGGGGATTCGTTCTGATCTAGATTCGTACGTGGATTAGAGTTGCCGTGTATTGAGCTTCCCGCGCCGTCGAATGGGGCTCGAATCGGCGGGAATTCTTCCTGCCGTCCGACGGCTTTTTTCTCGTGCGATCACTGCTATTCCATCGCGTCCGGCTCGGCGACGCGAACGTGTCTTCCGGAGACGGGACTATATACCGGCAATCAACCGACATGCGAATGTACACAAAAAAATTCAAATCAACGTTTCTTTATTTTTATTTAATTTTAGTTGATACGTGTCCGCCACTTGTAGCACCCGAAAATGGGCGGATTTCCGGAGACAACGTCGATTGCGATTCGATAGTGCAATTTTCGTGCGATCCATGCTATGGTCTAACTGGTTCCTCACTCCTTGAGTGCGAACCGGGCGGCGTTTGGTCGAACGTGCCGCCCACTTGCGAACGTACGATATTGATTTCGTCTAAAAATTGTTTCTTCTGATTTTTTCTTAGTTTTGGACTGCTTTGAATATTTCCCGCCGCCCAACGGCTTTGTTATCGGCAACGATACGACATGCGGTTCAGCGGTCGAAATTCGCTGTAATCCCGGTCACCTGTTGATCGGCGATCCTTTTTCGATTTGTACGGGCGGCGACTTGTTCTCGTTTTGGTGTAATCCGGACGTCGTTTGCAGCGGTAAGAAAAAAATAATTCCTCAACAGATATTTCGACTCTTTCTTTCAAGCCGTCGTCAATCTAACGATCTTCGTTCGCGACGCCGTGACAGGGAATTTAATCAGCTACCCAGAAATCGCTATCACCTCGCGGAATAGCTTCTCTACTTTCTCGTCTCCGAAAACGTACTTGGAACCGACTTTGGTTCCAAGCGGAGTCGTCGTCGTCGTCGTGCCAGCCGACGATCGAAGAAATTTATTCGTGCACGCGACAGCGCCACCGGACTACGCTCCGACGACCGTTTCCCACGCTCCTATATCGGGCGGAGGTGAGACGACTACTCTAGATAGACGATCACCTATTATTTTATTCATCTAGGACAATTTCTCGATGTCTATTTGCGACGCGTCTCTAATTTTCGTCCGAACGACTCTCGCGTCTTCGAAACGAACGACGGCGTTCGCGTGTCGCTTGGACGAGACGTCGATTCGTTGCGAGTCGTCGCCGTCGACGTGTCGACTTTTCTCGGCGGCATTCCGTCGCTCGCGACGCAAATCAGCTTGCCGGGAGCCGATTTTCCGACCTACGTCAATATCGAAATCGTCGCCCCCGCCGTCGGTCTCTTCGACGCAAACGCGACGTCGCTATCGACTCTCCTTCGTTCAAATCTCAAAGAAGAACGACACGAAAATTTCACGACAATCGAGATTCCGCTCGACGATTCGTCATTGCTGAACGAAGGCGAATCGATCGAAGCCTGGTGCTACGATTTTTTCGCAGGCAACTGGCGATCGAGCGGAGTCGGAATCGTCAATCGACGAAACGGAACTCTCGTTTTGACGCTCCCCGAAGTCGACGTGTTTACCTGGTGGATCGCCGCTCGTCGAATCGAGAACGAAACGTGCGCTTCGCTCTCGGCGTCGTTTCGCGACGGCGACGGCGCGTTGACTCCTCTCCGATTCGCTCTCGTCTCCGTCGACGGATTCTTCGACTTTGAACACTCGAGCGTTGTGACGTTTCACACGACGACGGATTCGACGGGAGAGGCGTGCTTTCGAATTCCCCTCGGCGCTCACGCGCACGTCCACGTCGATCTTCGAAGCGTCGGAATCGATGTGGAGATTCCGTTCGACTTTACGGGATTCGAAACGACGTTGCAGTGTCCCGATAGGTCTTTTGTGGCGATTGATCGCGACGGAGTTGACGTACGCGATCGAAGAGACGCTCATTCTTGTCAAGAGCTCTCGCTTCTCGGTACACTCGATTACAATTAATATTTTCACGTGTATTTATTCGTTTTTTAGTTGTTGACTGTGGCAGTCCGATCGTTCCGATTGGAGGCGCGGCGACAGCGTTTACGACTTTGTCTGTGTTCGGCGTTTACGAAGGGAATGCAACGGTCGATTTCGAGTGTGATTTTGGACGAAATCTCGTCGGTTCTTCGGTGGGAACGTGTCTAAGCAACGGCTCTTGGAGCGTTGCCTCTCCCGAGTGTTTACTTGTCGACTGTGGCGAACTCGTCGCGCCGGCGAATGGCGATCGCATCGGCGACTTGACGACGTTTGATTCCGTTGTCGAATTTCGATGCGACGACGGTTACGAGCTCGTCGGATCGTCGCAACGCCGATGCCAGGTAAACGGAACGTGGACGGGGACAGAAACGACGTGCAGACGTAAGGAGAAAACTCTCTCGTTTTTTATCGTTTTCTCATTCGTCTTTTTAGGCGTGAATTGCGGCGATCTTCAACGACCCAACAACGGGTCTCGACTAGGCGAAACGACGACGTTTCAGTCGACGATTCGCTTCGAATGCGATGCGGGTTTCGAAGTCATTGGTCAGGCGATTGCCGTGTGCCAAGTGAACGGCAACTGGAGCAGCATCACGCCGACATGCGAAGGTTTTTTTCATTCCTTTCGACATAATTCGTTTTAATTTTTTATCCGTCTACATAGTCGTCGATTGTCCGGGATTGCCGATTCCGGAAAACGGGACGAAAAGTGGATCGTCGGATTCGTCGTTTGGCGTCGCGATCGAATTCGCTTGCAACGAGTGTTATAGATTGGTGAATGGATCGGCGAATCGTACGTGTCAGCCAAACGGAAACTGGAGCGGTTTCCAACCAGAATGCGAACGTGAGGAATTTTTAAAAAAATACTATAGTGCCTATATTTCTCTTTCTTGTAGTTGTGACTTGCGAGGACCTTCCTGTTCCTGTGAACGGCCTTAGGATTGGTGACGACGATTCTACGTGCTCTTCCGTCGCCAAATTTTCATGCAACGAAGGCTACGTGTTGACCGGTTCAAGATACAGACTATGTCAGGAAAATGGAACGTGGAGTGGGACTCAGCCACAGTGCTCACGTAAATAACGCCCAAGGCGATTTTTCCCTATAGAAGTATTATCCTCTTTCCATAGCCGTCGACTGTGGGGATCTTGATAGTCCTCTAAACGGAGAAAAACTGGGAAACGAAACGACGTTTAATTCCACAATGGATTTCTTCTGCGACAATTGTTATCTCCTCGAGGGATCGTCGGAGAGAACTTGCTTGAGCAACGGCTCGTGGAGCGGCGATACAACGACGTGCAGACGTACGCCGAACCAACATACATAAACCCTATATTTATCCACTTCTCTTCTTAGTTATACACTGCGACGAGCTCCAATCTCCGACTAACGGTCATCGCTCCGGCAACGCGACTTTTTGCGACTCGACGATATCGTTTGAATGCGACTTCGGTTACGACCTTGTCGGCTCGGCATCGCGCACCTGTTTGACCAACGGCACGTGGTCCGGCTCAGAAACACTATGTCGAGGTAAGATTATTATATCTTGGGGGTCATTTCTTGTATTTTTATTTTCTCTAGCTATTGATTGCGGAAGTCTACCCGTGCCTCCAAATGGACAAAAGCAGACGATCGGCGGAACGCGTCTAGGCGGACGCACGTTCTTCACCTGCGACGACTGCTACGTCCTCGTCGGCTCGTCCGAACGAACGTGCCTCGCGGACGGAACGTGGAGCGGGTCAGACGACGTCGCTTGCACTCTCGTCCTGTGCGACGGTCTTCCTTTCCCCGCCAACGGTCGTCGCGTCGGCACGAATTGGACCTGTTCGGCGAGCGTCGAATTCGGCTGCGACGACGGCTACGTTCTCTCCGGCTCGTCGCGACGAACGTGCACGATCAACGGAACGTGGAGCGGCGACGAAGCGACCTGCAACGCTGTCGATTGCGGCGTTCTCGACGCGCCGTCGCGCGGAAGCGTCAGTTTTAGGACAACAACGTTCGGTTCAGTGACGTCTTTCTCGTGCTCGTCGTGCTGCGAGCTCAGCGGCGAGGTGAACAGCACGTGTCTGCTTAACGGGCAGTGGAGCGACGCTGAACCAATCTGTCAAGGTATGGAAAGCCTAAAGAAGAAATATCAGCCTTTCTTATTATATTTTTTAGAGGTTGATGCTTGTAGGTCGAGTCCTTGTCTAAACGGCGGCACTTGCGTCGACACGTTTCGCGGATTTGACTGTTTTTGTCCGCTCAATTTCACCGGGAAACGATGCGAAATTGCGTCGCCGTTTGGCGTCTGTGGCGTCGAGCAATGCGACGCGTTTCTATCGCAGGCCGTAGCGTCGTTCGAGTGCGGCCCCGACTCCTATCTCGAGACGTTTGCAACGCGACTCTGCTCGATTTCGTCCGCTCGCAACTTGACGTTTCGCGCTCTCCACTGGAGTCGAACAGCGTGGCGATGTCTCGTTCGAACGACCGTTAGCGTCGTCGATTCGATCTACGGTTCGCGCACCGAAACGCCGTTTTCCTTCGAATGCCAAAAAGTCGATCGTCTACTCTACGCCGCTCACTCCGCCTGCCTCGCCGCCGATCTATGCGCAACGCCATTCGCCGCGTCGGACGCCGAAGTCGTCGTCGACTGGCTCCACGGACTAACGTCGTATCGCGATCGAGCCGTCGCGCAGATGCTCGAGCTCGCGCGCTCGTGCAACGACACCGAATCGACGGCGGAATTACGTGGAAGACTCGAGAACGCCGGCTTCGTTCTCTGTCTCGTCGTCACCGCCGTCAACGAGAGCGACGTGCTCAACGCGACGGCACAATTTCAGCGACTTTTACGAGAAACGAGAGGCATCGAAACATTCGTCGTTCCGGACGAAACAGGTCAGTGTTCTTTTCTCGCCAGAAGAAGAAGAAAACGAGAGGCATTCGACGTGTTCTCCGTCGCTCTACTAAGCAACGGAACGAATGCGACGAACAGCGAAACGATTTGCGACGGTTCGGTGAACGGCACCGCCGTTCCCGGCGTCGAACTCGTATGCCCCGTCTGCGGCGACGCGCGACTCGAAATACCGAGCGAAGAATGCGACGACGGCAACGTCGTCGACGGCGACGGCTGCACGTCGTCGTGCGAAATCGAAGCGGGGTTCTCGTGTAGCGTCGAAGTCGACGCGCAAAGCGTTTGCGCGAATCGTACGTGCGGCGACGGCGTTCGAGTTCTCGGTGAAGAATGCGATACGGGCGGCGGACCAGGCTGCGATCCTATTAACTGCACGATTGTGATTGAGTGCGCGGTTAATCCGCCGCTCGGACGAAGCGAGTGCACGCTCTGCGGCAACGGGGTCGTCGACGACGGCGAGGCGTGCGATAACGGGCCGAGCGAGATAATCGACGGCTGCAGTGACGCGTGCACGGTTGACGTGGCGTTTGATTGCGACGTCGCGCGCGTCGGCGAGACGAGCGTTTGCGAGCACGTCGAGATCGATTTTAACGTCGCCGATAATACGACGTTGAATAACGAAGTGATTTACGCCGTCAGCGACGACGTCGTGTTTCTCGGCGAGCCGGGAAATGTTGACGGGAGCGAGTACGGAAACGAGGTAAGGGTTTTCGTCTTTGGAATCAAAGTTTAACTCGTCTTTAGGAATGGCGCAATGTCACAGCTGAATATTTTGGATTTGAAGATAATATTGATATAGAGGTAGTTTTGCTTTGATATTTCTCTCGTTTGCTTAGATTTCTTGTTTCAGGATCCGAGTTTTTTGGGCGCTGCAGCCCAGGCTGCCTTGGTCCGAATACCCGACTTCGTAGATGTACTTAGAGAGGTTAACGCTGAGACTACACGCACGACGTAAGTCCAACTAGCTATGCGATTAACTATAACATTCACGTAATTCTACTAAGCATGTCATTCGTGAGAATTCCGGGCAGAGAAGCGAATCTAACGGTGCTACTCCAAGCATTGTCTTTCCGACATAGCAACGTAACAGAGCCGTCGTTTAAAGATAGGCAAGCGTATAAATAAATTGATGCAGAGGAGTTTCTAATATTTATTCTAGATTTGCTCTGGTAACCGTGTATGACAACAATGGCTTGTCGTCAACGCCAGTCAATATCTCGCTTCGCTACGTCGGAGAAAACGAGCATCCACCTAATCTGCGCATAGATAAAAACGTCGTGGTATTCGTCGAAGGTCGAACGTCGCCGATTTTGGTCACGCAAAATTCTTTGACGCTGAACGACAGCGATAACGATTTCTACCAAATCGAATCTGCCGTGGTTCGCTTTGTCACACCGAAGTCATCCGACGAATTTCTCAGTATTACAACCTCGTCTTTGCGCTCTCTTCGTATCTCCGTTGCAGACAACGGATCCGAGCTAAGAATAAACAGTAGCGGCGGCACCGACGACTACGCCGCTCTTCTCAACAACATCACATACTTCAATAGGCAAGTCTCTCTATTTTTCACGACATAGAACGCAGTAGATACTACGTTCTCCTCTTAGTCGTTTCCAGTTTTCCTTCGTTTCGCCCGACACCGTCATCTCGTTTTCGGTTTTCGACGGCGTATTTTCAACAACAGCTAACCTAACCGTTCGACTCCGAGCCGTGAACGCGCTGCCCGTCTTGCTCGCCAACGGCTCCCCGTCACCCGCTAGAGCGACGTATCACGAGACGAATCGATCGGCAATTATCCTCGGTCGCGTACAAGTCTCCGACGTCGATCACACCGTATTCCAAAGCGCTTCGATTTGGCTAAGAAATCCGCAACCGGGAGACGAGATTGGCGCTTTGAATTTCGCCGCCGGATTTCTTCGAACTGACGCAACGAACTTTACTCTCGTTGGCCCCGGCAACGCGTCCGATTTCGAATTTTCTGTTACGTTCGTAAACCTTCTTCCGGCTCCCGCGAATCTCTCGTCAACTGACAGGTAATAAAATAAAATAATTAATTTATTAAATCATTGATTTTCTCTAGGCACATCGAAGTCGTCATTCGCGACGAATTCAACGCCAGTCGACCTTTTCTTTTCATCGTTTCCGTCGTCTCCTTCAACGATCCGCCCCAAATCATTTTTGACGTCACCAACGTGACGTACACAATCAACGCGCCTCCGATCGCCTTATTTCCGTCGGACATCAATCTCGTCGACGTCGACAGCGCGACGTTATCCGAAATCAAAATTTCGTTTGAAAAATCTCGATTTGGTGACGTCATCAACGCGGGCGACTTCGAATCGGCCGGCATTGTGACGGAGCGACTCGACGACGGAAGCCTACGTCTGACGGGAATTTCTACGACGGCGAATTATTTATTGGCTATCAAATCGCTCGCCTATTCGACGTCTATCGCACTATCGGGATACTCGATCGTCGACGTGGCGGCTACGGATTCCGACGGTGCCGTCAGCGATGCAGTTCGCATTTTTATTCAGACCAACACTACAGGCTGTTTTCGTGAGTTTCTCTCCCCCTTTTTATATATAATCAATAATCTTCTCTTTAGCTTTGTCCTGCGATCTTCTCCCGGATTTTGTCAACGGTGCGGTGGACGGCGGCGAGTCGACGTGCAGCGCTACGGCTTTCTTTTCGTGTTCTCCCTGCTTTGAACTCGTCGGACCGTCAAATGCAACGTGCTCGGAGAGCGGAAACTGGACGACGTTTCCAACTTGTCAACAGAAATTCTGCGAGCGTTTGCTTCCGCCTCGAAACGGCCGAGTGAACGAGAGCGGTTTGGAGTGCGGTTCGTCGACGACATACGTCTGCGATTCGTGCTATGAACTCGTCGGAAATTCGACGAGAACGTGTCTGCCGGACGGAACGTGGAGCGGAGCGGTACCCACCTGTGAACGTAAGTATAAATAAATAAAATATAGTATTTATTCTATTATTTCTTATAGTTCTTTCGTGTGGTTTTCTTCCCGTTCCCGATAACGCCGTGCAGTCGGGAAACGGGACGCTGTGCGAGGACGTCGTTCAGTATTCGTGCGAAGCCGGATTCGCTCTCGTCGGTTCTCCGAGCCGAACTTGTTTTCCCGACGCGTCTTGGTGCGGAAACGCGCCCGTTTGTCAGGGTAAGTGAACGCGAAAATAAATCTTAATCAATTACATGTCTGTTTTATAGGAGTTGCTAATTTGACTATAACTTCTATCGATTTTGACACTAAAACCTCATTGGTCGTTGACAGAATTCGACTTTTTACAGTGGAGGAGAACTCGACTACAGCGCTATACAGGGACTTGACACGCCTCATCGAACCCGTCGTAATTGTCTCCGTTCCCCTGGGCCGTCGCTACATCGTCGTCGTCGAAAAGAACGAATATTCGACGTCATCAAAATCGCTATTCATCGAACACAATTCTCAAAGAAATTATTTATCCATAATCGTTCGTCGTCAAAACGTCCTAGACGGCGTCGCATCTCCGTCAGGAAACGTGTCGTTCACCACCGCCGGTCGCGAAACCCTTCGTCGTCTCGTCTTCGTTCCAGCGTCTCTTCCTTCGAGCGTCGTCACGGCGCGAGTGACGACAGTATCGTCGTCCCTCGAAGGCGTTCCTCAATTATACGGCCGTCTCGTCGACGGTCGTAGCGTCTATCTCGATCTTCTCGCCGCCGTCGACGTCGACGTCTTCGTCAACGACTCGCGCGGACAAATCCACTTCGATTTGGAAATCGATTGCGATTCTTTTCGCGATTCGCCGTCTGTTTTTCGCTACGATTCGACGAGCGGTTTCTGGCGGCAAGTCGACGATCGCGCGATCGTGTCGTCGTCGTGTGTTTGGTCGTACGACACCGCCGATTCCGGCGGCTGGTGGGCGATCGCTTTCGCTTGGCGAGAACGATCGTGCGTCGTCGTTTCGGCGACGACGGCGAACGCGAGCGGAATTGTCGGTCCGCCGACGACGGGCGTCGTGGCGAAAGTCAACGGCGTCGATTTCGGGTTCTCCGCTTTGGAAGCGTTTGACGACGAAGGAACGGTTTGCGTGGAAGTGAGACTTGGAAGGGAAGCGACTATGGAGTTTATTGATAACGGCGGAAGCGTTCGTTTGCCGATCGTCGCATCCAATGTCTCTAGTTCGTGTATCGGTAAAAATCGATGGGTTTCAAGGGAAAATTCAGTCGGAAATTGTACCATTGAAGACGTTCTTGGTAAGACAAATATCCTTATAACTCTTTTCTTTATTTTTATTTCTAGTTGTTACGTGTGAACCTTTGTTCGATCCTTTAAACGGACGTCGTCTTGGCGATGTGAGAACGTCGCTGATGAGTTCCACGTCGACAATTCTCGCCGTCACCCAATTCCTTTGCGATCCCGGCCACGTTCTCGTCGGCTCACGCGTGCGAACGTGCCTACTAAACGGCTCCTGGAATGGCACGCAGCCGACATGCAAACGTAAAATAAAGAAAGAAAAAAATTCATAATAAAAATAAAAATATCTTTTTTTTGACGCAGTCGTTGACTGTGGTCCCCTGGCGAATATAAGCAACGGAATCGCTGTTTCTCAAGCGACGACAGTCGGATTCACTGCGGAGATTATCTGCGACGAAGGCTACCGCGTGAACGGCTCGTCGACGCGAGAATGCCAGGAAGACGGCACCTACAATGGAACCGAACCGACTTGTCTAAGTACGACTCATTAATCTCATAATAAATTTTAATATATTTTATGATGTGTAGTTGTCGATTGCGGCTCTCTTCCCGCTCCCGAAAACGGCTTTGCGTTGGGAAACGAGACCGTTTTCGGCTCCGAAATCAATTTCGATTGCGACATCGGTTACGAGATGGAAGGCCCGTCGAGACGAATTTGTCAGGCGAACGGTCTTTGGAGTGGCGATCAGCCTTTTTGTGGAAGTAGGCACGTCGTATTTAAAATATTATTTGTGCATTTTTGTGGCAAAGGTATCTCGTGCGACGGCTTGCCGGCGCCGCGCTTCGGAACGAAATTCGGAAAAAGAGACGGTCTTATCTTGGAATTCGACTGCGACGCCTGTTATCGTCTAAACGGTTCGGAGTCGAGACGATGTATAAGCGGAGCGGAGTGGACGGGAACCGACACCCAATGCTTGCGTAAAAACTATTTTATTATTAAATAATTTCTATTTTTCTTTGCTTTTAGTGGTCGATTGTGGTCCGCTATTACCGCCGCCGAACGGCACGATTTCTCTAAACGACACCACGTGTCCTTCGGAGGCTTATTTTGCCTGTCTTCCCGGTCACTTACTTCTCGGTTCCCCGAATCGAACGTGCCTCTCCTCCGGCCTCTGGAGCGGCAATAAAACGTCCTGTGAATGTAAGAGAAGATTGATCCTCCGGCTTCGTTATGTATTCTCGTAATAGTTATTGATTGCGGTTCTCTGCCGCCGCCGTCCAACGGACGTCTCTACGGTAACAGCACATTTCTCGACGCCGTCATCGATTTCGAATGCGACGTTTGCTATCGCCTCGACGGACCCCAGTGGCGCGTTTGCAACGAGAGCGGCGTCTGGAGCGGCATACAGCCGTCGTGCAACATTATTGACTGTGGATCTCCGGAGAGCGGTATCGAAAACGGCGGCTTCGTTTTCAACGTGACCACGTGCGGATCATCGATTCCATTCTTTTGCGACGACGGTTACGTGCTTCGAGGATCCGACGAGCGAACGTGTCTTCCGGACGGAAATTGGAACGGCACCAACCCCACGTGTGCAGGTGAGAAAGAAAAAAAACGGAAGAAAGGGAAAAACTAAAATATTTCTTCGTTAAAGTTGTTATATGCGAAAGTTTGCCCGTTCCATTAAACGGGCAGAAAATCGACGATGACCCTTTATTCGGAAACATAACTCACTTTGTCTGTGACTCTTGCTTTCGGCTCGTCGGCTCAGCCGATCGCCAGTGTCTCTCCAACGGCCAGTACAGCGGAGTGCAGCCTATTTGCGAACGTAAGAAATAAATAAATTTCATTAAATACGTAAATCGTATTTTATAATAGCTATTCAATGTGACGAATTACCGCATCCCTTAAATGGAACGCGACTTGGTCGCTATCGCTCGTGCGAATCGTCTGTCGAATTTGCCTGCGATCCGGGCTATCTTCTTCTCGGATCGTCTCGTCGTACGTGTCAGCCGAATCAAACGTGGTCGGGAGACGACACCGTTTGCGAACGTAAGAAATAAATATTTAAAAAAAATTCGTTTAAAATATTATTTATCCAGCTGTGGACTGCGGCGATCTTCCAACTCCTCGTCTTGGCCGTCGCGACGGCAATGCGACGGCATTCGGTTCCGTGATGACGTTTCGCTGCGATCCCTGCTGCGAAATAATCGGCGGCGCCGAGCAGCGAATCTGTCAGGAAAACGGCACGTGGAGCGGCGAACAACCCACTTGCACAGGTACGCAAATTAAATAGAGTCGCTCTAGTTTAAAATATTTTCAAAGCTATCGATGCTTGCCGTCAAAATCCTTGCCTTAACGGCGGCACTTGCCGAGACGAAGCTGTTGGCTTCACCTGCTTCTGCCCGGACAACTTCGAAGGCGAAAAATGCGAAATTCGTATGAAAACATCGCTTTGAACCAACCCGACGTTTTTGTAAATGTTTTCTCGCGTCTTAGCGCTTTCTGCGGGAGTCTGCCGCATGCCCGAATGCCTGCGTTTCATCTCCTTAGCGGAGAAAGGCTTCGAATGCAGTTCGTCCTACGTCTCGACCTTCCTCAAACCCTTTTGCCTCCTCTCCGTCAACGCAAGCGTTCAGCCCGACGTCATTCGCTGGGCTCGTCGAGTTTGGCCCTGTCTCGTCGCCAACGTCGTCCAAGAAATCGAAACGACGTACGGAAATCGTTTCTCGCGTCCCACGGAGTCTGAATGCCAAGCGGTGGATCGACGAAACTTCGCGACTCACTCCTGTTTCGTCGATCGTCTATGCGAAACTCCGTTCACTCGCGCCGACGCCCGCGTCGTCGTCGACGTTCTCAACGCGTCGCCGTTCTATCGCGATCGAAACGTCGAGGAACTCCTCCGAGTTCTCGCGCTCTGCCCGTCGTCGTCGTCGCCGGCACAAACGCTCCAATCCGTTCTCCGCGAAGAAGGCTACGTCATCTGCGTCGCTCTTCCGCCGAGTCAAAATTCGTCGGCGGCGATCGTCGCGAGCGTTCGCGCCGCTCTTTCGGCGGACGTTCGCGAAATCGACGACACGTCCGCGTGCGAAGCGACGGCACAACGACGACGACGACGAAACGTCCCCAACATCGTCGCTCTTCGCGTCAACGGCACGAACGCGACGAGCGCCGAACGCCTGTGCGGCGCCGACAACGGAACAGTAGTCGATATTATTTGCCCGTCGTGCGGCGACGGCGTTTTCGAAATGCCGTCGGAAGCGTGCGACGACGGAAACGTCGTCGACGGCGACGGCTGCTCGTCGTCGTGCGAAATCGAGAGCGAGTTCGATTGCGATACGACGCCGCAGACGACGAGCGTTTGTTATAATCGTACGTGCGGCGACGGAATTCGCGTCGCCGGCGAAGACTGCGATACGGGCGACAACGGCGACGAGATCGAGTGCATTGAATCGAATTGTCAAATCGTCGCCAATTTTTTCGCCTGTTCGACCAACGAGCCGTACGAAACGAGTTCGTGTTCGACGCTTCTGTGCGGCAACGGCGTCGTCGACATCGACGAGGAGTGCGATAACGGATTGAGCGCCGTTCCGGACGGGTGCGACGACGACGCGTGTCGCGTCTCGGCGTCGTACGAGTGCTTTGGTTCGATTGGTGACGTCGGAACGTGTCGGCGTTCGGGAATCGATTTCGCTTCGTCGACGAACGAAACTCGCAATGGATCGATCGTCTATTTCCGAGCCGACGACGTCGTCTTTTTCGTTGCGCCGACGCAACTCGACGCTTCCTCGTTCAACGATACGGATTGGCTCGTCGTCACGGCGACGTTGAGCGGCGAAAACGATCGTCTACGCGAGCGACTCGATTTGTCTCTCGACGCCGCCGTTCTGCAAGGCCGGTTAAACGTAACGGAGAGAAATCTCGTTGCGACGCGAACTCTCAAGCAGGAAATATTCGTTTCCAATGGAGACGATCAGCTGATTGTGCGACGGGTATCTTCGACGGATTCGTTGAGTTTGCGACTCGTTCTTCTAGCGCTAAGTTATACCCACAGTGGATCGCCTGACGACAGTCCTAGGCTCGTATCGATCGTCGTCACCGATGTCTACGACGTCGAGTCCGTGCCGAGCTCAATCGCTCTACGTTTCGTCGGAATTAACGAAAATGCTCCCGTTTTAGTCGTATCGAATTCGACTGTGCGATTCGTCGAAGGGTCTGCGAGTCCTGTGAGCGTTAGTCAAGGCTCTCTTCGTCTCTCTGACGCCGACAACAATTTTTATCCTATAAAGTCTGCTCTCGTGCGAATTGTCGACAAGCGTTTTGGCGAACGTCTTGGCGTTTCGATGAATTTTTCTAATGGACTCTCCTCAAACGTTTCTGATGATTCAATCCGATTTTACGGCGACGCTTCCGTTGAGGTATACGAAGAGGCGTTGAATCGAGTCACCTATTTTAATCGAAATCCTCAAATATCGTCGTTGCATCCATCGACGGTATTATTTGAAGTTTTCGACGGGCAATTTACGAGCAGCGCTTCTGTTACGGTTGAACTGCAAGGGCCCAATTCGAGACCTTCAGTCACTTTTAACGGAGAATTAACATCGTCGATTAATTTCACCGAAGGTGGACCGCCCGTAGGAGTACCGTTACCCGTCGCTATTTCCGACCCAGACCACGAAACATTGACAAGGTATATATCTAAATTACACTCAGGGGACTTTATTTTTCGAATCTCTACTTTATAGTGGTCTTGTGTCGCTGCTAAACGGAGAACCAGGCGACCGACTTACTGTGAATACAAGCTTTTCGTCCGGCGCAGTGACCGTAGAAAACAACGGCTTTTTATCAGTGGTACGTACCACAGGTTTATCAGGACAAGTCTCACGCGTTTTGGGGCTCACAGGTTATAAGAGGACGAGCGAGTCTCGGCTATTATAGCCAAATTCTGTCGTCAATTCAGTTCAGTAATTCCCTCCTCAATATCACGTCTTCACCGAGGTACAAATTCCCGCTGAATTTTCATCAAGATCGATCGCATTTTCTTAGGCTAATCCGCGTGACCGTTCAAGACGGAGCGAATGCTAGTATACCGGCACAAATCGAGGTTCCTTTTACATCTCCTTACCTTCTTTCCTAAACGCGATAGCCACTTCTCCCAGATTCACGTCACTTCTCGAAACGATCGACCCCTCCTTCAAACATCCACGCCCAATGTGACCTTCATCGATGACGGCACACCCGTTCGCCTTTTCGACTCGTCGTCCACGCGGCTCGACGACGTCGACTCGGACGTCGCTTCGAGGGCGACCGTAACCATCGTTCGTCAGCGTAACGGCGACACACTTCAGATCGACGTCTCATTAGCCCACTCTCTTGGAATCAACGCAACGATATCGTCGTCGTTATTAATCCTCACCGGACCGGCACCAATGGATGATTATTTACAAGTAAGCTCGTAGGGAAAACCGCGAAACGTTCTCACGCACTATACAAGGTTTTATTCACCGTCCGTTATTTGAATATTCGCCGGGATTTGACCGGGTCTCGAACGTCTATCGTTTCCGTAATTGTCGTCGATTCGATGGGTGCCGTCAGCGATCCGCTGTCGATTCACCTCACGGCGCTTGCCGATGGGCCTCGACTCGATTTCGGTGCCGGCGTCGGCGTGCCGGACTCCGTCGTGTTCGTCGAGGATCGTCCGACGGGAATTCACGTCGTCAGTTCGCCGCATCGCGTTCGAATAGTCGATCCGAACGGCGACGGCGTGAAGGAATGCACCGTGACGCTAAAGTAGGAGTCCAATCGTTTTTTCTTGATATAATTAATTGCGTATCCCAGAGCCGATGATCCGGACCTGTTAGACGACAACGAATACGTTTATACTTTTCATCGACCGCCTTTGGGACTCGAGGTACAGTGACCGTTTCTTTTTGAACCAAAACAGGACACAGTGTCTACGTTTTAGCTTCTTTTTGATTCACTTGGAAAATCTCTAACGCTTCGGGGAGCCGCGCCCCTTCAGGTAACGGCAAACACGTCAAAACTGTATCAATTTTCAACTACTTTCTCTAGGTCTACGAAGAAGCCTTGGAACGCATCTTCTACGTCAACACGGCAGACGAACCGCGAATCTTTGATAGTCGCAAGGTATTTTATCCCCGCTCTAAAACCCCTAATAATTATAAATATAGATTATTGTCGAATTGACGCCCAATGTATCTTCGTCCGAATCTTTGGTCGCCGGCACCATTCACGTCACAATCAAAACTGTCAATGATCACGCGCCGACGTTTTCCTTTGGGCTGTCGCCGCCGAGTTGCGTATCGCCGTTTCGTGTCGCTTCAAGAAGCCGGCGAGAACAAAAGGAAATCTCCACCGAACTTCTAAAGGTTAGTTTGTATTTATTACTGAATGATGGAACTATATAATCTGGGATTATCAGTCTCGAGTTCGTGTAATTGAACTCGTTTTGGAGTCGAAAGAGGGTGCCGGGAAGTTTGGCGCAGGATCGATGCTCTATGTTCGCTTTTTTGACGCCACAAAGGAGCCTCGTCTGATGGGTCGGCGTCGTCTCGATCGAGCTCTTGCCGTTGTTAGTCCGGCTGAAATCGGTCGGTTGGAGACGATTGCCGAGTGGCTTGACGATCGGACGTTGGCGGTGGTTTTTCCGAGAGTCGAAAGTGAAATTGCGGTACGAGGAAGTGTGGTAGTAAAGTTCTACGAAGGTACAGGCTATATGGAATAGAAAAATTGTCAATAGTTTGTGCTAACAGATGGATATGTGACGAAAGCGTGCAAACGCGGAATCTGTGATGAGATGGCAGCGGCATCAACACTATCATAGAGAACTTAAAGAAAGGCAATTTTTCTGAGAAGGATGTATATAGAGGAAGGTATAGATTAGGTTCTATCACGTGACCTTAGTGCTTCCTTGGTCGAATCAATGAGCGTTTATCGACGAATGGAGCGTCTCTCGCTTTTGGATAGAGGCTAGGAGAAGTTAGATTGCATGCTTTTAGGCTGAGGTATTGTCGAGGAGCGCTAGCAATCGTTGCGAGCGCTTTTCGACGATTATTTCGCTCCCAAGTTTGCGGGTAGGCCGAGTTCTGAACGAATTCTCGGAAGAAAACGATTGCCGAGTGTGCTGTAACCTAGAACAATCGCAGCGGGCAGCGCAAATGCACAAGAACGGTTGCGGGGCTCCCTCGAAGGTGTCGAAGCACGCGCCTTGCAAGTCAGGCACCGTCGATCGTCATCCTCAGCAAACTATATAGGTAAAGGAAAGGACATTTATTCTTCTTTTGTTTTTCTAGCCAGATGATATAATGGACAATCGGACGAGGCAGATGAAGAGCTTTCCGATGTCGCCATTCACCTCCGGGCCCCGAGGTGACTAAATAAAACCGGCCCAACTCGAGCCAGAGAGGTTAAACGCGGCGCAAACGCAGGGGATTCAATCCCCCTACTCCAGTGGCACGAGTGATAACCTGCCACCCCACTTGGGCAAGACGCGGTGGGTGACAATAGCGGTCCACCTGTGCCTTGGTATATAAAGGCACCCCCGGGACAGATGGGTCGCTGTCTCCCCGAAATGGGGGCCTGGGTGAAGGGCCCTCCCATTGAAAGACGCCGGGAGGACGCTCGTTTTTCTTTTGCGATACTTCCGGGTTACTTCCGGGTTTATTAAATAAAAATGACATGGCTCCACTACGTTGTGCATTCGCGGGCAGTTTTTTTCCATGGCGGGGTCTTGCCCAGAACCCCCGGACTGCGCCACGGGAATTCTACTTGCACTCTACAACAAGCTACGTATAAAAAAAACTATGTGTCATTGTTCCAGATGCGGCGCACGTGCTGTATACCGACGCTCTATGCGCGTGACGTAAGCAGTGACGAGGGCGCTCACGTTTTCCATGCACGTAGAGATCACGTTCTCCCCGAGGGCAACAAGCCGTTTGAAACGCAATGACAACAGTTGGAGCTTCAATGGAGACGGGCGACGACCACAATCAGCTTGTCGATCCGAACCTAAAACCCCCGTCTCGACTAAGAATGTCGACGTCGACTTTAGGCAGCAATCGTCCAATCGACTGGTGGAGAGTTCTCATCCAGCCAAGCCTCGTCGAATTCATCGCCACCACTCTCTTCGTCTTCGTTGGCACTTCGTCTGCCTTACAAACAGGCAACCAGAGTTCAAACGCTCCTGTAATCAACGTAGCTTTTGCTACAGGGATAGTCGTAGCAACCTTGATATCCGCTCTGGGACCGATAAGGTGACCTTCACTCCTACGCGTGCCTCAAAACAAAAGCTTCCCTTTTCTCCCCTATGCAGTGGATGCCACATAAATCCAGCGGTAACGTTGGGAGCGTTCTGCAGTGGACTAACGGCTCCCGGAGTCGCGGTTGCTTATATTGCGTCACAGCTGACAGGTGGCGTAGTAGGAGCAGCGTTGACGAGAGTAAGTCTTAATAATTCCGAGATCAATTTATTGATTTTTCGTATAGGCGGTTGTTAGCATGGAGAGCGCCGATTCGGTGAACTCAACTCACTGGCCACTGACTCTGAATCACGAGTCCATTAACGCCTCTCAAACCCTGGGAGTGGAGATTATTCTTACGTTTATGCTGATGCTCATCATACTGATGACTGACGCCGAGAGCGACAGCACAAACGCGATGGCTCCACTCATAATTGGTCTCACCGTTACAGCAGCAATATTAGCCGGGTTAGTAAAAAAAATCCTAAATTCAAAAGTCCAGTTTTTATAATGTGGTTGATTTAGAGGAAACAAATCTGGTGCCAGTATGAATCCCGCGAGAAGCTTTGGTCCAGCTGTGGCTTTCGGAATTTATAGCAACCTGTACATATATTTCATTGGTCCTCCCATTGGTGCTGTCATAGCCTCGTTGCTCTACCGATTCGCCTTGACTAAAAAGAAACTTCCCGTGCCCTTTTATTCGAGCTTTAGTCGATCCACAGCGTAGGAGATTGGTGACGTAATAAAAAATAGTCTACAGTGTATACCTAGGAAATAAAAAATGAATTGTCTACCTTCGAATGCAAACGTGACGCTGCACGTATTGAACGACGAGCGGATGCTCTCTCCCACAAGCGACGCTCTCCCACGAAAGCGGACGCTCTCAGCGTGTTTTTCCAACCTGTCTACTGCGCATGTCTTACGCTACCGTAAGCCACCTGTTGCATAGCAACTACCGCTCCGTTTGCTCCGCTTGCGAAACGAAGACTTTCTGCCGTCTTTTCAGCATTCAATGGAAGAGAGATACGCTTTTATCGCCGAATGGTACGACGCCAACGCGTCGTTGACGAGGCGTTATCAATTTTTGTACTTCCCGTCCGATAACGCCATCGAAATGGTACGTACCGTTGGAATCAACTCTTTTTCTGTTGCATCCGAGATCGATCGTCTAGTACGACATCAAAAATCGACGAATTTTCTTGAAACGATCGAAATTCGAAGCCATCAAGCCGGAACAGCTCTTCATCTCCTCAGTCATAAACGTTCACTCGCGACAGGTGATCCAACTGTAAGAAAAAAATCAGAAAAAATAAACAGAAGTTCAGCTAACTCTTGTGGACTACGCTGACGACTTTACAAGAACAAAACTGACAAACAGAACAGAACGGTTATCTCTCTAAATATTCGAAGGCAAAATTCCTAAACTTTTTGGGGGGATAGAACTTTGGCTATTATTAAACCAGACGCAGTTTCAAAAATGGGTTCGTTAATAATAAATTCGAAATTCGAAATTAGATAAATGCATACCTCTATTATAGGCACTATTCTTGATATTATTGCCAACGAGGGATTCAGTCTTTGCCACGTTAAGATGGTGCGTTTATCAAGGTATTAATAAAAAACGTTGGTGTTGATTATTTGATTATTTACTGCTCGTTGCAGAAAAGCTGCAGCAGAATTCTACGCAGAACACACCGGAAAACATTTCTTCGAGTCAGTTACGAAATATTTTTTCGGGTTGTCTAGACACTGACTTCTTTTCGTGTCTAGTCAACTTCTTGATTTCATGACTAGTGGGCCTGCTGTTGCCATAGAACTAATGGCACCAAATTGCATCAGAAAATGGAGACAACTAATAGGCAAATACAACCCATAAATAAAACAAATAAGCAATTCTTTTCTAGGTCCCACAAACCCAGCGAAAGCGAGAGAAGAGTCTCCAGGCAGCATCAGAGCCAAATTCGGAACAGGTATAGAACCCCCCCCCCCCCCCCCCCCCCCCCCCACAAGGGGAGTTCTACTTATATTTTATTTTAGATGGGACTCGAAATGCTTGCCATGGATCAGACTCTCCTTCTTCTGCTGAACGGGTGGGGTACCTAAAATTCAGTTCCTATGTCTCCGTAATTTTTCTCGTTTAGGAAATTGGGTTCTTCTTTCGTCGAGACCACAGCAACATTGCCCAATTTTCTAACTGCACTCTGGGCATTATAAAACCCCACGCCGTTGCTAGTGGTCTAGGCGGGAAAATCATCAACGAAATTCAAGCGAAAGGATTTCAAATATCAGTTTTGGAAATGGTACAGTACCCATTCAAAGTAGGGATCCTATTTTAACAGTCTAAATAGTTTTTCCTCGAACGAGCAAACGGTGACGAATTTCTCGAAGTTTACAAGGGAGTCGTCAGTGAGTACACAGTAAGTAATAATTGAAATTGAAAAAGGGCTACTCTGCTATTTTTTCCCCCTTAGCAAATGGTCGCCCAGCTTTGCTCTGGGCCTTGCATTGCCATGGAAATCGTAGCGGAAAATGCTCCGACGGAATTTCGAGAAATCGTGGGACCGTCCGATCCCGTATCTAATTAAATAAATAAATAACCCCATTTTAATTAAAATTTAATTTTTTTCTGCTTTTAGGAAATTGCACGACATCTGAGACCTCATACTCTACGGGCCATGTTTGGAAAGGACAAAATACAGAATGCCGTTCATTGTACCGATTTGCCGGACGACGGCGTTCTCGAAGTCGAATATTTCTTCAGAGTGCTACAGAATTAACACCGGAGATCTTTACAACGAAGACAAAAAACCGCCTTTCTCGAGTTTGGGAGTAATTAAGCGTGTATCGTGTAAACTTCCCTATCCACAGTACAGTAGAGCTTACCGAGTATTGTCCCGGATATCAGGTCATGAAACTCGTCGTTCTCTTCGCTTTCTGCCTCGTTCCTGCGTCGCTGGGCTTCTCGTGGCCCGACAACGTGACCCAGCATTCGGGATACATCAACGTGAGGAAGAAAATGGATTGAATTAGGCCTAGATTCCTTTTCCCCGAAGGTGAATCAAACACACGGCGGCGAAATGTTCTATTGGATGTTCGAAAGTCGTCAAAGCCCGGCGAAAGATCCGCTCATTCTCTGGCTAACCGGCGGACCGGGCTGCGCGAGCGATTTGGCACTTCTCGCCGAAAACGGCCCCTTTCTCATGAACGAAACGTCAAAGGAGCTCTACTACAATGACTACGGTTCGACGAATGATTTTCTGAATGGTTTCGATTCTTACTTGGCTAATAAAAAGGCTGGAATTCGTTTGCGAATCTTCTCTACGTCGATCAACCTGTGGGTACGGGATTTTCCTACGTCGCCGATCCGGTGCGTCAGAAATCCGTAGTACTATACTTCGACTTCGTGATCGATGAATTAGGAGAAGCACGTTTTCAATGAGAACGAAGTGGCGCAGGATCTGCTCACTTTCATGACGAAATTCTATACTCTCTATCCTCAGTATTCCAATGTAGATCTCTATATCATAGGAGAAAGCTATGGTAAGAATATCAGCTTTGATTAATAACCAGTTCTGACCCTCCTTGCCTAGCTGGTCACTACGTTCCAGCCACAGCAGCTCTCATTATGAAGAGCGACTCTTTGGCCGCACGAAACCTAAAAGGAATAGGTTCGTATTATTGATTATTAATTTTTGGGTCAATAAATGATGCCACTAGGCATCGGAGATGGCTGGGTTGATCCTCTTCATCAGTACCACTCATACGGAGACGTGAGTGCAATCCTCATCAACCAAAAGCTAATAAAAGGGGTTTCTATACATTCTAGTTTGCCTATGCACAAGGACTGATAAACGAAGCGGAATACGCAGCAGCCAACGCCTCATTCGACGTTTGCAAAGGTAAGCTCACTCAATATGATAGCAAGCAATGCCAATCTGCTCACCCAAAGGACTCATACTGACAAAATTATGGCCTGTTGCACTTGAGGAATGCCAGGTTCGTCACTTCAATTTTCTACCCGAATTAAATCATTTGAGAATAGACTGTGCTCGAGGGTGTCATAGCTGCAGCCGAACTCAAACTAAAGAGAAGGTTTCTTCTATAGAGAAACCGAATAACCCACGTGATAATTACAGTACCTTTATAGCATAAACTTATATGATGTGCGTAAGCCTTGTTCTGATCCTCCCTTGTGCTACAACTTTGATGCGGTATATTGGCCTCAGAGACGGATCTAGTCTACTTTTCTCACTGGTCTGAACTTAAGGTGACAGAGTTTCTTAATCGTAAAGACGTCCAAGAGGCTCTCGGTGTGAGTAGAGCGTGGGAGAGCTGCAGCCAGCTCGTTCACTTGTTTGTGAGTCGTCCAACGCCTGTTAAATTTATTATTGACTTTTCATTGGTTAGATGTTGGGCGATTGGATCTCGGCTTTTGATGACGACGTTGCTGCTCTGTTGAATGCTGGCCTAAGAGGTAAATTTATTAAATATTTAATTAGTCTGCGAATTGATGACGTTTCTCTTTTCTCTCTCAGTTGTCGTCTACAGCGGAAAATATGACCTCGTTTGCAACTACTTCGGCGGTAAGGACTGGGTTTCAAATATGAAGTGGCGCGGACAGGTATAATAAAGGCTATTGATACTTTCATTTTCTTCTCACCTGTTTGCATTTAGGAAAACTTTAGCAAAGCCCCTGTGATGAAATGGACGGTCGACGGAGCTGAGGTGAGAACAGCAAACTGCAGAGTGAAATAGAAACTTGTTCTGTGCGTAGGCTGGACAGGCTCAAAGTGCCGATGGCTTGACGTTTCTCGCCGTAGACAACGCTGGCCACTTGGTTCCAATGGATCAAGGAAAGAACGTGAGAGGACTTTCGTAATTTTTCGATTCTTTGTTGCCTGACACATTTCTTAGGCATTGGATATGGTGCATAGGCTGCTGAACAACCTGCCGTTCAATTAGCACAGCTGAGGATCGTTTCTGGCGTGGCCTGCAGGAGAACATTGTTTTGTAAAGCGTAATTAAAGCGCTAGATCGGGATTACCTGTAGCCAAATTGTTGTTAGTTTTTTTCCGTCTTATGTTAGCTAATAATGTGTTTTGTGTAAGCTTTGATGTATCGTCACTTGCCGTGCACCGTTCGTTCCTTTCTGTTCGCCTTTTCCCTTTCAGAAGTCCCCGTTTAAATTAATTAACTCATAATATCACTCCGCCGGTGGTCGTTTGCTGATTTGAGAGCGAAAGGGGATTTTCAATGACGTCGAGAGCACGCACTTGCGTCGTGCACAAACAAGAGTGGTGCAATCATGGGGGAAAAGCCCTCAACGTTTGGTATAAAGGTGTGGGGAGATGACTCATTGTCCCAGTTTCCGCCTGGCAGCCCGAACCAAAACGCACTCCGCGTAAAACGCGTCTATATTACAGTGCAAAATAGACCGTGCCCAGGGGACTTAATCACGCTCACAGAGCCATATGTCTTCCGAATTCCCTGTTCATTTCGACTTCCATCCCCCAAGCCCAAAGGGATGGTCGATAAAGGGGGCAAAAATCGAGCGAATTAACGGCCACGATAGGCCCGTTATTCTGTACCGCCACGCTAAAGTCAATTCCGTCGACTCACCGACGCAAAAAGACCTCGCCGCTGCCTTGCGACTTGCCATCGAATGCAAGCGCCCTGAATTCGTTTTCTTGGACATTCCCGACGGTCATCCCTTTGCCGGGCAACAGTACTGCCGCTATTCGCCGAAGTGGCTTCGCGGTACAAACTTCGGAAAGGTGATGTACGAAGGCGATCTCGCCATGAAAGAGCTCACCCACGACGTTCGCACTGCGGAGGACGGGTCCTACGTCACATGGCAAAGCACGTCGAAACTGCGGGGGCTGAGATCCAGTTTCGATTTCCCCTCTATTCCGGGCCGGGCTCCTTTCTATTTGTCGTGTAGGAGCGTCAACGTGTCGCGCAACAGCGACTCGATTATCTTCCCAGATGACCCGAAAATGGAGATTATGCTCGCAAATAACCCCGGCTACTGGGAATACATAAGCAGCATTTACGACAACGTCGCCTACCACGACGCCCCCGAGCTCGAGCAAGTGAAAGAGCTCCCAAAATTGATACTAGTCGCTGAGTGGCTGATTGAGAAGGGAGTGCGCATCGACGACAACTGGCTGAAAAAGAACACTGAACGCGAAGCGGCTCTTTGTCCTACCGTTCGTCATTCGCCCGGTCCGCATTCAGCTGAGAAGAACGAAGTGGCTCTTCTTTCTTTGCCCGACGACGTCGTCGCTGTTCTCAAGGCTGGCTTGGAGAATATCTTCCATCTGATGATTCAAGGGGAACTAGAGAGTCTTCAGAACAAGCTTGAAGACTGCGATGCTCAACTGAATGTACCTGATAAAGTTGACGTTGAGATCACCGACGTCACGATGACCAACGAAGGAAAATTCAGCATCGAAGCCGTGAAGTCATTTCAACGAAACGGCGAAACAGTGAGAAAAGTCCGCTCAACATTTCGCGCTGCCATTGACGACGACGACTTCGTCTGCGCCGACCTTTCGCCTCAAATGCCATTAGGAATCGGCCGAGACGGCACACTCCTCTGCCCGGACGTCAGTTCATGGAAAGAACTGAAATCAGAAGTCATCTTTCCTTTCTTCAGCGGCATCTGCGCTCAAAACGACGATGAAGAAGTGGGTTGGGAAGCCCAGCGACAAGCATGGGGAGGCTGCAGCATGAAATCATTTGTTGCTGAGCCAAGGAGGTCTCGCCCAATCCCCAAAGGCACTCCATGCGGTCCCGGCTACATGCAGTACCCCAATGGTGTTGTTGGCGCCGCGGCCGGTCTCCACGGCGAAGTGGGCGTCGCTTGCGTCGGTCAGCCGGTCCAGGCAGCTAAGAAATTGCCCAAGGCTTTCGAGCCATCGCGCGATGTCAGCTACTCCGCTCCGCTGGCGGCGCACAACGAGAAATTGAGAAGATCTGGCAAAGGAGACCAAGTCTTTGGCCAGATGAATCCCGCTTCTAAGACGGGATATGTGCAGAGCGAAAAGTCTGGCGCGGCAGTTCGAGGTGTGAAGGCGTCCTTCTCCAAGACCGAAGAAGTTCTGGAAGGACCTGGAAAAGGATCAAAATCGCGTCAATACGGAGCTTGCTGCATTCCTCAATTGGTTACCGGAAATGAAGGAATTATGGTCTGGGGCTCTGATCCTCAAGATGCAGATTCCGTCACAAGTGGAACGGATAAGTGTTCCATCTGCCTTGAATCTTTGAAGTCAAGGAACTTGGGCGTCTTGGAATGCAATCACATGTATCATGATAAGGTACAACAGTCTCAGTAATACCTCAATAAAAAATATAATGTTTTTCTCTTCTTTTCTCTAGTGCATTGAGGAGTGGCTCCAGAGGAACAGTACCTGCCCTGACTGCCGCCAGCCCTCGGCAGTCCGCTATATGAAGTAGACGTGTGACTGTAGTCGTGTTTTTTGTCTCGTCTCAATTTTTTTTTGCTTCAATGTTGTTATTCCTAGCCCCAAAAGAAAAGATTGTGAAATGCATGCCTCTACTATTTAGTACAAATTATTCTACGATTTTTAGATTTTCAAATTGTGCTCAGAGATATCTATAGACAATGAGAGCATTGCATTGAGCAAAAAAACTGATGAGGCCACATACAGTAACACCCACGTTTGAGGGAGGTGTCGGCACCCGGATTAGAGATCCATTACTCATCGTCCGCGGACGTTCAGTTCAGCAAAGGGATACGCGCGCAATGCCACACGGATCGGGATCTCACGGTGGCGGACACCACGGCGGCGGACACCACGGCGGCGGCGGCTGGGGCGGACATCGCGGCTGGGGCTCTCATCGTCATCATCATCGCAGATACGGCGGTAGCTATTACGGCGGCGGATCGGTGTACTTCGGAAGAGGAGGCCGCTGCACGCCGAAAACCTGGTACAAAGCGCGAATCTTCTGAGCATGCAACCTAGATAAATAGCACGTGACTATTGATCGTCAGAGTACTTACGTGTACATCTCTTCTCTTCTCCGCAGTCTCGTCATCTTTTGCATCGTGCTGGCTATCGTCGCCACCGTTGGTCTCGTTGCATCGAGCCAAATACTTCGCTACAATGTCTACGGCTCGCACACGTTCTCAATCGCACCGCGCGATATGGTCGTTCTCGACACTTCGACGCGTTTCTGCGACGGCGTGCGACTCGTCGACGAAAATCAGCGCGGCTACGTCTACCTCTACGTTTTTCCCTCCGAGCCACCGTTGTCCAAATGGCTTCTCACAAATTTGACAGTCGATAATCAACAGATTCAACCGGGCTCTTACCAATACTGGTACTATTACTTCAACAAGGGCTCAACAGCAAATCTGAGCACGTGCGCGCGGCCGAGCATCGATTTCAACGTTTTGAAGGGTGTGGATAACTTCAATTCTTGGAGCGGAAAAGATGACAATGATTTCAATTATTTCTATCGAAGCTACTTCAGCGGCGAGTGCGCTCAAAATCCGGAAGAGCCAAATCCTGTGAACGGAATCGCTACACTGAACATGAGAGATCGCAATCAATATTATTTCATATTTGACAATACCGATTACTTGACTTCCAACGTCGATTTCACGTTGCTACTAAATCGAACCATGTATGACCTGACTGCTTTGCCGTCGTCGAGTTGCCATGCCAACGGAGCCTGCGATCTGCCTCTCAACTACGCTTCGAGTCAGTTCGTCGTTGTCGTGGCAAACGACAGCGGAGCGGAAGCACCGGACACGAACGTCGATATCACGTGGTCGTGCAGCGAGCGGAGTTGGTACTACGGGGCCCTATTCGGAGGAATTGGCGGCGGAGTCATCGTAGTGATTATTGGCATCGTTTTTCTCTGCATCTGGTGCCAGTCGTCAAAGTCGACGTCTTCTACCACAGGTCACAATGACTTTGGTGAGAGAACCACTTTGGTCACCAGTTCGCCGTCTGCACCGCCGCCGTCGTCTTCGTATTCGGATCCTGAGCAAAAACCGCCGAGCTACAATGAAGCAACTAACATGTGAGAAACTATTGCGTGGCACTCTGACTTCTCATACACATACCCAAGACACCTATTTTCCCTCTCTTATTTGATGGTGTGTTTTCATGTTCGTGATATATAGATATATATAGACTATATCGTGTATCATATTTCGCTACTTTTTCTTCTTGTTTGGTTCGTTGATGCTCAGCCCTCGTTTGATTTGAGGCTAGAAAAGAAATCCTCGTTCGCGCGAGACAAAAAAATAGAATACTTTTACCTTGCATATGAAGAAGCGGCAAACCAAGTCAGAAGCGACTGACATAATAGCGGCGGCGTTGTCGAACTCGCCGCAGTAGTTGGGAGCGCTGAAAACGGTCACAAGCTGCGGAACACATAAAGCAAAAAATCATTAACCCCATTGTCTCATCAACCTTTCTCTTCTGAAAAAACTGATAGCCATCCTCAACAACCTAAAGGCAAACAGGATAACAGTATTGTTCTTTTTTAATTAAAAGACCGATGAAATCGAACCTGGTGAGCGCGAGCTATCAGACTGAAATCGTGCTTCTCCAAAAACTCCTTCACCACATCTCGTCCAAAGCAGAAGGACACGCCACGATCGTTTTCTCCCCACCCGGTTATATCCTAGCAACGCAATACTATTAATACCTTATATCGTCGCCGCACGGGGGACCGTGTCTCGCCTCGTCCGGATCCGACCAGAGAAGATCGCACAGAAATCCGGAATTGGGAACATCAATTGGCCTCTCAATATCTCGTATTTGATCGAGATCGACCAAATCGGGAGAGAGACCGCCGTGCATGCAGAAAATCGTTCCTTCGACGATAGCCGCTGCAAAACATCCAATAACGAATTTTAATTGATCTGTATATAGATGTACCTATAGGCAAGCAGTTGAAACAATCGGTGAACGTCTTCCACAGTTTGATGTTATAGCGTCGTTTTACTTCGTCATAAAAGCCGTATACTCTATATAAAAAATACCTATTTTCAAAATCAAAACTATGGGTACGGTACCTATTGATGCTCGCACACTCGTGATTCCCACGAAGCAGAAAAACGTTCTCAGGATACTTGATTTTATAGGCGAGAGCCAAACAAATCGTCTCCAAGGACTTTTTTCCTCTGGAGACCCCCCAAAAAATAAACAAACGGTTGCCACTCTTTTTTTTTCGACGTCTGGGTACCTGTCGACGTAATCCCCAAGGAAGAGATAGTTACTATCCGGCGGATATCCAACCGTATCGAGCTGACGCAGAAAATCCTCGTACTGACCGTGCAGATCGCCGACGATGTTGACGGGAGCTGCGATTTCGAGCAGACACGGCTGATCGAGAAATATTTGCCGAGCCGTCTGGCATAGTTTACGAACGGTCAGCTCGGGCAAGGAAACCTGAACAGTGCAATTTTGCTGTGCGCGAGTGAAAACACGCAGACAGCGCCACCTGTCTTCCTGGTGTCTCTTTGATCGAGAGCAGCTTCTCGATCACTGAATCGACGTCCAATTCTTTCACGGCCATTTCGGTTAGCGACGGCGGTCGGGATTGCCACAATGGGACTCGAGCGTGACGCCCATTGGTCACGCCTTCTTTGAATAAATTTGGTTGCTAAGGCGAATTGGATAGCGCGCGCTAAACCAGTTTGTAAATCCGATTTTTGATGTACAGTGTACTGACATGCACGCCTCGACGGGTGACCGGCTTTGATTGGCTCGTCTAATCGATTTAACCTTAGCGACCGCTTTGGTGAAACAGAAACACTCCGTGGCGGCGACGCTGTCTAGTGTTTCCGATGTCTGATTGCTTTAGAATAATACTAGGACTGCAAGCTAGACGTTTTTTACCATTCAGAGCGAGGGAGCTGAGCAAAAGGAGCGACTCGGCCCAACGCGCGCTAACGCCTTCGTAATGTTGAGAAAATCGGTCGATTTCCTAAAAGTGGCTTGGGAAAGGCAGCCTGTGCTGTTTGTTTCGGTTCTTATGGGTGTCGTGGGTAAGACGAGTCGGTCACAAAAGAGCCTACCTGTCTCAATACCGCTCTACAGGCCCCCTTTTGGTGATCGCCGGACCAGGGACCAAAGCGAGTCAAAAAGAGCGACTATCCGTTCCCAGATCCTATCCTCGTACGGTTCTCGATATCGCAAAGTCTTCTGCTCTTCCTAAACGAAGCTATTTAGTGCCAGAAGCGAAAGAAGCGACGAGTTGAGAGAGAACTTACTTGCGCCGTAATTCGATGACGTTGTACAAATAAAAATAAACAAACCCGTCTCTTATCCGGCTCTTTTATTGTCAGTAGAGCAAATAGATACTAAGCCAAACCAGCCTTTCGTGCCAGAGAGTAGAATAGTCCCTGCTTGGCCAGAAGACTTTCGACGGTGTCCAATTCAGCAATTTCACTTTTCTCTAACACTAAAACACTTGAAAAAGAGAGAAAAAACTACATCGCGGCCTTTCTAGAGAAATCGTCTCACCGATCGCTTCCCATGATTGTATTCAGCCTATGAGCGATGGTGAGAACCGTGCAGTGGGCGAATTCCGCGTGCAGCGTCTCCTGAATGACTTCGTCCGTTTCCATGTCGACAGACGCCGTCGCTTCGTCGAGAACGAGTATTCTCGATTTGCGCAAAAGTGCTCGAGCCAAACAGACGAGCTGACGCTGACCAACACTAGAAAAAATAATTTAAAAAATAATATAAGATTATTTTTTCGATTTTACCTGAGATTGCTTCCTCCTTCCGGTATGATTGAATCGAGACCTCGCTCCAAGTCTGGAAGCGTGTGCATCAATCTCGCCTTTTTGAGAACGTGCCAAAGTTCGGCTTCCGAGTGAAGAAATCGTGGATCCAAATTGAAGCGCAACGACCCAGAAAAGAGAACGGGATCCTGGGGTATGATCGTCAAATTCGATCTCAAATCGTTGAGTCCGATCGTCGCCACGTTGACGCCGTCAATGAGTATCGCTCCCAACGAGGCTTCGATGACGCGGAATAGGGCCAGAGTCAGCGACGATTTTCCGGCTCCCGTTCGACCGACGATGCCAATCTAATAGAGAAATAATACAGACATTACGTTTTATTTAGGCTCTAGTATTATTCTTTACCTTTTCACCTGATCTGATCTTACAACTGATGTTTTTCAATATGAGCGGCTGTCCTTGACGATACCTAGCGGAATACGATCGAAATTCGATTTCTCCTCTGTGAGGCCAATCTCTGGGCGGTCGTCTATGCGGAATAATGCCAAATCCCTACAAAGGCATTCGGGTACAGAGCAAAAGAATTTGAATTTTACGCCTACTTCGGTTTCTACTTCGTCGTACTCTCGTAAGCGTTCTAGAGCAACGAGATTCGTTTCGAAGAGTGACGCCGAGTTCAACAACCCAGTCATTAGTCCAAAAAACTAAAAGGATGAGAGGTAAGACTAAATTATCTGCGCCAACTCCGCACCCCATATCCGCTACTGAGAGCCAAGCCAACGTAACCAGCAGACTGACTCCCGCGCAAAAAAACAACCAACAAAGCGACGGAGAAAGTGATGACAGCGGCGAGGAATTCGAGCCTCACTCCAATCCATCTGCAAAAATTAATAAAAAATGAAAAACTTCTTCTAGAAACCCTCACCGTGTTCCGCTCGTAAAATAAAAGAAACAGCGTTGCTGCACGTCGGCGAGTCGATCGTTCTCGGCGACGAGCGCGTCGACGCGACGAAAAGCGCGTACGGTGCTCGCGCCCTGCATCGTTTCGCCGATCAGCGAAAAGAGCGGCGAACGGCTCGCGGCGCGCAAACGACGCAGCTGACGCGACGAAGCGACGTAGAAGCGTTGAAGAAGAACGTAGACGGGAACGACGACGACGGCGACGACGACGAAGGCCGGAACGGCGAGAGCGATGACGACGAGACTGCCGACGCTGGCGACGGCGACGGCGACGAGTCGCTGAAAGGAATCGGCGAGAATTCCGTCGACGATGTAGACGTCCTTCGCGAAACGAGCGACGACGCGACCGAGAGGGGTGACGTCGAAGAAGACGAGCGGAAAGCGAAAGACGCGCTCGACGAGACGACGGTGGATCGTCGCCGACGCGTTGCCCGCCGTACGAGCGAGAAAAAGGCCGTCGACGAAGAGAAAGAGGCCGCCGAAGATGGCGGACGCGCAATAGATAAATCCGTACAACGCCTCGTTGTAGTCCTTCGATCTGCAATACAGATAAATTAAACTAATCAATTTATATATTTTCTTCATTTGCACTTTGTCTCCGATGTGCTCGTGTCCGTCCACTCGGCGAGCCAGACGTTGCCAAACGTCGTACAGCCCATGCCAATAAAAACAAAGAAAAGAAACATTATAGCCGAAAGAAGTCCGCCAGCTTTTAAATAGTCGACAAAGACTCTAAATTTCACCTTAGAAAATAACACTAGAATACATAAACCCTTATTTCTATTCTTCTTCTTTTTTACCGTTCCTGTTTCGAGTTGCTCGTCGTCGGTTAGAGCCCCGTTGCCGTCGCCCGTTTCGTCGCCCGTCGTCTCGTGCGTTCCCGTGGCGAGAAGAGGAGATCGTTCGCCGGCGACGAGCGGACTCACTCCCACTCGTCGTCGTCGTCTCTTCTTTGAAACGGGAAGTAGATGAACTTCGCCGCTGCTACGCCAAGCCCAGTGTTGGGATCGAGACAATTCGCACGACGTGTCGTCGATCGTCGCATCCGACGTGACGCAGCTAGCTGCCAAACAAAAAAATCAATGTACTTTTAATTAAGAGTCTATGTATAATACCATCTGCACTGGGTTGAGAATATTCTTCTAAATACTCGGCAAAATCTCCGCCTCTTTCTTTCAACTCAGAATACGATCCCAGCTATATTAATTGATCAATTTAGAGAGGTTTTGCCCTGTGCTCTTACCTGTGACACGCCTCCGTCTTTCAGCACGAGAATCAGATCTACTCGAGGCATAAATGTCAAGCAGTGAGTGACCAGTATGATCGTCTATTAAGTAAATAGCATCATCCTTTCTTTCTTATTAATTTCTTGCCTTGTTCTTTAGTAGTCCATGTGAACCGATGACTTTCTCGAAAATTCGCTTGCCTACTTGCGAATCGACGGCGCTGA
Source organism: Oscarella lobularis (assembly GCF_947507565.1). Classification (NCBI taxonomy): domain Eukaryota; kingdom Metazoa; phylum Porifera; class Homoscleromorpha; order Homosclerophorida; family Oscarellidae; genus Oscarella; species Oscarella lobularis. Next base: position 3,672,033 of record NC_089176.1, on the reverse strand, counting down.
GCGGATCGTCGAGGAGGTAGACGTCCGCCTGGGCGTAGACAGCTCGCGCTAGACTAATCCTCGTTCTCTGCCCACCACTGAGATTAACTCCCTAAGAAAAAAAAAGTTTTTTTAATTAAAAAAATTGATAATGTTGTGCCGACCTTTTCTCCAATTTCAGTTGAATCTCGCGCCGGCAGAACGTCGAAATCCGGTTCAAGTGCACAGGCTTTGACGACGCGTCGATACCATTTCGAATCAAAGGCGTTGCCAAAGAGAATGTTCTCCTTCACGGTGGCATTTCGTATCCAGGGCACCTGGGAAACGTAAGCAACGGAGCCCTAAAGAAAAGACCATTGATGCATTTTCCCACGTCGTGCGTCTCACCCACGGCAACGGTCAACGATCCTGATGACTTGACCATATCGCCCAACATAGCCGAAAGAAGACTCGACTTGCCAACGCCCACTTGACCGACAACCGCCAGCAAAGTACCCTCTCGAATTCTCAAACTCAAACTAAAAAGATCAATAAATAAAAATACTAATCTTCGCTCTCTCTTTTTTCTTACCCTTGAAGAATTGGGCTCTCGTAGGCGCACCACTTAAAATTTCCGTCGTCGATTCTCACGGCGTCTTGAATCTTCTCGTCGCCCGGTTCCCGTCGCGTTCGTTCTATCCACTCGACCGACGTCTCGTCGACGTCCTCGCTCGCCAGAAATTCGTCGAGACGTCGACAGGCGGTGAGCGATTGAGCGAACGCCGACAGGGCGACGGGAATGTTGATCAGCGACGCGTTGACGAGCGAGACGAGCGTGACGACGACGAACGCCGTTTCGGCGTCGAGTCGATGATGCGACGCGATGTACGTGACAAGAGCGACGATTTGAATCTGAAAGATAAATTTTAAATTGTGCACTTAGGCGATGGAGTGAACGTACGAAGACAGGAATGCTAGTGAGTATAGCAACAAGTGATCCATTGACAATCTTACTGCGATAAATGTACTGAAGCTCGTCATTTCGCATCTCGTCGATTCTCGACGTAAACGCCCATTCCCAGGCATAGAGCTTCACTACCTTTTAGCGACATAAAGGAAATAGATTAACATTATTAAACATAAAGAAAATAGATTTCACTTTTATTCCACTCAACGCCTCTGTGGTTGTTCTCAAACGTTCGTCTTTGATGCGCATCTGACTGTCCTAAAAAACGAAACAAAGGAGTCTCTTTCTAGCATACAGACTCTCAACTCTATACCTGATATCGCTTGAGCATTCCAAGCAGACACACCAATATAGGCAAGAAAAACGCCAAGGCAATGAGACAGTAGAGCGCCGACAAACCGACAATCGTCCCCATATACGCCACGGCGACAATCGTACAGACGACGGCACCAAAAAACTGCGGCACGCGAGGATAAAACTCCATAATACGTTCGGCGTCGGCCGCGAGAAGATTGACTATATCCCCCGTGGCAAAAACGCGTCTCGCGTTGGCGCTCAATCGAACGAGCTTACGATAGACGATTCCGGTGAGCGCCGCTCGCGCTCGCATGCCGGCGACGTTGGCGTACTGTTGACTGCGATGCGCGGCGAGCGCGTTCGCGAGGCAGACGACGAAGAGGAGCGCGGCGACGACGACGCCGTGCCACGTCGGCGTTTTCGTCGCGTCGGCGCGACTGAAGTTGATTAGGACGTCGACGAATAGGGACGGGAGAACGGCGAATGGGACGGCGGCGAGTTGGAGGAGAATGGCGGAGAGGAGAAGACGACGCGAAATCGACCAGAGGGCCGGCACGACGCGGCGAGACTGAGAGCCGAAATTATTTAATTAGAAAATATATATTGTTTTTTACTTTGTTTTTCCATGCTGTCGTAAATGAGGCGACGATATCGGTCGTCGTGTGATCGACGCTTAAGCCGGGCAAGTCGCTTTCGGTCAGCGGTCGTTTAAAACCCGTGTATATGATTCTAGAGAAAGAATTGCGAGGCGAAAAGTCGATATATAATTGAACTTGTTCATCCACGAATAGGTGACGTTGGACAGGAAACCGGCACTGTCGGCGGGACACGGAACCGGCTGATCGTCATCGCCGTCCGTCCAGCCGATCGGCTTCCAATTGGAAAAACACGAGGCAATGAAGGAAAAGCCGAACAAGGCCAGTTGAACTCCGGAGAGCGCTAACCGGAGTTCAGAGCGAAATATTGAGTCCTAGATATAACTAAAGTCTACTGTTTGAAGTTTTGAGTGAGTGTTTTACCTCTAAAAGATATGTAGCTCGAAGACGAACGGCTCCGTAGACGCAAATCAACATCCAAAATATGAACAATACGCCAGACGATCGTTTCTTACGCGCGCGATTCATTCTCGTTGCTAAGCCAACTACGGTCTGAGGGGAGGTAGTCAAAAAAGAAGGCTTAGGGTCCTTCGTTTTTACCATAGCGCTCACAAGGATCAAAGGGGACAGATATTCATAGGAGGCGATTGCGTTGGATTTGCCGTAAACGGCTGCCGCCAACTGGAATAGACCCAGTCCAATAATAGCACCAATCAGAGCCTATCAATCGCCAAGTGTAGATTTTTCTAATTATAAAATCTTTACTCGCTCTCTACCAATTTGGTGTAATAAACTGATTTAACGGTAGTAACCCAACGGGGATACGAATTGCGTTGGCCGAGAAGAAAATCGCCGATAGACGCGAGTGCAAGAAAGAGAAAGGGAACAGAAAGAAAAGCGGTGTCGACGAAGCAGAGAGTGAAATCCCACGCCGAACCATCTATGTTCTACACGAGAAAAAGAGACAGATAGGCTTTGTTTTCTGTCTCCTGATTTTGTACCCAAAAGGTAGATACGGGTCGACATATGGCGTCCATGCACACAACTGGCCTCCCAAAGTGCAACTGACTTAAAAATAGCGTAAGGACCCATATTTATACATGATCTTATCACGTGGTAAAAGTTGCCTAATTACTACGTACGCGCGCCTCTATGGGTTTCGAATTTTCGCGCCACTGTCTCTTCTACTAAGCATGCCCACCCGTCAAACACCCGTACAAAGCGATGAAGCGACGAGACGGCGACGACGACGAAGCGGGAGCCGAAGCCAAACGAAGCCGATTGGAATCGGAGCTCCCGTTGGCGTCGTTTCGAGTCGATCCGATTTCGCGCTTCGGCGAGAACGCCTGTCCGACGTACGGAAAACCGATCGAGCTTGGCGCGTACTCGCTCGACTGGAACGGCGCGTTTCACGACGACGCGCGCTGCCGAAAGGTCTACGAGCCGCCGCCGACGGAGAAACCGATCGCTTTCGACCTCTCCGTCGGCTACGACGAGTTCGTGAGCAAGAACGAAGACGAGAAGCACTATCTCAATCCCATTTTGAAGTGGATACGTCGAAAGGATGCGAAGGATAGCGCGCGCGGACGAAAAGTCCCCTACGATGTCGTCACATGGCGCGGGCAATTGACGCGTATGATGTGCACGCCGTACGAGCGACGCGAACCGTGGGCGATGGCGGCGACGCTGTTCGACGGCACCGTCTACGTCGCCGAATTCGAAACGGAAGCGGCGCGGAAGCGACGACGCGAGGCGACGGATCGAATGAAATTGATGTGCTATTGGGGTAGAAAATTTGAAGACTACGTGTCTCGTATGGAAAGCTCAGGGGACGACTCGACGAAGCCAGTGAATGAGATGGAAGCGTACTGTAGTGTCGCTTCGACAAAATTTGGAGACATTCGAATTTTGATGTCAGGTGAAGTGGATTGCTATGAAAAGGCGAGAAACGGGGGGCCCCTAGTTACCTATGGCTAAAACCTTGGCAACCGAGTTTTCTTTATCAGGAAAATTCGAACCAATACGTTGAGTTGAAGACGAGTCGGCGTATTGACAGAGAGCACCAAAGGCGTTCCTTTTTGAAGTACTGTTTGTTTATACACTGTCGTCTCATTTCCAATCGTCTTCGTTTTTCAGGTTCAAAGTCATTCGTTGGTGGGCCCAATCATTTCTAATTGGCGTCCCGAAGATTGTCTGCGGTTGGCGAGACGACGACGGCATTGTGAGTCGACTTGAATCCTTCAAAACGCTCGAACTGCCCCGACTCGTTCGCGTGAGAGTTTTTTTATAGATTCAATATAACGCGTATCACATTTGTTTCGCTCGCAGGACAAACGCGATATGTGGGATCCGACGGTCTGCCTAAACTTTAGCCATCGATTACTGACGTGGATTCGAAGCGTCGTCACTGAAGACGATCCAACGTAACTAAAAAGATAAACTCGCCTACGTTGCTATGGTCACCCCCTAAGCTAAAAAATCTTATGGGTGACCATGGCATATAATGTGATTCCTCTAGAATGGCCTATCTCATTGAATGGAAGCCTCCCTTTCGAGAAGTCACCATACAACCAATGCCCAAGCACAGTCAATACACTTTTCTACCGGACTGGTATACCAGGGATGGGGACTAAAAAAGCCTTTTTTATCTTTCGCCCACTGACACTTTTTTACGCAACTATGCCAGCTAAAAAAAGACCCCCTTCTAAAAAATTGAATTTCACGATACCTGCGCTTCGTCATCATCGTGATCATCATCATTACAGCACGTGATTTCATCTTCCCTGTTTCGTTCCCAAAGCAGTTCGAAATCTCCCTTGGCAGAGTGGTACAACGTCGATGACGATTCGCAGTGCCAGACGGGCGTATCCTCGTTTCCTTGATCGTAGAAATGCGGCTGGTAAATCATCTAAGAAAAAGAGAGAGCAACGCTCTCGTTTCCGTGGATACACGTGCCATGCGACTCTCACCTCCTTATCGGTTCTACAATAACTAAAAAGCATTGCGCCATTCTTCACTTTGCGAAGAGTTATGTATTTGGAACTAAGATAGAAAATGCACTTGAGTTCTAACTAGGTCTTTGTGGGTACCTTCTAGCCAGAGCTGCGTAGAACGTTGAAACGTCGTCAAGAGTCAATCTTAGAGCCTCAAGTTGCTTTCCCTTTAAGCTAACCAAATCTAAAGACCACATTATTAGAACGAATTCCCTTTCAAAGCCTCGTACTAGAAAGTGCTGGATTGTCTTTATCCATCATCAGAATTCTCACCTAAAAATAATAACCTCTATTAATTTTTATGACAATGAACAGAGAGTTGTTCTTACGTCGCACTGTTTAGCAGCAGCCACCTTCAAATCGTCCTCGTACTTCTTCCATCTTCTCAACGTCGTGCCCATGATGTCCACGTGAGTCGAATGTTGAATCGTTTCGCCGAGAGTGACGCCTCCCCTTTGCTGTCGCGAAAGGAGAGAGTAGATAAGAAGAACGCGCGAACCCCTCTGAAAATTCCTCCTCACCCTAAGATCATGCATCTTGCCAAAGTACATTGGAGCCGAGCAGATTCGCGGCTGAAACTTGGCAAACGCATAGTCAGTCTTCCACTCCTGTTCTGCTAACGAATCAATAGCATTGGCAACCTGAAAATTTAACGACTTAGATGAGATGTTGCCTATGTACAGTATAGGTCACCCTTATACTGTTGTATGGATACGTCTACGTGGGGTGGGGTTTTAGGAATGCAAACAAGGCACACCTACCTGTTGAGCGTACTTTCCCTGAAAGAGCGGCGTCGGATTCAGCGTATACTCGATCAGACGCTGATCGGCGACGTCGAACGGGACCCGATCCCCTTTCTGAATGAGACAGATGACAGGAAGACCGACGCACTGGCGTAAAGCGAGTTCGTAGAAGACGTTCGGATTGAGCGACGTCAGAACGGCGATACAGAGGTCCCAATTGAAGACGGCGTCGTAAACGACGTCAGTGATCTAAAATTGGACAGGATTCGCGTTTGTTTGCTAAATTTTTCCGTCCTCACCCCGCCGACGTCCGATTTCATGTCCGATCGCACGCACTCGATGTTTCGCGAGTGCGTCGCCGGCATGATGATGAAGGAGAGAACGTCGTCGGCGTGCTGGCGTATCTGTACGAAGGCTGCGAGTCATCCGCGTAAGGAAAGTAGGCGTGGTCTCTTCCTCACCTCCGATCCTTCGGGTCCGATGGGCGATAGAACGAAGCAGCGCTTGTGCTCGCTCTCGCTTTCGCCGTCGTCGTTTTCGCCGATCGTCATGTCGCGATGATGCATGCCGTAGTAGTAATCGACGACCATGCTCGCGTCGCCGTCGCCCGACGGACGAAAAAGAGCAGAAGTCGCCGAGCGATGCATGGTGGGATGATGGACGCTGAGCTCGTGGCGTAGCGGCGTACTGTGGTGGTGCGATCGAGACTGCGACGACTGCGAGCGGTGGTGATGACGATGTTTGTGTTGATTGCTCATAAAGTATCTCCGCGAGACGATCTCCCGAATGATCCTCCCCTTGCGTTTAATTAATTAATAGCATGCATAGTGTACTACAAATTAAGTCACCGAAAATATTAATTAAATAGAATATTTGATTATGAACCGTTATATTAGGCTTTTTCACTGCTACCATCAACTTCTTCCAATGAGGAGTCAGCATTTGCATTTAGCTCCCAAAGCAGATTAAAATCCGACTGAACGGCAAGATAAAGAGAAGATTTCGTGTCATTGGAGTAGAACACAGGGTTGTTTTCAAACGATGACAAGTCAAAAAAGTCTGGCTGATAAATCACCTAGAAAAAACCTTGCAGCACTCTTGCAAGACCATGTGCCATATGTCCAATAAATACCTCTTTCTCTGTTGAAACGCAGCTAAACAACGTTGTGCCACAAGTCGTTTTTCGAAGCGTAATATACTCAGAACTTACGAGCAAATAGAAGACAATTAATATTATAATTATTAAAAAGCATTTCATACCTTCTTGCCAGAACAGCCAGACCAGAATACCAATGATCAACATTCAACTTCAATGCTTCATACTGCTTTCCCGTTAGGTTCGTCATACCTGAGAAAAACGGTTTGAAATTCGAAAAAAGATGAAAAATATGTTTTACTTTTGAATGACGGACTTTCGTGATCCCACATCAGCAATCTAACCTACGAGAGAAAACAAATTTAAATTTCATTCCAATCTCTGATTGTTTTTTTGTTTACATGGCACTTTCTGAGCGCAACTTCTTTTATGTCATCCTCATATTTTTTCACGTGTCGAAGCGCCGCTCCCATAATGTCCAGGTGATCCTGTGCCTGATGAAGGAACTCAGACCACTGACTCTCATTCCAACGAGACTGAGAAAGAAAACCTGATATAGCATATAAATACTGCAAGCCTATCCTACCTACCTCCATGTCATGACTATCACTATAATAGGTGGGAGCTGAGCAAATACTTGGACTAAACTTGGCAAACGGATACGGACACTTCCAGTGATTTCTAGCCAGAGAGTCAACAGCATCAGCCACCTAGACGTCCTGTTTTAACAGACTTTCACAAACAATTTCATTCCTTTTTTACCTCTTCAGCGTATGATCCCTCAAAGAGAAGCTTCGGTTTGAGCGTGTACTCGATGACTCGCATGTCGGAGACGTTGAACGGCAGCGACTGGCCTCGCTCGATCAGACAAATGACGGGAAGGCCGACGCAGTGGCGCAGCGCCAGCTCGTAGAAGACGTTCGGATTGAGAAACGTCAGCACGGCGACGCACAAGTCCCATTGGAAAATTGCTTCATACATTTGATCGGTGATCTGTATGAGGAAATCAATACTTTATATGTATCAGAGAAACCGGATGTAGCGCGGAATTTAATGTAAAATGCCCTTATACCACGTACGCACGTGTAAGTAAAGTGTCTAATTATAAGTTTAAATTAATTACCTGGCCTAAATCCGTGATCATGTCTGATCGAACGCAATCGACATTGCGACTGTGCAGAGCGGGCAATATAATAAAATTGAAGACGTCGTTCGCGTGTTGGCGGATCTAGGAAAAAGGAGGGAAGATGACGCGAACGTCCGTTTCCGCGCCTCTGTTTTCTCACTTCGGACTCGTCGCAGCCGATCGGGCTGATCACGAAACACTTCTTCGTGCTACTCCCGTCCCGTTTGAGAACCGTTCCGAAGCTACACGCGCGTCCGCGAGCGAGTTCTGCGCCTGTTTCGTCGTCGGCTTCGTTCGGGTGCTGGACGGCGTAATAGTAGTCGACAACCATGCTGCTGCCGTTTGGCTTTGGTCTAAGCTTCGACTTTTGTGACGATGCTTTCAACAGAAGCTGGCGACGCGACTGCGCCGTGGACGGCGAGGAGGTTGCTTCCATACCAACGTGCGTTAAAAAAATACAACACGGCTTTGACGTCAGCAAGGTATTTCCGCATTCTTTTTTTCGCCAATGAAGGTTTCTTTGTCCGTGCTTACCACTTTCGAGGCATACCGTCCCCTGCACTTCTGCTATGTAATGCATCTTACAAAATAGTACAAATGAGTACAAAATCTAATGTCTAGTCTCTCTAGTCTCAATGGAACATACTGTAGACTTAAGTCATTAATCCTAAGACACAATGAAGAAAGAGCGCTCACTGGTTATCAACAGAATCATGGAGACTCCCATCCACTTCTAAATATCCACGAGACGGCAAAGGCGGCGGCAATTCACTCCTCAACGTCTCCGACTTATACTCCACGTCATCATACAGAGCATCCGATTCCACCTTTACCTTCCCATTGCCTCGAACGTTCACTTTCGCGTAGAGATCTTCCTCCGAATCAGCCGGCGCTGCCGTCACTTCGCTATACATCGCAACGGCGGCATTCGGCGGCGTCGTTTCCGAGACCGTCGCGGAAGAAGAAGACTGGCTCGAGTAGGCGCTGTCGACGGAATTAAGCAAGGCAGCTGGACGTCGAACCGACGCTCGTATCGCCACTTCGGCTCCCGTGCTGTGCGCGACGGAGAGAGGAACAGTGCCCAGTGCTGGCGGCGGCGGCGGCGGCGGCGGCGGCGGCGGTGCAGCGGATGCTGTTTGACCGGCGATTTGAAGCATACCGCGTTCGTCGACCATCACCTCTCCTTTCTTTTTCTTCTTCTTCTTCTCCTTTTTCTCTTTCTTTTCCTTCTTCTTTTTCGGCGGCGATCGATCGCTTTTTACTTTCCACGTCGCCGGCGTCAGCTTGGCGGCGGCGACGGCGGCGACTTCTTCGCTGATTGACTGGAGGAGATTCGGCTCGGGTTTCACTCGTACGGCGAGGGGCGCTTTCGCCGCCTCCTGCGATTCTTTCCGCCGCCGATTCTCGTTATCTTTCAACGCCTCCTGCAGAGAAAAACCAGAGGATCGAGAAAGGAAAAATAACGTCTTCGTTTTAACCTTGTAGGCGTTGACGAATGCCTTGAAAGGGCCAAACAATTCGCTCGGTTCGGTCGTGCGAGCGCTCTCGCAGAACATCTGACAGACGCGACCGTAAGCGTCGTCCATTCGCTTATACGCCTCCGAAATTTTCGCCACTCGTTTGGACGCCCTATTATAGAAACAGTGGAGACGAAAGAGTCAAGGAAAAATGACTGTATGCGACTAGAGCCATTAGAGAGTGTGAAAAGGATATGTAGAGAATGTAGTTAGAACTTTGCTTCTCGCGCTCAAATAACGTCAAGTCGATTCCTTTTCTCAAGCCCTGCACATCCGCGACGAGAGTCATCATCGAAACTACGTAAGAAAAAACTAAAATTTTTATTGCTAATTAATGAAACGAGATTTCGGACCTCCTTTGGCTTTGCTAAAATCCAGATTATCTCCGAAATCGGCTATATGCGGATAGTGCCGGTCGACGACGTCGACGATGTAATGAAGGAGGGACATTTTTCGATCTTGCGACCGCGTGTCGCCAAGCTACGGTCAAATCCTTCATCGATTCATGCGTTCTCTTTCTCTATCCCTTACCCGTCCCAACGAATCGAGTCGGAATCCATAGGCGGCACCGCGTCTACTGCTATTCATGTAGTTACCGAACGCGAGTATAATCTAAGAGTCGGACTCTAAAAATGCCGGAATGCGACCAATAGGATCCCCCTCACCTGAAATAATTTCTTCACTTTCTCGCTGTTGATTAACGCCAGAGAAGCGTTCAAAACGGCTTCGATTTTCTACAGAATGCAAATACATTGTTCGTAAGTTCTGGCCCACTGGAATCTCTCATCTTAACGTTACCGGCGTGATTGCTTCAACCAATTCGTCGAAGTAGCCCATGAAAGCGAGGACGCTCAGCCGCGACTCGTATCTCTCAATTTTCGCCATTTGAAAAAGAAACTGCTCCGCTTCGCCGAGCTTATCGAATTCGTGCGCGTGTTTCGCCAAGGCGCTCAACTAAGGAAGAAAACCACGCGCGGTCTCCCCCCAACCCAAATCAGTCATCAACTCAAGACATTTACCTCTTCCTTTGTAGGTATAAATTTGAGTAAGAGTTCCACGTGCTCGGCACAGATTCCGTCCAAGTCCATGTTGTTGATGTGGCGTTGCACGAGAGCCGCCGGCAATCCTACTCGCCTTTTAGCAATAACTGAAAAAAAATAGACGAAATTCTTCAAGTCGTCTCTCGTCTAATTCTCGTTTTCTCTTACTCAGATTCCGCGCGCGATTTGATTCGATGACTGTAATTCGCTCCGCAGCTTTTTTAATTACTAAATAGGAAATTAAATATGAGTTTTTTTCTCTTTTCCTTCTATCTGTCTCACAAGCTTCTCGCTTCGCTTTATTGTCGTCGTCTCGCTGAAACCTCTTCACTTGAAACAGCCTTTCGAATTCCGTAAAATCAATTTCTTTATACACAACCGTCTCGTCCATATCCTATCATTATAACGACATCGTTAGAGCGACCCTTTAGGGAAGCATAAAATGCATAAATAAGTAGCTGTCTGATTATCCACTTATAATCAAACATGCTCCCTCCCCCAAATTGCCTAAAGCTACACTGTACTTGCTCTAAACAAACAACGCTATGCCAAGCAAGATTCTCAAACAATCGAGACAGTGGTACACATTTCAAACTTACAGCAAAGCATGAATTGGGAACTTCCTGCTGCAGTGGCACCCAATTCAACATGGGCAACGGCACATTCGATATAACCTTCTTCTTCTGATTTTTCCGAGCTGTAGTAGTCCAAAACCCAAATCAAACTAATCCACCGGGAAAATAAGTCTTTCCCCCTTACCGGCACCAGGCCCAATACCAGGAGGCGGAGGCGGCGGCGGCGGAGCGCCGGGAGCCCCTACGAAAAAGGAGACTTCTCAAAAATTCAAATTTGAGTTCTTTTTCTTTCTACCGGGTGGCGGAGGTGGCGGAGGTGGTGGCGGCGCCGCCGGCGCGACTTCGACGGAAGGCGGCGGCACGACCGGTTTCAAAAGATCCGGCGATAAATCGACGCCCGTCTTTTTCCCCGTTTCTCTATTAAATTCCTTGAGAACGGCTTCGAGTGCCGTTCTCAGTTCCTGCGCCTTTCGCATGTACGTGTCCATTTGAGCGGCGATGAGATCCTTCTTCAGAATCAACGCCACGCGCTCCGTATCGGACTCCTCGATCTTTTTCGTGAGCAACGTCACCTCGTCGCGAAGGACGCTACCGCGATTGCGCAATTCGACGAATTCGTCCATAACGGCTTGGACGTCGATGTACTGACTGCGCCAGTCGGCCAGCTCGCGTAGGACCGACTCCTCATCGCTCTCCTTCAATGACTACGAAGACAGATAAATAAATAAATAAATAAAACCTCTCTTTAATTCGACTACAGTCACAGTAGCTAAGGGACGCTTTGATTAAATAAAGAGCTTGTTGTCTATATTATGCATACGTATCCGTCACGTGTGCTGGTATCTATGAGACCGGTTCGCTTCAATGAAATGCAAACAGGAGACGCGCTATCACCGGTGACAACAGAGAAGAAAGTCTCTCAAGACAGACTTATTGATTAATTAACAATGTTTTTCTTGCCTAAACTTTCTTGGAACTAAAGCTGGACACGGATTCAGCTTGTTTGCGTCAAGGTAATACTACTAATTCGATTTCTCCGTAATCGATTGATTGAACGATTCAGTTACGGGGAGTTATTAGTCTCATCTAATACATCTCGATATCTTACCCGTTGAATGAGATCGGGATCGAAGCCGGCTCTCAAGATCTCTTGCTGAAAGAATATGCGATCGTTCATGCGCGACGTCGAATGAACGAGCGTATTCAAAAACACCAAAACGGACGTCTAAAAAATAAAAATCCTCTCTATGACGTCATTAACCTCATCATAACGTCGCAACGAGGACAGTACCTGGAAACCCGGATCCAGCGGCTCCTCCGTTATCTGATGCACTATCGTCTCAAAGCGAACCGATTCGTCCGTCTCGACGCGAAAAGCGTCGAGCGCCTTGACGACCTTCTTGTGACCGCCCGGCGTCAGTAGAGCAGTGGTGAACAACTAAACCCGCCAAAAAATCAAAAAGAAAATATCTTCAAAACGCTCTCTCTCTCTCTCTCTTGCCTTATATATAATCGATCGCGTTTTTCGACTATTTGAACGTAGACTCATCACGAGCACGCTCAGACTGTCGTCGTAGCCCAAAACGGCGATAAAACCGTACTAAAAAGTAGAAAATCTAGTTTTTTGGAAGTGGAGCGCCCAATGGGGGACGCGCGCTTACGCGATGGCTCATCAGCGCGCGAACGCACAGAACGCATCGATGCTCGTCGACGCCGTCCTTCAAGAGTACGTCGTATTTTTTCTTTTTCGGTCGTTCGACGTCGTCCGATTGAATGTAGCGTAGGAATTCGACGAGAAGAAGAGCGCCCGAGTTGGGTTGATCGATAAATCGCATGAGCCAACTTGAAATCGCGAGGTTCTATAGCGCTCTCTCTATCGTTATCGTCTTACTCGTTATTCGGACTCGTTCTCAAGTCGACTTCGAGCGACTTGAGGAGATCGCCGATGGGACTGAGTCTTTTCAAATGCTTTCGCTTGGGTCGACGCGATCGTACGGGCGCGCTCATGTGTCGATTCAGCTGCCCGATGTAGTAGTCGACCGAGAACGGGCTCTTCATGTCGTCCTGGTACATTATGGGTAAGAGGGGCGGGGAGTGGCGCGAGACTGAAGTCGAGGCTTCCGGGTCGGAATTTTTTCACTCACTTTCGCGCAGAGCAACTTCCACTTGTCGTCGCGCGAGCGACTCTGCACCTCGGCACACTTCTCCGGCGACAGATTCATTTTCTCCTACGCAGACGCCAAATGCCACGGTAACGACACTCCCCTTCTCTTGCTCTCACCAGAAAGCGTTCGAATAGGTCGTCGATGACATCGTCCGGCGGCATAGGACGCACGAGTAACACGCCTGCAACGAGAAACGGAAGCGCGCGTTTTGTTATGGCGATTTCGGTGTCCCAAACTAAGTCTGTCTTCTTTGTTTTATTAGGCAACGTCGTTTGCCGTAGCGAGGGTCGCGTTCGCTTGTTTCTTACTGTCCGTAGCGTCGATTTGACGGCCTTTGCCTCGAGTTTTCGACGGAACCCGCGTTCGCAAGCGTGGCGACTCGGTTTCCATTTGGACGCGAGTGTGTTCGGACTTTCTCAATTAGTCTAGCGTTCGAATTGAGTGCATGATCGTGGGAAAACGAAAGCCGTCGCGAATTCGACACAAGCGATAAAGAAACAATCCCGGATACCAACCCCTCCCTTTACTCCCAACGCATTTTTTATTTATTTTATTTTTTATACTATTGGTGGACGAGAGTACAGATTCAAACTCCTTAGCTTTTCAGTTCCTTCACTGAGAGTCCGGGTGGGAGAGACTGCTTCAGTTTCTCCGCCTTCTCGTGATCCGTCACCACGAGGGTGTAGAGGTATCGACTGCAGCGGACCTTGAATTTCACTTTCTGTCGTGTCTTCATGATCTTGACCGCTGTGCACAAAAAACGAATAAGCGTGGATCGTGCGCGAAGTATCGTACCCCTAAAAGGGGTCCTAGCCTTACATTTAGCGTCCGTCCGTCTTGCTGTCAGTAGAAAGTCCTTTATCTCTTTTATTTCTTTCGGCTAAGAACGATGAAACACAGACGTGAAGGAGAGAGTTGACGGCCAACGACCGTACTACATTACCATGCTTTCGAGAAGCGTCGTTCACCGCGCAGCCAACTCAAACTAAAAAGTAGAAACCTAAAATAATCATTTGAAAAGCGTACAACCTGCGATCGCTCGCCAAACGGCGGATTCCATACCTGCAAACGAGACGGCCACGAAACGCGGTACGGGAACTCGTCGTCGTCGATAGCTAGTCGCGTGACCAAGACAGTTTGAAAGAGATGACGACGCTCGACGACTTGACGACGGTCCTAAAGGAAACGTTGGAATCGAGAGGAGTTCTAGGTCAAGTACGAGCGCGAATTCGCGCTGAACTCTTCAAGGCACTCGACGAAGACAGCGCACCGAAGCCAAAACTTTCGAACGAGAATCTCCTCATCAACGAGCTAATTCGAGAATATCTCGAATTCAATCGATACCAGTACACGCGTTCCGTGCTTCTTTCGGAAACGGGACAGCCGAAAGAGCCGCTCGATCGTCGCTTTTTGACGCGCGAGCTCGGCATCGCCGACGATGACGTCACGACGTCCGTGCCCCTTTTGTACGCGCTCGTCGGCAATCGCGCGCGCGTCCGCGACGCGACGCGCCGATCGCCTCCCATAGGAAACGACGACGACGAGATGGAAGATGATTCGCTGATGATGGAAGACGGAGATGATCACGCTGCGAGACCAGGACGATTATTGGTCTGCGGTGGTCGAGGCGGGCCTGCGTCAAAGAAAAAAGAATAACTATGTGTGCTGTTTCTTTTGTAATTATTGCTAGAAATATCTTTTTGAATTGCATGACGCCAACTGTATCAAAAGAATAATGCTGTTGCAAACTGACTTATTAATTATTAGAAGTGGTTTCTGGGGTGGATTACACTTACTCTAAAGAGCAGGAGACTCCGCTGCCGTTAAAGCTGGCTAATCCAGTGATGAATCTATAGTGAGTGGCCGGTCAATCACACTTCGATTTCGTTCTCGTTCTCCTCTGTAATTTCTTCCTCTACGCCTTCCCTCTCCAACGTCATTTCTTCCCTTTCAGAGTATCCCTTGGCTGCCAGACTCCAACGAGCGTATGGATCCTTTTCTTTACTGTCTTCTGCTTCCAGGTCAAAATAATTCACTAGTTCTGTAAGATATTCCTCTAGCGTATTGACAATTTCGGCGAACGTGAGCCGCTCATCCGGCTCCGCTGCCCAACACTGCAACATAATATGGTACCTGTAGACGGGAAAAAAACTACTGTAGCCCCACATTTACACTACTAGAGAAAAAACTCACATTTCCGTTGGACATTCGTCTGGCTTTTCAAGGCGGCTGCCAGACTTCAAGAAGGCAACCACGCCCGAATTGGACACACCAGGATACGGTACCATTGCGAGCGTCATCACTTCCCACATCGTCACTCCGTACGACCACTACAACGCACAAAGACATTCGCGCGAAAACGAACCGGAAGAACACACGTACCACATCCGATTTCGCCGTAAAGACGAGGTCGAGAAGACTTTCTAATGCCATCCAGCGAACCGGCAGCTGCCCGCCTCGACCCAAGCGGTAGTAATCTTTGCCTTCTTTTAGTGCTCTCGATAAGCCAAAGTCGGCTACTTTGACTTCCAAATCCCAGTTGACCCTATCCCCCAAAACAACAATCAAAGAAAAAAAGTATTTTGATGTATTATATGTGTACATGCAGTTTCTTGCCGCCAAGTCGCGATGGACAATTCCTTTGTTGGATATATAGTTCATACCCTTAGCAATCTGATGAGAAAATTTGACCAACTGCACTAGAGACACATTTCTCAGCTACAAAATCAAGTATTGACTTATGAACAACAAAATGTAGTGAGTGAGACGCTAACCTGTTTGGGAATTTCTTCGACGCCTGGCTTGGGTTTGTGTCCGGGTCGACACTTGCGAAGATACATTTTCAAATCGCCAAGTTCCATATAAGGCAATACGATAAACGGCGAGCGATGATTGGGATGAGACGGATCATCAGACCAGCAGATTCCGTACAATTCCATAACGTTCGGATGCTTGAAGTCGCGCATCTGCAGACCCTCGCGAATAAAGTCATTCACTTCCTTACGATTCATTTCATCTTTTAAAAAAATTAGAGAATTTATGTCTCTCTCTTTCTCCTTATTAGGTAAACGTACCTTGGACAGACTTGACGGCAATTATCATACTAGAGTCCATCACTCCTTTATGTACGTAGCCAAAGTTTCCTGATAAATCAATGCTATACAAATCAATAAAATTAAGACGTTGCGATCATCGTACCTCTTCCAATGCGGATTCCTTGTTGGATGCGCGAGGGCGTAATAATAACGCTACTGATTTCCGCAATGATATCTTCGTCCCAATAGCTAACCGGGTTCATACTGATAGCCAACGGATTGCCAGCCTTGTCAACATATTGATGCGAAGGATCTCTGGGAAGACGACTCCTTCCTACAAAGCAACCAAATCAAGATTGTAAAAAAATTAATAGTCCGCCTTATATACCCTCTATCTCTCCCGGAAGCGATCTGTTCTTCTTCGCAAACGAATATCTATTCCAGATGAAAAAGGCGGTAACGTAGAACGTGACCATGGCAGGAAAGGCGGCCAGAACGACGAGCCAGTACGCTTGGCTCTTGCAGTCACCCGCCCAAGAAATGAGACAGATTCCAACTATATATAGGATTCCAAGTAGAGAGGCGACACCGGATTCAATAACAGATCTGCCTTTGAGTCGACTTTGGTACCCCTTTGCATATGTTATCCAAATAACAATCGCTATTCCGATGACTATGGCAGCGTTGATCCAGTACGGGAGAAGAGGAAAAGCTTTACTTCGAGCGACTAGACACTGTTCCGCCGCATTTGTCCGCTTCATGGGACGAATACCACGGAAACTTCCAATAGCCGCTATGATCAACTCCAGAGAACATATGAGGATGACAAGAACTATTTTAACTTGAAGCCTGTTAAACACCCCGCGAACAAGGCAGGACAGAGCTTCGACAAATACAGCGGCAAAGCAGAGAACCGAGAGAGCGTTGATAACGAAATCCAAAGCCAACGTTTCGCACTGACACGGACTAAATCCGTCAACGGCGACAAGAATGCTCACCAAGACGGACGCCAGTGTGAGAAGGAGGGGGAAAATAAAAAGCAGGGACGCGAAGTTTTGCCGAATCGCCACCAATCCAAAGACGCAAATGCTGCACGCAAACACGACGACGTGAAGCAGAAGAACGACTAGAGGAATAGCTATAGCCGGAATTATACTAATAGCCTCATTCAGCGACGCCGTTGGAGACGAACTTGGACTTTCGGATTCATGACTTGAAGCTGTTGGACGTTCGGATTCATTAGCGGTCGTAGGAGTTGGACAAATTTCCAGACGAGACAACAGTTCCGGAGCCCAAATCGTGACGTTGACGTCGTCATTGAGTCGCAAGCTGCTGTTGCCGTCCGCCGCTTTGTCGTAGAACGTCCACACTCCGTAAGAAAACGATCGATTTCGTCCTGTCTCTCGCATCCAAGCGAGAAATTCATACGACCACGTCACGGGTTGCCTATCAACGCTGCTTCCTACGCTTCCAATGCGCACTTGATTTCCCGTCCACGAACTCACGTTCGTCGTTTCTTCTCTCATGTTGTAAATAAAGATGCTGGTCGCTTTGTTCGTAAAAAATTGAAGTGGAGAAAACGCATACGAGTCGATGTACGCTGAGAGGAGAAAAACGCTGTCGATTACCAACGACGTCTTATAATTTCTCAAAATTGGACGATCGACGCGGGGCAATGACGTCGTATTGTCACACGTTCCTTCCGAAATGCTGCAATTGAAATAGTTCTCCCAATAATCGGCTAGAAGTGAATTTCGTCGAATTTCCGTCGAATTGGCGCGAATCGAAGTCATGTGCTCCTGAAATTCGTCCAATCCGTTCGTGACGGTGCGCAGAGCGACGACGCTGCGCGCCGTCTCCGTCACGCGCATCAAAAGGTCGTACAACTCGTCGGCGTCGTCCGGATCGCCCCAAAAGTCGCCCAACAGAAAACCGAACGACGTCGCGTTCATCGTCTCAAAATGAAAGTAACCCTCAAAAAAATTCAAAGCGAAAGGCACGCTCGAAAGCACGACGACGGCACGAGGCGAATTCGATTCGTCGAGACGATGCCGCCAGAGATTGATGAAGTCACTCAACAACGTCATTTTCACTGACGAATCGTTCGATGGATGATATTCGGCATCGATATCGCACTCGAGACGCCGACTCCGAATCTCTTCTTTGAACGCCTCCCGATTCGCCTCGCCGCACGCGTCGCCGCTGACGACGACGGCGACTCTCTGCCAACGAGCGGCGAGAAGAAACTCGACGGCGGCGCTCGCCTGCAACTCGCAACTCGGTTGCATATAAACAATTTGATTTCTAATAATCGGCAGCTGGAGCTGTGGAACAAACGGTTCGTCGACGAGAGATAAAACGCCGCGGTTCTCTCCGATGAGCAGATTTTCGTACACGGGCAATGGGCCGTTAGGATCATCGTATATATAAGCGAACGAATCGCTTCCGTCGCCGCGATAGAACGGGCCGACGACGGTGGCGAGGGCGCATTCGGCGGCGGTGTCGGGCGAGTTGAGAGCTCGCGCTTGATCTTCAACGCAGCGCGATTCGGATGGGACGACCTCTGTCGGCGGTACGAGACCGCACGAATCGTATATCGAATGTCCGCTGATTGTCGTTCGATTGAGCGTGGTGCGTAGAATTTCGGCGGCGAAGATGAGCGCTTCCGCCTGTTCGACTCCGAAGCGATCGAAGTGCGACAGAGAACACCGGTACTTCATCCCTGTGCGTTCCCTCTTGTCTTGATGTACGGAGAAAAGGCCTCCGATGAAAGAGCAGCCCGGCGGTGGGGTCGGACTCGGCGTCAGTCGTTTTGAGACGGAATGCCCGAAATTGCAATCGCTGCGAACGGTCATAGCGAGATGTGGCGTTGGGAGGGTAAAGGAGAGAAGTGCTAAGGCGACGAACTGTCGGATCGCGAGACCTGGCGTCGAGTTCGCGCGTTTACTGCGATTCGAAGAGTACATACTAGTAGCGGTGTAGAGAAGAATGTCTCCCACATAAGTGACGTCACGTGCATTGTTACCTGCGATGACGTGATCGCATGACGACGGATAAAATTAAACATCTGTTCCATTTTCTTCTGTTCCATTTTTTTCAATCTAGAAATAGGTTTGCTTGTGTGTTTGAGTTTTTAGTCATAAGTACGAATACCGAGAGACAAGTGTCTTCAGAACCTCTGGTGCTTGACCCACGCTAAACAAGTAGAGGTAAAAATCGCAATCAGACATATCAATTGTACGTTTACGTCATCCTCAGTTGAGGCAGTTTGACTATTGTTAGAACCCTTCGACGTCCTTGATTGTGACCCATCCTAAAACCTCAAATCAGACATGTACACGCCTACTAAATGTACGTTTACGTCATTCTCAGCTGTGGAAGCGTTATCTCCGGACTGTGACTCACGCTAAATAATTTCTCAAATCAGAATATCGTACCATTTTGCGTTCACCTTATCACTTTCCGTTGAGTTTCTTTCAGAGCTTGTCTGCAAATGGTCTCGTAAATTACAAGGTAGCTAGTTAATTGAACAATATATTACAGAGTTGGCTTCACTTTGGGAACTGGCCTCCACTTTGAGATATTCAATCATTGCGATTGTCAAAGTAACTTCAGCACCAGAACTTTGCTGCAGTAATGGAAAT
The DNA here is from genome assembly GCF_947507565.1 of Oscarella lobularis. Lineage (NCBI taxonomy): Eukaryota > Metazoa > Porifera > Homoscleromorpha > Homosclerophorida > Oscarellidae > Oscarella > Oscarella lobularis. The sequence goes on along the minus strand of NC_089176.1, from coordinate 3,652,281 downwards.
TCATCAGACTCCTTACGCCGCTCGCGTCTCCTAACAAATGCCACGCGTGAACAGTCATTCTAGTAGTTAGACAAAACTCACCGTTCTACTACGGCTCTCATTTCCTTAAGAATTTCCGTATCCTCGCTTCGAGTGACAATAAGAAAAAGACAGTCATGAGAAATCAACTCCGGTCTTCCAAACAAAGTGCCCAATACAGCACGAGCTAACCACATCTCTCCAACTAAATTTAATTGTATTTTGAAATCTTCTTCCTTACCTGCGCTAACTCTAAAGTGAGGCTCCAAGCAGGTAATAACTACTAGGTCATACTGATGATAATTGGACTGTGGCTGTGGTTCAGCCCTCCTTTTAGCCAAGTTTCGAGTAAACTAAGAAATCATGTTAATTATTTAAGCGAGCACATCAGTCTTACCTGAGCAGACTCTTTGCCATCTTTACTCATAATGTTCTCCGGAACTCGCATAAAGCTCATAGTAGCAAACTTCTCTTCAACTATGGCATTGGCCGTGCCAGACAAACCGGGCGTTTCTTCTGTAAAAATATCCAAGTTGAGCTTCTCTGCGATCGAGCTCAACGAACTGATGAGTTCGCGATTTTTTTCTCCCCCATCTAAGCATAAAGAAACGCTGCGATTGATCGACTTATTATTAATTGGGAAATAATTACCCAATTCAAGTTTCCGCAACATGCCCTTGACTGCATTCGTCACTTTCTGATTAAGTCGCTCTTCCGGAGTTGGCGCCGATTCCGGATTGTAAAACTCGTTAAAATCCACAGCAATCATCTGTAATTTTTTAAATGACAAAAACAATATACAAGACTTTGATACGACTCACGTCTTCGCACAGATAGAGCAACTTTATAGAGCAACCCTTTGATCCGCAATAGAGATGGAGGGCTTTCTTGAACTTCTCTTTTTTGCACCCAGTCTTTATGTAATTTGAGCACTTTTCATATAGCATCATTCGCAAGTTTTCCTCCTCTTTTCTTTTGTTCGATGCCGAATTGCGTCTGGGCTTCGGAGACTCTGATTCAGAAGTGTTGGTAACTTCAGACTCGGAAAAATAGCTAGTGTAATTGTCGAATTCAGCTGCCCACAGGCTTTCAATGGCAACGTCAATTTGTACTTCAAAAAATGATTCTCCCAGGCCTCGATCCTTGCAGAAGAGCAGCATCACCAAGAAATCCAAATCATTCGAAATCCTGGCTTTTCGTCTGTACTTTGACGACGGATTATAATATTGACTGCTTTTCGTCTTCTTATTATTATTATTAGAGTCGTTTCTCTTCTTTTTGTTTATATCATTTGAGTCGCTCTGAGCGCCAAGATTCTCAGAGTCGTTTCTGTTTATATCATTTGAGTCGCTCTGAGCGCCAAGATTCTCAGAGTCATCTGTCGTCTCCTTCTCGTCTCGATCTTTTGCATGCAGTACGGCACCAGGATTCATTGAAAGAAAGTACGCAAACCGAGCCCTACTAACAGGATCTAACTCATCCCAATGCCAGAAAAAGCACCAGGCCAAAGCAAATCCAGTAACGATCAAGGCAACAGACAAAGCGACAAGATTAATAATCCAAATAGTTCTCATCAGCGACGCAGTCGTGTACGTGCACTGAACAGTAAACTGATCCGAAACATTCGCGTACGTCGTATAAAGAGGTGCAATGACATTCTCGCCGAGATATATCCCTTCACACGAAAGATCTTCCTCAAATTTATTACTGAGATAGTAAACGAAGACTTGGCCGATGAGGAAACCTAAGCTACCGGCAAACTGCACCCACAATTTCAATTGATAAGTGATAAACAATGACTTTTGGTTTCGATATGCGTTCTGGAGGAGTTTAACAATCTGAACCGTCTCGTAGCTATACTGACCCGATTTGCGATCGCGAAGACGCGAAAGAGAGGGAGTCATCGTAAAGAATTGCGCCAGCGCTGGAGACGCGTACGTCTCCCATATGAGATGGGGAGCGAGTAGGGCGAGACTCTGACCGAAAAGGATCATGGGAAGACGATCGATTTCTCGAACGAGACGAGTGCACCACTGCATGATGTAGTGAGCTTGATCTCGATTCGTTTCGGAGGGCACGAAGCAGCTGAGACCTCGATTGAAGAAGAACTCCTCCCCAAGGCTGATGATCACCAAAACGGAAGCGATCGCGCCGACTACCCTCAGAATCTCATCCCAGACGAACTTTTTGTACAAATCACTTCCCTTCGATCCGACGATAGATGGAACGCTCAGCATTTCCGGCTACAGTATTGGGGCTGTCACGTGAGAAATCTTTAGAAATCTTTAGGACGTGCGACTTGAGGTGTTTCGATCGTCGGACAACTCGATGCACGCGTGAAATTGGAATTTCGATTCGACACCGTGAATAAATAAGTAAATAAACCGCGCCGCGAGAGGATGTGGCTCACAAAAGCCGTGATTTTGACCGGTTTACTACTGAGCAGTACGGTCGAAAAGGGCACAAGCGAACCGCTTGGCAAAAAGAGCACCCTATGGGGCCCCGGACTCCAAAACGGGGGCCCACTTCCCGTGCGATACTTCTTCCTCCAAGCGGCAAACGAGCAAGGAATAAAGTAAGCAGAAAGGACAATAAATAGACCGACTCACTCGATAAAACGATTTTCGGCAGCTACACGACGTCGCCGGGCATCGAATCGTTCATCATTCGCGTGCGCGGAGAACCCTCGCGCGATTCGGGACGCATTCGCGTGTGGATCGACAAGCTCGATAGGCGAGACGGAACGTTCATCGTTCGCTATCGCCTCTACGCGACGCACGACGAAGTACACGTCGAAATAACGAACAGCGACGGCGTTCATCTCGACGCGTCGCCCTATCGACTCGTCGGGCCCGTGCGTCACGAAGATTGCGCGTGTTCGACGCGAAATGCGACCGCGTGGCGAGCGTCGATGAACTGTCGAGCGAGCGAGCCGCAAGTGCGCGCGAGCCTGTCCCATTTCGACGTCGCTTCGATCGATTTGGACGCGACCGTGACGACGATGCGGGATCGATTCCGTGACGGGAGCTTCGCTCACTACACGATCGTCAAGAATAGGGTTTATCGCACGACGCTCGGTAGTATCGTCGGCTTCAAACAATTCAGCGACGCGATTCTGTTGTCGTTGGCGCGAAAAGTTCGGCTTCCTGACGTCGAATTCTTCGTCAATTTGGGCGATTATCCCGTCGCGATTGCGCGTCCGTTTTTGCCGATTTTTTCGTGGTGCGGTTCGACGGAGAGTGGCGATATCGTCATGCCGACGTACGACGTCACGCAGTCGACGATGGAGATGCTCGGACGCGTGTCGTTGGACTTGCTCTCCGTACAGGGCAATACGGGACCGTCGTGGGATGAGAAGGTGGAGAAGGGATTTTGGCGCGGGCGCGATAGTCGTCAGGAGCGACTCGATTTCGTTTCCATGGCGAGAAATCGAACGGATATGTTCGACGCGGCGCTGACGAATTTCTTCTTTTTTGAACACGACGAGAAGAAGTATGGGCCAAAAGTGAAGCATATTTCATTTTTTGATTTCTTCAAGGTGAATAAATTGATGCTATTGACACAGTATATTGATCACTTCTATTAGTATAAGTATCAAATCAATATCGACGGGACTGTGGCCGCGTATCGATTGCCCTACTTGTTAGCAGGCGACGCTGTCGTCTTCAAGCAGGACTCGTCCTACTATGAGCACTTTTACAATGAACTGGAACCTTGGGTTCACTACATTCCCCTAAAGAGTGACCTCAGCGATGTGATAGAGAAAATTGAGTGGGCCAGAAGCCACGATGAAGAGGTATGGTATATACATAAATTTTTCAAAGACTAGGAATTTTTTTCAGGCCCGTCAGATTGGTCGAAATGGGCAGCAGTTTGTTCGTGATCATCTCATGCCTCCTGATATCTACTGTTATTTGCAGAAATTGTTCTATGTAAGCTGAGATAGGGTCGAGTCTGAAGGAAGAATCACCGCCTGTGTAGGAGTATAGTAAAAGGCTGAAGACTAAGCCAAAGGTGCGCGATGGCATGGAACTGCTTGAACAGCCAAAGGAATGCGAGTGCAGTCACGAAAAGGTTAGCACAGGTGTATGCTTGGATATGAATAATAAGGGGTGCTCCTTTAGAAGAAGGGAAAAGATGAGCTCTAATGTTCCAGAGAGACACTATTTAAATCTGAACAGGAGTAGCTTTCTAGGTCTTTATGTTGAATTTTATTGCCAAGTCCATGGCCACAATTCACGTGTTCGTTGCGTGATCGTCAGATGACGCCACTTATAGCGTGTGATCGTTCCATCCGCCCCTCTGCCGCGAAACTACCTAATACGTCTCAAGTGACGATGATTGCCGTCGTAGTATGGAGACGCATACAATGCATTTCTTCCACTCAAAAGCTCTTGCCTCCAAGGCTCCAACTTTTAGTCTTGACTCTATTGTCTATGAATTCGTGGGGCTTCCTGCTGCATAACTGCATGCTGTGGTCACTTGTGGTCAGGTGACGATTTTTACCGACAGTTCCTTTACGCTTTAGCCAATTACAATTACTCTCAAAGGCACAACTATTATTCCTCGATGGCGAACAAAGCGGTGCTCTATGGCGAAGACTATCTCTCTCACTTCAACGCGAAAGCCTACCTCGAAACCTACTACAGCAAATCGGTCTTCACAGCAGAAAAGAGCCTGACCGAAGTCTTTACACTGAAAAAGATGCACGAATTTTACACGGAAACGGCTGGATTTGCCTCTCATTCGGCGTCTATCCTAGAATTCGGTGGCGGTGCGGTGGTTTCTCATCTGATTAGCGCCGCACCGTACGCATCGAGAATCGTTCTCACCGATTATACCCCCGCCTGGTTGGAGGCGTTGGATTCGTGGAAAAGAGGCGATCCCCAAGCTCACAACTGGGGCCCCTTTTTCGACTACGTAGTTCGCGTTCTCGAACAGAATCCCCACGAGAGCGCGGCGGAGAAAAGGGCTAAAGAACTCAAGGCCCGACTCTGCTCGCTTCTGCCGTGCGACGTTCACGCCGAAAAGCCGATAGGCGACGGCTACGATAGATCTTTCGACGTCGTCAGTTCGTCTCTTTGCTTGGAGACGGCTTGCTCGACTCACGACGAGTTTAGAGAAGCGGTTCGGAAGCTGGCCGGTTTCTTGAAGACCGAGGGCTGGTTCGTGCTCAACGGAGGCCTCGAGGAAAGATGCTACGCCGTCGGAAAAGACACGACATTCTTCTCCTTGCCTCTGACGAAGGACATCATCAAGGAGGCCCTAGAGAATGCCGGAATCGAGCTCGTCGATTTCGAGATATTACCTCGATACAAGGGCAACGTCGCCGCGTTTCACGCCGTCGGCCAGCTCAAATGACGAACGAATTGATATTTTTCTCTAACTTGAAAGAGACTCACCAGTCTAGCACCACTTTGTCGCGCTCTTCAAGTTCTCTCAAGTAGAAATCGCGATCTAAGCACACAAAACACAATGTCATACAGGAAGCTACTTTCGTACAAGAGTCACTATAGGAGGCAAACCGACGTAGGAAGCCAAAACGGACGCGCACATAATCCTGAGTGTCGGCGGCGTAACGAAAGCCGTTTTTCCAAATCGCTGCAAAAGGCCGTCCACTTGACGTCGAACCGACTCGCTCTGACAGCTCCAGCGCAAACAGAATAAATAATCGACGAGCCGCTCTTCAACGAAAACCCCTCTATTCTCCTCGACCATCGTTAGATGATCGATGCAAAAGACGCCGAGGGATTGCGTCGTCGGCGAGCCGATGCTCGTCGTCATGGCGACGGCGTCAATGTTCGCGAGTTTGCGACAGTGGGACGAGAGTCGATCGAGACGGCGTCCCGATTTGAAAGCCAAATCGAGAAAGGGCAACATGGTCACCCATACGTACGTGTGAGATTGCTCCCAAGCGCTCACTTCGGCCGGTCGAACGCGATTCAATATCATGTCCGCTATTTTGACGTCGATTTTCGACGCTACGTCGTCGGCGAGTTGACGCAGCGGCGACGCGCGAAGATTGGCGACAAATCCGGACACAAAATACCTAAACGATAATAATAAAAACGACAGTTAGAGTTAAGTCGTAATCACCACGGTACCGAATAGCGAGATCATCAAAATCAAAGTCGCCCGATAGCAGCTCATGAACGGACTCATTAGACAAAAAATACGAGTGGGTTTCGGCGCAGCAGGAGCAACAGAAGAGCGTATTGGCAGCCACTTGACAACTGTACAGATTGCCGCCGTCTTCCCACTCCATCGATCCCAAGCCACCGACCATGACGAGAAGACACTGAATGGCACGAGAATTCTTCGCCGTAATCAGCTGAGCCTCTCGATACTCAACGTACCTTTAACAATAAAAAATATTTAATCTCCCCCAGACCCTCTCACTTACTGAACAACGCAGCCAACTGCAACTTCGGCTATAGGACGAAAGGACGCCTCGTACTTTCCCGTCGAGGAAATCCAGTCGATGTCCACGGAATCGACGAGCGCCTGAAGCGCCATCTCGAGTCCACCGCGACTCATAATCAATTGCCGATCCGGCGCCGTCTCGGAGAAATTCCACATCAATTCGAGACACGCAATCTCCAAAAAGTCCGAATAGAAACTGGACGTCGGCGCAATTGGCGAATTCGGCGACGGCAGCGATGGCGACGCCGGTGCTACGCGTTTCCTCGATTGCACGCCTTCGTAGAGACGAAAGAAGGCGTCAATTCCGCCCTGCTGATAAAAATAATGCCGATTGGCCAACGTCTTCGCCGAGCGCCACGGAAGAAAAACTTCAAATGTTATTTTCTCGACTAAACGATACGTCGATTTCCACAGATCCGCCGTCAAATTCTCGGCGTCGTTGAATGTCTGTATGACGTGAATTAGCTCGTCACATTTTGCTATGTCCGCTCGTTCCAAATAGACGATAGTGAATGTGTCGCCCGAGCGAAAATAGAGCGAGCGTAGCGTCTCGTCGCCGTTCAAGTGCTGGCCGTGATATTGCCAGCGTTGGTCACATGTTGGAATGGAGAATGTGGATTGGACGAGCGCCTGAAGGTCGGATATCGATTTGGACTTGTCGGATGTGACGAATGGAAGCTCGACGAGTTCCCTGTTGCCGGGTTCATCGCGTTGAATGAGGTTCAGAAGAGCGTGGGACTCTGAAAACAAGTGGACGCTCGCTGAACTTGTCTTTGTAACACTAGGAGGCCTCACCTGAGAGCAGCGTTGCTTTAGACAGACTAGTAAACGACTGGGCTGAATGTGCGCTCCGTGGATTCATTTCTTTCCTACAAAGCAGGAAAGTGTACGACCGCTCGCGTACGGGCAATCGCAAGCTGTCGATTTCCCGAATAATACATTCTTTAGCAACTTGGCAACCCTTGGCAACCGCAGTGCAGTCCGCGGTGTACACGAATCGATGGCGGATTTGTGGCGGGGCCAGGGAGTGAGTACGGCAACCGTTCTGACGAACAGAGCCGAGCACATAACAGTGATAAACAACTCGGGCGAAGCGACGCGTAAACAAGAGCCGTACGCGGCGGGACCGCGAGGCACGCGACACATGCACGAAACGTCGCTACAGCTGTGCGCGCCGACCAAAGAAGCCGATCTAAACGCATACAAATCCACTACATCGCAAGTGCTCGCGCTATGTAATCTAACCCACCCAGAAGTTGCACAGCTGAGTTTTTTGACAGTCTCATTCCGGAAAAAACGATCTACCGGCGCCGGAAAGACAACGCCCCTTTCCCTCGCAACATACCGGTCACTTTGCCGTCGTGGGCGGTGCTAGTATGACTGAGTATCATACGAAAGCTCAGACTGACTTTCCACAAAGAGACCTATCACAGGTTAAAAATATAAATCAATTACTAAACGATAAATAAAACATATTATTAGACCGCCTCGGTATTTACCCAAGCCAGTGAACTCTCAAGGCAACAAATGGCCGGTGAAAAAATGATAGCATCAACTCAGCACACAGATGACGTCAGTAGAAAAATCCAAAACTAAAAATTCAAATGTTTTTGCCTTTCTGCAGAGACTGTTTACTACTCAATACCAGTCTGTTCACAGTGGATCGTTCGCCAGTGCGCAACCCCATAGACCGGTGCAATCGACACGAAATCCTATTACAGGTGAATGAGAGAACAAAAAATCGCGAGCATAAAAGCAGTACAGGGAGAAAAAGTTGAAAAAAACGTAATAGTATAGCTGAGGTTTTGCAGTCCTCTTGATATGAAGTAATAGCAAAATATGATGCACTAATCCCACGTAAGGAATTTGCAAAGAAAAAACAGCAAGATACACAGAAACCTCCTCAGGGGGAAAAAAGAAAAAGATACTAAAGCAAGTCAATTCTGTAGAAAAAGAGAGATGTATCATTCTAAAGAAGATGGATACTCTTTGTCATTTACTTTCAAAATGGCCACCATTTCCATTTCTTCTTTCCGTGTGCTTTGACGGCTTTTTCCTTTGATATCTTGAGCTCCTTGTGAACGGCGTCAAGCAACGGATCGAACTCGCTCTTTTTCCAGCAAGCAGATTCGGCTCTCTTCTTCTCAATATCGAACACCTATAGATAAATAATTAAATATCGTACATGTTATTGTTATTATTAATTAATACGTCTTTGGGTCTGTCTTCCTCCAATGGTCCGTCGCAATCACTTTCGCCATGCCAGTCTCGCTTGCATCGCGTACACAACACTTTCTACATATAACACTCATTTGACTCCTCACTCCTCTTTCCCCGGTTTCACTTGCCTTGCACTCTGTACATTGAAGACTCATCTTTCGAGCCAGGCGACGCGGCGGCTTTGCATTGGAAGCAACCGCCGCCGCCTCAGCGTTCTTCCCACCGTCCCCCTCCTCCTCATCATTTCCTGTTGCACCTTCACTAACTTCAAACTGAGCACAGAGTATGGCAGCGCCGCAATCGCATATGACGCCGCCCGCTTTCAGTACAAAATCCCTCGTCGTCATTTCCTTATATCGATCATACTAGAGTAGAGTGGCGTAGCTAACGGTCTCGCCTCTTCTACACTACATCTGACGTACGAGTGAAATTGCTTTGAAATAGTGAGTTTCAGGAATCAGAGAATCTGCGCAATTGGCTAAAGAGAAGGAATTGCACTATGATCTTAACCTAAGCACATCATGTATGTACCTGGACAGCCTAGCGTGTATATCTCCGACTCGGGATGCTGTACAAACGTATTGCTGTTCAGAGCCATGTTCACGTAGATCTCAAGACAAGGAATACAGAGAGAATGACGATCATGACAAGGAAAAACAAGAACGGGATCGCTGTGTCAAAAGAACGTCAGTCCCCCGGCATCTCAAATTTCTCAAACGCTCACCTGACTTTATCACACTTCATACACTTGACTTTAATTGTGTTTGTACGAATCAGCGGCAGGGGAAGCGCTTCGGGTGGATTGGAGCCTTCTTCTCCCCTGTGTGCGTCGCAATGGAAGCTGACCTTGCCCTCGCGCGTCTCCGCTTTGCACGTTTCGTTGAGACAGTCGCCTTTGAACGTCATCTTCTTGACGAAAACCTCGTCCCACGACTTGGGACCCACTTTCACGACAAAACTTTGCTATGGGGGATATGGTCAGAAATTCAATTATAGCAAAAATTCAATTATTATTTTGGTCTCGAAGCGGATGAGTGATATCATTGTGATGGGCCTGGAGGGGGGGCTCACCTTAGTGCAGCCGGAACATTTCACCAAAACTCGCCCCTCGCCAATTGCCTTGCAATCGGAACAATAAACGTGGAACAGCGTTTGAGGACGAGCTAGATTTCATAAACAAAGCGTTGGAGAGACTTCTTCCGAAGCCACGCGCGAGTACAGTAGAATAGGCCGGTCTACCTCGCGTCGCTTGAGAGCCTTCGCGCTGGCGTCCGCTCTTGAGAATGTGAACCGTGCTCGCCTCTTGAAAGTTGCAATCCTGGGCGAGAAAAACAGCGATTCCGGAAATGTCGACATTTTTTTGTCGATTCGCACGCATGCTGAGGTGACGATCGCTTACGGTGAGAAGTTGCCTGTCGCCTAGTTCGTTTCCCTGGTAGACGACGCGGAGACGAGCTGATTCGCTCTTGTCCAGATTTTCTTTCTCGCGAACCGCCTCCTTTAGGTCGCGCACGGACCAGGCGCGCTCGGGTCTGATGATTTTTCCCTTGTCCGAGTTGTAGTGGTAAAAGAGCATTCCCGGGAAAGAGACTCGCCGTGCCACTGCCATCACTCTGTCAGCTAACGTGCGTTTGAAGGCAGAAGGAGAGAGGCGTGGTTGCATTGCATATATCTAAATTTAGATCTAGATTGACGTCGCACAAAAGGCAAGCAAAATCAACGATAAAGTCAAATAGACCCAAAAGTTTTTACGACAAATCTTCACGAGGCAGCGGCTTCTTTCGAAGTGCGCGGGTAGCATCTTCCTCAATTTCTTTTCGATCCAGCACACAGTCTGCTTCACAGCCAAAAACAGCGCCAGGAATAGTAATTGGCCCTTCCAATTCCCACCATTCACCATCACGGAATTTTGCATGATATGAAAAAGATGCTGACACGGCGCTTTCAAAATTGAAAACAGCAGCAAACCCAGAACCACGCCTAAGAAACCTATCACACTTCGCCTTCACATCCTCCAGCGGCTCAGAGACGACTATTTCAATAACAATGCACGGAAATTCTGCTGCATCCAAACACGCGCACACGTCCGGTTGGCAAACAGTCTCGGAAGACAACTTGAACTCTCATTCAATGAAACAGTTATGGGCAAATCCCTGTTTTTGACCCAGTTCCTTAGCTGGCTACCAACCACCAGTGGAACTACCGAATGAATGCCTCTTGGAACGCTTGTGATAACAACACAGTGATCGACGTATTCTGCTTTGAATGTGAAAGTCTCTAATTCATCGGTGTCGAAACATAATTTTTCGTAGAAATCAAAAGGAGCCGGTATTTTGGTAACTTTGGTCTGGCTACCGTCGGAACACAATTCTTTTTCATTGCTGAATATCGCAAAAAAATGATCCCAAGCCACCGAATCTGCAAAAGCAAAAAACGCTGCAGAGATCACGATTTTAGGACAGCCGGTGACGTATACTATACATGCAAGGAAAAGCGTGCAACTATTCGACGAAGAGAGACCGCGAGGCACTCACCAGGAGACGACATCGTCAGATTTCGAAAGAATAATTCCCCGGATAGCCTATGCTCTAGTCCCTACATGTCTCGCCTGTTTCTACTGTTCCTGCTCTATCCCTTGCAATGCGACACGCTAGAAACGGTTGCGCGTTCTCAGTTGCAACGTTTCATAGAAAGAAACTGCCTGGTAACTTCTCGAGACTCGAACCCCGACGATCAGATCACTTCCCTGCTACAAAAACTCGAAGACGCGTATTGGCACGAAAACAACATTAAAATCGTCCTATTAGAACCCGACATAACTTCAACAGAGTCTAATAATGATGTAGCAGTGTATCCAAAAATCAAACAGAACAGAGCCTGTTTGCTCGCGCCATTTCAACCCAAACCAAAGCCTAAAGTGTACACAGGCCCACTACAGGTGCCCCTTCTCGTGCACTTCATCAACGAGCACTGTGGCACGTTTCGCACAGCTACGGGAGAACTCAACAGGATCGGTCGAACTCGACAAGCAATTCTCGACAATCTCTATGAGGTCAAATTTCCGTCAGAGCGATGCAAACGCATATCGATGCCCGTCACGGCGGGAGAATTCTTCTCGGAATATCTAAGTCGTTCTCAACCGGTCATTATCGAAAAAGCGGCCGCCAATTGGACGGCAATGCATAAGTGGACAATCAATTACCTACGCGAAACGTTCGGCGAAAGAAAGATTCACGTCAAGGTTGCACCACACGGCGAGTTCGAAGGATGCGAGGACGTGTCGAGATGGGAAGATCACGGCGAATTTCACGTGCCTGATACCGTTCTAGAACAGCTACTTTATCCTGATCTCGTCGTCGTTCGGCCGGCGACAATGGATATTCTCTTCTCGGATTTTCTCGATATCGTCGTTGGTAAGGTCAATGCGTATCGAACCAATAACGTCTCGGCCTATCTCGAGTACTCGTCCATACGCGAGTACATGGCCGAGTTGGAAAACGACATCGACGAGATGGCGTTTGTGAAGCGAGTGCTCAAGAGACGGCATCTCAACATGTGGCTGAGTGACGGGAATACGTTGGGTAAGCTGCACTTTGATCCGTTCGACAATCTCCTGTGTCAACTCAGCGGGACAAAACACGTTACGTTGTTCGAACCGTATAATAATACGAGGCTCTACGAAGCTCACATAGCCGAGGCGAAGCTCGGGTTTAATCGGCAGACGGCTTCATTTCGTCGAAAGACTTTGCTGGATAGTACTTCGATGGTGATGTCGCCTATTGATATTCGAAAGCCTGATCTGAAACGGTTTCCTGAGTTTGGCAAGGTTGCGCGAATGGAGTGTACGATCCACGCGGGCGACGTTCTCTTCATGCCAGCGTTTTGGTGGCACGAAGTCCAATCGACGCCCGATCAGAAGGAGCATAGAAATATGGCAGTGAACTACTGGTGATTTCACTTGCCTTTTTGTTGGCTACTGATATTCTATCTTTTCTCTTAGGTATGAACCCTTTCTCACCAAAGAATTTCCTTGTCAGGAATGTGAGCTGGATATCAATAGTGAATACGTTCATTTGCTGGACAATTTTCCTACATAAAATAACTCTTTAGAGTAGAGAGAGAGATGATACAGGCATGCACTACTTAGTAAGCTCGCTCACTCACAAGAGTTGATTTACCTGAATAAAAAACATTTGCGGATATCCGAGTCGAACGCGCGTTTGATATATGGAGAAGGGAGGGCCGGAGTTGTTCAAAGATCCGGTCGCCTATTGCGACCGATACTACTCTTTGGAAGAAGGCTCGAACCAGTGATCTGTCATGGAAAAATGTGTCCGGGTAAAAAAGTGTCCGGCCGGACAACTTTTTCCAGAAAAAACCGTCCGGCCGGACACTTTTTCCTGAAAAAAAGTGACCGGGTCTAAAAAAAAACGTCCGGTAGCAGATAACCGTTTTTCTAAGCTTGGCTACTACGCGTATTATAAGCGACCGGCCTTCTAAGGACCTGCCGGTGTTCGTATGATGTCGTCCGTGCCGTCAGACGCATTTGGGGCTGGAGAAATCCGTCCGAGCGTCCGGCCGGACTGTTTTTTTCTGGAAAAAGGTGTCCGGACGGACACTTCTCCAGGCGATATAAGGAAACGACGCCGATGCGTGGACATCAGCGGTGGAACAGAAATCGCTGGACTGGCAACGCCGGATCGCGAAGCCTACTTCGAGCTCGCAGAAGGTATTACCGGGCCTGTATGTCAGTCAGAGGTCCGCCGTTTGTCGCAAATAGTGTCCGGCCGGACGACATTTCACAGGAAATATGGTCCGGCCGGACACGATTTTACCCTGACACATTTTTCCATGACAATCTGTTCCGGACACTTTTTTTCAGACCCGGACATTTTTTTCCTGAAAAAAAGTGTCCGGCCGGACACTTTTTTACCCGGACACTTTTTTTCGTGACAGATCCCTGCTCGGACGTGAGCTCTCATCGGGTCCTCCAGCAACGTCTCGCGATTTTGGACGAGCTGTACAAGCGAGCGAATCTCGCAAATGCGCGCATTCTCCGGTGGCCCGATCATTTGGTCGCTCATAGTTCAGTGCAACTCAAGCTAACGTGCGTTTGAAGGCTAGGTAGGACCCGGAGAGAAGAGGGAGTTTATTCAAAAAACGGAAACAAAATAAATACATAAATTTTATTAAAATTTTATTAAACATCTTCACGACGAAGCGGCCTCTTTCGAAGTGCGCGGGTAGCATCTATCTCAATTTCTTTTCGATCTAGCACACAGTCTTCTTCACAACTGAAAACAGCGCCAGGAACAATAGTCGGCCCTTCCGATTTGCGCCATTTACGATCACGCAATTTTGAATGAAATGAAAAAGATGCTGACTCGGTGCTTTCGAAATTGAAAATAGCAACAAACCGAGAGCCCAGCTTGAGAAACTCATCGCACCTCTCTTTCGCTTTCTCGAACAACTCGGAGACAGATACTTCAATCGCAATGCACGGGAATTTCTCTTCCTCCTCTTCAAAAAGAGCGCACACGTCGGGTCGGTAAACTGCCTCACAGGACAACTCGACATCTTTATTGAGTGCAACGATGATGGGCAACTTCTTATCTTTTATCCAGTTTCCTAGCTGACGAATAATTTCCGCTAAAGCTGCTGGACGAACACGTCCTGGAATGCTTGTGACAACAAGACACTGATTGACGTATTCCACTTTAAGACCCCGCAATTCATCGCTGGCAACTTCATGGAAATCAAAAGGAGCCGGTATTGTGGTGACTTTGGGCTGGCTACCACTGGAATACAATTCCTCTCGATTGTCAAGTATCGCAAAATAATCCTCAGCCTCTGAATCTGCAAAAGCAAAAAGATACCCAATTATGAATGCAACAGAGGTCATGGTCACGTGCATCTTCTACTATTTAATTAAAATTAATTTCTACTGGAGATAGACACGTGGCCAGCAAAATCACGAGATAAAAGTGACCAGAGCCGTATATAAAGATTTATTCTTTATATACGGCTCTGCAAGTGACGATTGCGTGACGTCACGGTCAGCGGCCGGCCACGCGAACCAGTACAGTACAACGAACGGTAATCGTAGCGCTTCGACCGAATGTGCAAATCACAAAACGAAGTTCTACGTCGACATAGTTAGAGCGTATCTAACGAAACTCCCCAGGTTCTTGCCACGAATCGCCGAAGAGCGAATAGCAAAGGCGCGAATACAGCCACTCACCAGGAGACGACGGAAAAGTTTCGGTGCTCTCTGAGCGAAGCAGCGGAACGCACTCAACTTCGACAGCCGACATGATGATTTTTTGAGCGTGCGCAATGAGCGGAGACTCTGTACATGACGTAACGTAGCGTAACTCTTCCAAATATGGTCAAGGAGAATGATGTCACAGAGATTTGCTGGACAATTTTCCTACATAAAATAATTCTTTAGAGTAGAGAGAGATATGATACAGGCATGCACTACTTAGTAAGCTCGCTCACTCAAAAGAGTTGATAAAAACACATGCGGATATCCGAGTCGAACGCGCGTTTGATCTATGGAGAAGGGAGCAGAGATATCTCTGAAGGGAGGACCGGAGTTGTTCGAAAATCCGGTCGCCTATTGCGACCGATACTACTCTTTCAAAGAGGGCTCAGACGTGAGCTCTCATCAGGTCCTCCAGCAACGTCTCGCGATTTTTGACGAGTTGTACAAGCGAGCGAATCTCGCAAATGCGCGCATTATCGAATTCGGCGGTGGCCCGACCATTTGGTCGCTTATCAGTGCCGTCAGGTACGCGGAAACGATCACGTTCACCGACTTCGGCCAGCAAAACGTCGACTTCTTGAAAACCTGGAAAGCCAGCGGCTCCGAATCGTACGACTTCTCGTCGCTGATTCGCTACGCCGTCGCCGACGTGGAAGGCGATCGTTCGGAGTCGGCGGCAAGCGAGAGACAGGACGCGCTTCGGTCTAAGATGGCGGCGATACTAAAAGCTGACGTCACGGCGGCGGATCCCGTCGACGCGTCGTTGGTCGGTCATTTCGACGTTGTGTCGGTGCATTATTGCCTATTGCACGCCGTCAAGACGCACGACGATTACGCGCCCTGTTTAGCGAATTTGGGGAAATATTTGAAGCCGAATGGTCTGCTGATGCTGAGTGAGATGCTTGGGTGCTTTCACGCGCAACGCCAGTATGAGAAAGAGAAGAAAGAGGGTGATGAAAAGAAGGAGGAGGAACATCACGGTAATGATCACCATGGGGACCAACAGGATGGTCATCATCATCATCATCATCACGGCCAGGATCATGTGGAAAGAAGCAAACAGTTCATATTCGACAGTGTGAAGGCTGCCGGGTTTGAAGTGATCGAGCACAGGCTGATTGCCAGAGAAGCTCCTGTTATGGATGTCCCAGGCGCCAGAGATGCTAGTTCATGGACAACTGTTGCCATTATGGCAAGAAAGATATAAGCAGAACATTTGAACAGAATGACTTGAGTTGTTCTTGATGTCAATGGAGTATTTGCATATACAGCATTGTATGTACATGCACATGTGTTTCAGTGAACGACAGTGATAAAATATGTGCATTAGATCCACCAGGCGTTTCTCTCATACGTCAAAGCTATGCCAGTCTTTGGCCATTCTCACTCCCGTTATTTCCTCCAGTTTCAGTCGTTACTATGCGCGTAGGAAGAGGTTCAGACCATTCGGCAGTCTCAGAAACGAACACGCTTCTCTAAGGAACAAAGTCAAGAAAAGTGCAAGAGTGAAAAACTACTTAGAGCACTTGAACGTAGTGGTGAACAGGTGTCCTCCTTAAATCCTTCACCTACGGTAGTCCACTCGATACAAACAAACCACGACGTTGCAAATTTCTTAACCTTAGTTTCGCATTTGCCCATCACGTTACCTTCGTTGCTGATTCGCTTGCTGCTATTGACACCCATCGGTAACAATACTGAGAGCAACGAAAAGAGAGCTGGAGCGTTGCACGAATTGGATATTCCACGCTTACTGCACAATTCGAATACAGTCCAAGTCTGACGAAGATCCTTGCGCGTGTGCGTGCTCCACGGAGGTGGGTCAGGTTGTGGAGCTCAATTGTACTGAACTTTTCCCTTGACCTTTCCTGAGGTCAAAATGCTACTCTTACGCGGCGGGTACGTCCCTTGGCTTTGTGCCCACAGCTACGATTCACAAATAGAATGGCATGCACAACATTCAAACGTTTTTTAATGCGGCACGCCCCCAACGGTGTACCGCACGTGTATTGACCACGCCCCGCGCGTAAGGGTTTACCAAATTAGGTCATGCCTTCATTGCCTTGACGCAGTTTCGGCAAGTCGGGGACAACTTTACCCCTTCGGGAAGAAATCACAACAATAGATCTAAACTTAGTATACGTAACACTCACGAGGTTGCAGCATGCCGGCGGGGTCTAATATTAGATACGCGATCCGTACTGTAGATATGCACCTGAAAGTCTAAACAGCAGCTGGAGGACTATCGAAAATAGGTCGAGAGGGGAATACGACTCGTGCTGGTCGTGCCCTGAGTCTCCCTGAGTCGTGCTGTTTTCTCGGATAGCGTACGCTAGTTGCAAATGAGCACGACGATGAGAATTTTCGTCGCATTTGCCTGCCTCTGCTGCGCTGTTCGTAGTCTTGACAACGGCTTGGGTTTGACGCCGGCAATGGGCTACAATTCTTGGTACGATTACGGGTGTTCGTTGAACGAAAAAGGAATCAGAGCGACGGCGGACGCTCTCGTCGATTATGGTTTCAGCAAACTTGGTTACATATACGTAAATGTAGGCACAGCCTGTTTTAGATGTAGACTCGTGTGACTCAAGAGTTGCTAATTAGAGAAATTAATTTTTTTGTAGTTGGACGACTGTTGGGCAAAGGGTCGCTATGACAATGGCACTGTTTACTCTGATCCAAATACTTTTCCAAGTGGTATGAAGGCACTTGCTGACTATGTAAGAAATATAAGAGAGCTCCTTGTCATGCTGGGACTGCGTTTTAGATTCATTCAAAAGGGCTAAAATTTGGGTGTGCATCATCTGAAATTTAATTAATAAGGCTCTCTTTCAATGTATTGCACTTTAGTGTGTACACGGATAGAGGCACGAAAACTTGTGGTGGCCGGCCTGGTACCCAAGACCACGAAGAAATTGACGCAAAAACCTACGCGGAGTGGGGCGTTGGTATGTAAGAGAAACCCATGCCTTATTCTGTATTTAACTAATACGTGGTATCCAACTCTTTGAGATTACTTGAAGGAAGACTCGTGCAATGCTCCCGGTGATCACGGATCTGCCTTTGAGCAGTACGCCAAGATGAGAGACGCTCTCAACGCAACGGGTAGACCCATTTTGTATTCCCTGTGCGGTTGGAACAGATGGTATGCTCCCATTGGATACAGGTACTCTAAGGGAATAAGCAAGGCATCACAGTCACTGTTTCCTTTGTATTAGCCTTGCTAATAGTTGGCGTATTGGGCCAGATGACACCAATTGGGGAGGAGTACTTAAAAATATTGACATCAACGCTGAACTAGCTCCTTATGCGGGACCAGGCGGATGGAATGGTACGGATCTTTCTTCAATGTAATGCTCAGATAGAACAGAGTTTTTAGACCCGTGTTTGCTTCTTGGAAACACGAGTACAAATTCCCCAAGGTAGATTAATTATTTGATTAATTGATTAGTGACAATTGCTTTGTTAGGGTGACTGAGATCCAACAGAGAAGCCAGTTTAGTATGTGGAGCGTCATGGCCTCTCCACTTCTCATCAGTTCAAACGTGAGAAACTTGTCTCTTTACGCGTTGGAGACGTATTCGAATGCGGAAGTGATTGCCGTGAATCAAGTAAATAAATAGACAATTTTAATCAAAGTGTAATTGACGAAAACCTTAGGATCCGTTGGGGAAACAGGGAATGCGGCTTTATGGAGGAAGTCTGTCACAGAATCCAAATTTGCCTCCAGCTCATTTGTCTAAATGTAACTCGTCAAATAAAGCTCACAAGTAATTGCCGAGCTCTTTCAACTCCCAAAGACTGACAGGCAAAATTTACGCACAGGTGGATATGGAATACGCCAAAGACTGGTTTCGTAAAGAACGTAGCCTCAGGAAAATGCTTGAACGTTGATAACTGCGGAAGTGACATCATCTACTACGAATGCGTATCAACTGGAGGTACTTGCTGTGGAAAGGATTGCTATAAGTATAAGAGAAGAGACGTGTGCAAATATCCGCGTGACTCCTTTTGCCTTTTCTAGAAATGAATCGTGGTTGTTCTATCTCAATGGTCAGATGCTATCCGATCTTAACCATAAATGCGTTACAGCTCACTCTGACGGGACGATCTCCTTGGAAACGTGCATTGGAGACAACACGCCAAGTCAGACGTGGGCGTACGACCAAAATTCCCAGCAGCTGACGCACAACGGCATGGTGAGCGCCTCAGAAACCAACAGCTCAAAGAAACTCATCAATTTTCTAGTGTCTTGATGGCAGTGAAATGGTGAACTCGAATGGCACGAACGTGTGGGGCCGAGAGCTGGCTGACGGGTCTTGGGCGTTCGTTTTTCTCAATATAGGACCCAATCCGGTTGACATCAGTTGTGACATTTCTTGCTTTGAAGCCGCGGGGTTTGATTTGAGCGTAAAATTGACCGTCAGGGATCTGTGGACTCACACGGTGAGACGGAGATTCTTAATCAGGCAGTCTTTTATTTGCACGTGCTTCAGGTTAATGGAACGACTACGGGGGGTGGATACACAGCGAAAAGCGTTCCTGGAAATGGTGGATCTGTCATGGTCAAGTTCACCAGGGTTGCAACGTAAGGTAAGGAGGACGATGTTCCTTTTTTTATGTGCGCTTTTTTTGTCAATTTTCTCTGCCAATGCATCTATTTTTGGGCTGCTTAGAACTGGCTCCCCCTCGTTTCTTGAAGCTCACGGGTTGTGTAGGAGTGACAAGTCTCGCCCATGGAGACGATAGGAAACCAAGTGATTCAAAATCCCTTCGGTAAAACGCAGACATCTCATTGGAACCATCCTCACGCATCCTTTCCCCTCCCTTGTTCTTTCCGAGCCCTTTATTCACGGAGTAGTAACGTACTGACGTAACTGTGTTTTAGGAGACGAGCGAAGCTCAGAGACCGACATTACGGAAGCATGGAAACAGGTATGACGCGATTCCGCGCCGTACAGTGTTCATCCAGTCTCCCCTCTAAGGTTTACGGGGCTACGATGCTAACGGACGCTGCCGCTGCCTGCTGCTTCGAAGACTTGGACTCGCTCCTATTCGTTCCGTGCACCAAATACGGTCTCGATCCGACAGTGAACATGGACGAGCGCAAAATCGAAGTCACGGGCAACTACCTGAATCTGTGTCAACTTTCGCTCGACATTTGGTCGAGACAAATTAAAGGAATGGCGAAAAGTTCGTCTAGTAGTAAACTCACGCCAAAGAGACGGGCTCCGTTGCCGTCACTTACAGCCGTAGCTCGCCCGAAAACTCCCGAAGAATCGCCTGTACCTCAATCCCCTCTTTCGTCTAATCCTTTCTTTGAGCCGATAACGCGTACTCCTATTCGTACCAAAGCGACGACGCTCCGCTACGTTCAGGAGAAGATGCACGACGTCTTGTCGAACATTGAGTCGATATGCCACGTTCGATTCACGGCCCTTCCGAGCGGCGACGATCCGACCCTAGCGGTCGTCACAGTCGAGGAAATCAGCGATCAGTCTCAAGTCGAGAAAGCCTACGACGACGTCGAGGCGCTCTATACCGCCGTCGGCAAAAAGGTGAGGGGGCGCACGATGGAAATTCCCGCTCCAAAGCGAGACATCGTCAAGAGAAAATGCAGCAATCTTACTACGAATGCAATTCTCGAAGTGAATGAAACGGGGAGCAGTGTCACGATTATAGGACAGGAAGATGACGTAGCGGCTCTTTCTCTACAGATTGAAGAGATTTTGCGATCGCATCCACCGACGCGTCCACCACCGCGGCGACCCCAACGGGTGAGCGGAGAAAAGACTGGCGAACGAATTGCGGTAAAGAAAGGCGACATCGTTCGAGAAAGGGTTGACGTTATCGTCGTTGCCACGCCTACCAAAACTTTTTTGACGTCAGATCTTCGACAGAGAGTTATTCGAGAGGGAGGCGACCCTTTGGAGTTGGCTTGTGGTAGAGAAATTGAGAAAATGGAAGGAAAGCCTACGGCTGGGAGAATGTTCTTTACGACGGCCGGCAAATTACCGTGTGGTTCCATCATCCACTCCATCCTTCCTGGCATGGAGGGGAAAAGTCCGGAGAAGAGAGTCATTCTTCTCAAACAAGTCTATTTCAGTGCCCTAGAAGTGGCGAACAGAATCAAAGCGACTTCGGTTGCCGTGTCACTTCCAGAATCGATACCTATTCAAGACAGTGCGATTGCTCTCCCATCCGTCGTGAATCAGTATTTCGAAGCCATGGGAGAAGCGACGACCGTTCGTCAAGTCGTGTTTGTATGCGAGACGTTGGCCTCCGTGGAACTGTTCACCGAGAATGTTCGATCGCCTAAATTATCCTCTGCAAACGCAGAAGAAGCGACCCCTGACGTTGGAGAAGAGAAAGAGTGTATCATATGCTTCAAATCGGTCACAGAGAAAACTTATCTTCCTTGTGCACACGGCTTTTGCAGAGATTGCATCAGTGACTGGTTGAAAAGACAAACGAAGTGTCCTATGTGCGATCTAGAAGTATCACCAGACGACGTATTGTAGATTGAAAGTGCAGTGCACTATACCCGCGTTATCGTGACGCGGTGCATATACATACCTTTTAGTTTCTTTGTCAGAGTCTTTATCGGTTTCGTCATGATATCGGTTTCACTGTAGTGTCTTCTGTAATCGCGACTTTGAACCCTTGAGCTAGAAAAATGGTAAGCCATTTGTTGGGCAAATGAGGGAAACCTCAACGTTATTGGCGCGGTTGGTCCGTGCTTCAGATAGTTGACTGTTTGGGGTCTCTAGAACTGAGTGGGTGGGACATTCATCTAATCGTGCTATATCGCAAGTTATAGATCCGTTTATATCGATCTTTCGCCGAATATAACCGTGTTAATTCTTTTGAGCTGGTTTCACGATAGGAATGCGTGCTTTCGCTAAGCATAAATAGCTCGACGAAACCCTGAACTTCAGCACTTAACAACACCATAATCTTATAGAATGGCGGTTTCAAAGAGGGAAGAAAGGTCCTTTGTCGGGCGCGTCGTGGCAAGAGAAAAACCGGCGACAATCTTCGTTTCTCTCTACGTCATCTTTCTGATACTCATTTCTCTGCTGCCTTTTGTTTTACTCTCTGTTCCTAGCAATCTGTGGACTTCTGAAAAGGTATTATTAATAAACCCCAGCGTAAACTAGGTAGCTACTTGCCTTTTCATTGCAGAGCCCGGGCAGTTGCGAAAACGTCCCTGGACACAAGTTCAGTACTTCGTCCTGCCACGAGTTCTTTTCGCGGCGGCCTACTGAAGCGGTTAGCGTGTTTTTAGCGAAATGCGGCAGCTTCAACGAGGCAGAAATCGAGTTGAATCAGGTTCGAAGTGCTCTGTGTGACGCCGCCCGGAATTTCAACAAAACCGAATGCTTCCACGTGTTGCTCGACATACTGTGTGCTTTTACCTATCGAAACTGCTCATCTTTTCAAATAGGATCCACTTCTCAACTCACTTTTGACGTCTGCCAGGCGTCGCGACACGACTGTCCAGAGTTTTGGGAGCGCGGATTAAGTTTATGGAAAATCATGGGAGATTACAGTTGCTTGCAATTTCCACAATGTGCTGCTTTTCCCAACTGTTCTGATTCAGAGGAGAAAACGTGCAGAAATACAATTAAACCTGAACCTAAGAAAGTAGGTCGCAAACCCAGCGTTGCACTACAAATGGAATTTCTTTACCGGTAGATTCCTTCTAATTGCACTATGAATTATGAGGATACTTTTATGAACGCTCTTTCCTGCAACGGAACTAATTGGGCTACAAAAACTGAGCTAGTATTAGTTTCTACTGCTCTCTACTTTTCCGCGGGATTTTGCCTTTTGTGCGTGGTCATTGTTGCAATAACGTGGGCTGGCAACAGCACGTAGGTCCTTATTAGTACCGTCGCTGTCATTAGTTCATTAATTAGCCTTTGCTTACAGTTTGCTTTTCCCTCTGAACGGCATTCCAATGATGATGTTATCATACCTAACAATTAGTAAAAATCGTAGATACTGTAATTTTCTATTAGGTGATTATACTCTTTTAGTGTTATCAGTGCTTCTTCCTCTTCTAGAAGGACCCTCCGAATCGTTTTGCAAACACCCGAAAAACGCCAATGATAATTTTAAAGATCCTCCTATCATGTGCAGAGTTGCTGGTGAGTGTTTCTAGACGACGCCTGTACGTGGCGTCTTTCATTTTCTAACCAGGTGCTCTGACACATTTTGGAGTGCTCTCCGTCTCCTATTGGTGGCTCTATTCTCTGTGGGACGTCTCGGTCATAGTTTCGTCATTTTCTGGAAAAAGAACGACGTGTTTCTCTCGACAAAAATTGAAGTCTTTCATTGCCTTACTTCTTGGCATTCTTCTACCGGGCCTGCCAGTAGCGGTGCTGTTTAGCATTGGCGATCACCGAGGTTACACGACTTGGCACAGCCACGTCTTGACATGCGTACCAGTAACCAAGAAAGCGACTCTTTACGCAATGATTTTCCCTGCGTCGCTTTCCGTCATCCTCGGCTGTATCTTAGCAACGTCGATTGTCGGCAAACTAAGAAACGTATAAAATCAACATCATTTAACTGTTAATTAAGTCAATTGTTTTTCTGACGTCAGAATCCGAGCCTCGCCGAATACGTGCGCAGCGGACGAGACAATTCCGGAGTCATAGGAGACGCGTACGAAGCCCTTGAAAAACGCTTTCTACTTCAACTTCTTATGTACCCTCTCTGTTTGAGCGCAAATATGGCCACGTTGGCGGTTTTTCTTCAAAAGACGATGAGCCGCGAGGTCTTAGCTCATGAATACAAGCTCTATCTTGCTTGTTTAGAACAGCATCGCGGCAACACGGCGTGCATCTTCGAGCCCGGACGTATCTTCTCCTATCTCGAAGTTTTCGACATTTTCTTATTTGATTTGCTGGGCTTCGCTCTGCTCGTTCACATATTGTCGTCGGAGCAGGCAAAACAATTTTGGCAAAGCATTTTATGTCGAGCGAAAGCTTGGCTTCGAAAGAAATGGAAAAGCGACTCCATCAATGCCGCTGAAACAGAACCGTTTTTACGTCAAACCTAAATCAGTATAATATGCATGTGGAGTGCTCGTATTCAATTGGTATATCAGTCCCGCCCGGATACTTGCTGGGCATCCAAAAGCGCACGCTCGAGGGAGTTCCGTGTCGCGTAATAGTCGAGCTGCCACCAAATGGCTCAGTCCAACCTAAGAAGATCTCTTGTCGGTCAAATCGTTGCTGGAGAAAAGCGCGCTCTGATTTTTGCGTCGCTATGCGCCGCTTTCGTCTGTGCAATTTCGTTGGCTCCGTTCGTACTCCACAGTCTCCATTTTTTTCCAGGAATCGAGTCAAAGCTAGTACGTAGAAGCTACATTTGTTCTCGCTCTTTGAATCCGCGGTGTATGCGTTTCTGTACAGAATACGGCAAACAATTCCACTGCTCAGTGTGAAAACCACATCCTTTCAACTTCTGTGTGCAAACGGACTCCACGGCGCTTTCAATTTCGTCGTTTTCATTCTGATAGCTGCACGAAAACGTCGGTGACGAATTGCGGCTATGCCCAAGCTGAATCCGACCTAAGCCTTTTGCATTCGCTTATTGAGAAATATAAAGATACCTTTACCAATGAGGAGCGCAACTGCAGCTATGCTATGTGGAATGTACTTTGCTTATATACGTACAGAGAATGCTCCGAAGGCCCCAACACTACTCTTGTTCGCAACGAAGAAGCATTTAAACTCTGTCAAGCAACAAAAGACGAGTGCCTAGTCTTCTGGAAAGCGGCGGAAAAAATACAGAACAAGCACGGGTTCTGTCTTAGAATGCCGCAGTGCTCCTCGTTTCGTGACAGAGTTGCGGTATCAACTGATGTAAAACCGGTAAAGAAATTCACTAATTAATGAACGCTTCCAATGATATTCACCGTTTTTCTTAGAACTGTTCAGCGGTGCCCCCTCTGCGTTGCAACAACTCGGCGTATGAAAATGCGTCGGAAAAGACGATGCGAAATGTCCTTCTGTGGTTTTTCACAGTCTTGGGCTATTTCCTAATATTAGCAATCATTCTGACGTGGATAGGACAAAAGCAGAGGTACGCGCTCATCGCTACAATCGTTTATGCAAGAAAGAGTTGTTTGATGTATATGGAAGGTGTCCCCCGAGTGGAATTCAAATGATGGCTTTGTCTTACTTCTTGATTGGTAAGTAAAACACTATTTCTAGTGTTTCGGCTGAGCAAAGATCTGTTAGTTATTGCCGGAAGTTTTCCCATAATTGTCGGACGAGTGGAAATGTTCTGTAAACACGAGAGCATCTATGAAAATATAATGGATCCTCCAGTCCTCTGCAAAATTCAAGGTTCACTACACTCTTCGATTTGCACTTTATTTTGAAATCGTAGTTTTAGGAGCAGCAGTTAATTTTGGAATCTTGAACTTTTCCCTATGGTGGCTCATATCGCTGGCTAACATGCTGGCAACAATCTCATCATTTTCGACCCCCAACATAATGTCTCGCAACCCCAAACGCACATTCGGCGTACAATTGGCATTGGTGCTACTGTCGTCAAGCGCAACTATAATGGTTCTGTTTGCCCTGGATCCCTTGCATCGCGGCTACACGTCGACGTCCCTGTCCGTCGCGGCCTGCGCGCCGACAACGGCAAAGGCAGCCTTTTACGCCTTAGTGCTGCTGCCAGCAGTCACCGTTCCGGTGGGTATGATCATAGCAATCGTTATCATTCAAAAACTGCGAAAGGTTTGTTGCCCCAACTTGCCTTAATTAAATTAGTCGTAAACGGCACTTGCCCTTATAGAACCCAGTCATAAGACAGTACTTGACTACGAAAGAGGACCGAACGGGAACGTTAGCAGAAGCCTTTGACGTCATTACCAGACGATTCATCTTCCAACTGCTTATATATCCCCTCATTCTAAGCGCAATTCTAATCGCCTTTGTCATTTATATAGAATTGTCTTCACATGATCTGATAAAAGCCCACGAAAAATGCTCTCAAAGCAAGGAAGACAGTTTCCCATTGTGTCATTTTCTTCGGACCTTTTTTTATCTGTCAGAATTAGACGTGATGCTGTTCATGGTGATTGGATGCATGCTTTTTTTCAACATCGCCTGTTCCGGTCAGGGAAGCGAATTCTGGTCCGAATTCTTTAGGAGATTTCGACGTCGCAACAAACGACGTGCGACTAAAAAAGCCAGAAAGCGATCATATCTCGAGACGACGACGGACGAAAGCAACTCCGAACTCGGTTTACTTACCGACGAATAATCGATTCAACAAACGAAAAAAAAACCAACTAGTCAGTAGAGATGTTCATTCACGAATGAATAAAAAACATCGTGTAGGAAGCTAGGGAATTTTTTTTCTTCGAATAAAACTACTTGTCGTGTCCGGTGTACTTCAGAACGATGTAAACCGTCACGAAGACCCACGAAACGAACGACCACACGCCCAACAGATACAGCCATCCGACGTGACGAAAAGGCGATCGATGAACATTCGTCTCCGACGTCATATGAGCGACGCGCTTCCGTCCCTGCCAGACGAGCGCCGCCGGTATGACGTACTGAACGCCGACGCCGGCGTACGCGCCCGTCACGCCAACGAGCAACGTCAAATCTTCGGTTATGAGAGCAATGCAGATGGGTGGCAGGAGAGCGAGAAGCGGAAAAACGATTCGATCAACGACAAATGGATAGGCCTTGCCTGGACGATAGAAAAGCGTCTTCAGGTTATTCCGCAACGTTACGGCGATTATAGGAAAGTTCGTCGTCAGGACGAAGACGGGAAACAAACGAAGGAAATAGGAGGGAAAGGGGCCTGCTACGTCAACTGTAAACGTATTGGTGAACTCGTCTTTGATCAGACCCGGATCGAAGGCGAAGACAATGGAAAAAGATACGAGAGCGTAGAAGACGAAGACGCAGATAAAGGAGAGAAGGAGAAGGACGGGAAGACGACGTTTCGTTCGAATCGGGGTGACGATGGAGGGAAGGGAGTGCTGGCACATGAAGGCGTAGACCAGCACGCCGAATAGAATAGGAAACGTTTTCGGGTGAATGGCTGGCGGCTGAGGCGCTCCCTCGCCGCGAGTGATTCTCATGAACGATATGACGATAGCCATTCCAAAGGCTAGAGAAGAGAAAATCAATAAAAAACAAAACAAAACCCCGACTATGATTATAAACCTGTGTATCTTAGAACTGATGTCATAATTTGAAGGTATTTCGTTTTCTGCACGTTGAAAAAGACAAATGGACCGAGCACAAAGGTGAAGACAGCCTGCAGAAAATCCGTATCCCCTTAGCGTTCCGTATAACGTTACTGTGCTACTCACTAGGAATATCCTGTACGTTTGATTGCTACTTATCGAGCTGGTGCCAAAGCACGTGCTTTCGTTGTGGTGAA
The DNA here is from genome assembly GCF_947507565.1 of Oscarella lobularis. Lineage (NCBI taxonomy): Eukaryota > Metazoa > Porifera > Homoscleromorpha > Homosclerophorida > Oscarellidae > Oscarella > Oscarella lobularis. The sequence goes on along the minus strand of NC_089176.1, from coordinate 3,624,920 downwards.
AGTGAGAATCATTATGAGAGCCATTATGAAACGTCACGTTTGTGCTATTAGCGGGGTACGTCTTGTCAACGCTAAGCTCTCTCTAAAGTTTCGCTGACTTACCAGATGACGTTCGTCATTGCTTTTCCCATGGCGACAGCATAGATGGCGAGGTCTCCGTAAAGATACACCACCATGCAAATGTAGTAGAGAATGATCCCAACTACAAATGCATAATAGATCAATAAATAAATTTAATTTAAATAACGGCGCACTTTTATTGAAAAACATTCCAGCAATTGTTCCCTAAAATACGAAAGTCTTAGGGTTGCCATTTGCAATCTTAAAATTTGTACCAGTTCATATCTTTCAGTAATTTCAAAGAGACTGTATTCTTTATTTATTGAACCTATGTGTATTCGATAGTCACGCTGTAACAGTTTGTGCGAGAGGAATCCACACCTGTCACAGGATATTTGTCAGTAAGACTCTCCCCAATCGTATCGTTTTCACTGTTCGTATTGATAAGTTTCTATACAAACTAAATTATTTCTAGATAGAGAAACTTTCAATGCAATTGACTTGAATGTCTTCCCCGTCGTGTTCCAGAGCGTTCATGCAAGCCATCGCTTCAACGACTAATGTCGCTGTAAGATAACTGAAAGGAGAAGTGTGGTATTACGGTACCGTAACAAAGTGCACATGTACCTTAGAAAGCCGAGGATGATGAGGAGAATCATGGCGGCGGCCCATCCGGCGTCCTTGAATGCATTCGGTATGGCGAGAATACCCGTGCCGATGATCAGATTAAAAATGTACACGAACGCCACCTGGCGACGAAAAAACACGCGAAAACGGTGAGTACAGTCGACGCGATCGACCAGAAGGTGCCCACCGGACGAGAGTAAGGCGCTCCGGTCTCGGTCAGCGATCGCATTGCGTCGAAAAAAGCAAAACCACGACGTTCACTTCGTTGAGTCGTTGACTTCAACACTACGGGACGTTTGGGGGCGGGAAATGAATACGCGGTATATAAATTCTAGAGAGGGGAGTTAATAAATCTAATTTTTAGTGCTATAAAAAGACTATTTTTTCTCCGAGTCTTTTATTTCCCGTCCTCATCGTCGTCGCACTCTTCCGTGTACGTCTGAGCGAATGGCATGCTCAAGTCTAGGTTGACCTCGATAGGGAAAACGTTTCCGTCCCGTAGTCGCTCACTGGTCCACTTGTAATACTCAAATAAACATCGCATGAGACGTTCGAGTTGAAACGAAATGTCCTGCACTAAGACTCGCGTGTAGGCGCAGAAAGCCCATTATTTAATTAATTAAAAACGTTATTACCTCTTTTCAATTCCATGAATTCCAGCTTGGATGTGACGGCTGAGCGCATGGTTTTAAATTCAATACGAGCTTTGTGTCTTTCCCTTAGAATTTGCCTGATAGAAGTACACTGTAGCTATAATAGGAGCCAGTGTTATGAAACCTGCACCCACCTGTAGTGATAGTTGCCACTGAGTAGACGTGGCAGTGGTTCCCCGCACGTCTAAAGCATCCAGTCACATAAAAAAGTCGTCAACAAAAAACAATTCTAACTATGAAGTAGTAGTCTTCGTCGTCCATTTCTTTGACTTTGAGGCAGAATGACTAAATCCACATTTTTAAAAATTGATTTTTTGCGTGATAATTTGTATCTTACAAGATAATTAAACTTCGTATTAGCATACTTCTTCAGAGTCAGCTTCATGTCCGGAACAGCCTAACAGAAACTCAATTATATCAATTATTTTCTGATGTTAAAATATACCTTCCCAAGAAACGTTCCCAAATCTTTCAAAACCTAAAAACTGACTTATAAACATAAAACGCAAACCAATAAATAATCCAACCGTCACAAGAGCATTGGCTGTATTCATGCCAGATTTTCCAATATCTCTAAACATAAAAAATCAAAAAATCTTATACATATCATCTAAAATACCTGTGAACGCTTCCAAATAAGGTCAAAGCTCGATGGGCATCCGGTTGAGTTGACTTCACGCCAATTTCAGCCAAAACGTCACCAAACACTAAATCCCCAACATGCATCATGCAGCAGACCCTAAAACTATACTAGTACTCACCTTTCTGCAGATAAGACGTGGAACGTAAGGCCAACATAAAAGCCTGGAGTTTGCACACAAGAACTGTAAACGTGAAAAATTCAAAAGGGTGCGCTCTGAGTAGAAGAACCCTGACCTACCTGAAAACGCTTTGGCAGACGATTCAAAGTCGAGAACCTTTTGCACAAGACGGTCTGTGGAACAACGTCATATGCATGTATATATATATAAATAATTCTATTGGGCAACCTTTGACTAAAATAGCTCTGCTGAATCCTAGGCTGTCAGCCGTGTCGGGATTCATGCTTTCAACCAGCTTGTGCTTTATGGTTTTCCATACTAAAGATGAGCAACTAGGCCACAAAAACTAAACCGTGCGATAATCAATGCTAGACCTATGTCAGCGGGACGCCCACATTCCTCAGTGAGGCGATTGTAGTACAGAGTCACGGACTCCTATGATAAAATGATCAAAGAGCCTATTTTTAGGGATTCCCTTACGCCGACTCCTTGGATGCGCTTCGCCACTTGCGCTTTCGTAAATCCTTTCACCGATCTTTCGTTGACGGCCGTCAGCTCGTCGCCGGGCAGGATTAGGCCGCTATCGCCCGCTGGCGACTTGTCGAACACTTGCACGACGTAGAGAACGGGGCAATAGGGGGCCCCGCCGCCGATGCTGATTCCGACCATATTTCTCTCGTTCTTCTTCAACGTAACGCTTCCCACGGACATGTTTTTCGACTCGTTTTTCTTCAAGAAATGTTTGTGTTAGAAATCCGGGCACTCTACTGTCATGGCGGATCCGAAGTGGGCCCAACGCTTCTTTCCCGTCATGGATAGAGCCATTTCCCTTCTCGCCGGCCTTCTCGACGGCGATTTGTTCGATAAACTTCTAGCGAAAGGGTGTCTGAGTACGCATCAGTACGAGGAGATGCTGCGCCTGAAGGGGAGAGAAAGTCCTGAAGACGTCGCGCGGAGACTTTCGATGGTGCTCCGGAGACGGGCTTCTCCGAGTTTCGACATTTTTCTTTCCGTGCTAAAAAACGTGGAGCAAGGTTCCGATTTGCACGATTTGTTGAAGTAGCTTTCTGCTGACAGATCTTTTCAATCTGTGACCAGAATGTGGTGCCAGGGGCGCTTTTTTGACATAGCATACAGTACTTTGACTAGAAGTGTCGATGCTTGTTTTTTACCTTCGTACGTTGTATTGTCTATCGCTTTTGATGTCAATAGTTTTATTTGCATATTTGCTGTTATAAACCAGTAAACCAAAGAGGAGGCAGTTTTCATTTCTGAGAGAGCATCACAAGAAATTTGAAGAAGCGAAATTTTAGCGTCATAAACCGATGAAACGACCTTGTATCATCTGACGATTTCCAGACATCACGCATCGCGTTTGTCTCAAAATCCGGCCAACTGAAAGTAGGCTGCAAGCTCAATAAAATCAGTATAATGTCGCTGCCTACTTTAGCCATCTCGTTCTTTCAGTGTTCCTTCTTGAGGCAAACGATAAACATTGACGAAGTGGACGCCGTTTTCGTGCAAAACACTTACCAGAGCAGTGTAAGAGAGAGCCCATGTTTAGACTAGAACTGATCCACACGCGTCCAATAGCCTACATCACCTTCAAAGGGATCGTCGGACCTCTCTCCCTGCGTCTTAGGACGCCACTTTGGCTCAGTGGCTTAATTAAAGCGCTGAAAGTCTGTTCGTCTTTGCTCGACAAAAAACTCAACTCTCGTCAGTTGACACTGGTACGATAGGGGTGGTGCATGTTTATTTCTCTTGAACTGGCTCTAGAAAATTGATTGGACAAGAAAGAACAATGCTTTCGTTCTTGCTTTATGTAGACTATCTTGTGGAAATCGTGTCGACGAAGCCGATTTACGTGGATCCGTGTGTTGACTCACTCGTTCACGGTTGTCTTATTTGCTCGAAGTATGTCAGAGAGAAAAATTCGGTTCTTTACTGTGGATAAGCTTGGGGTTTTCAGGTGACGAGAAGGATGATGAAGAAAGTAGGACAAAGAAAATTTCGTGTTTGTTTTCAACGTCTTTCCTTCTTACCAGAAGCGAATATTGTTTTTGTGCATGAGGCAATACAGTATATATTGTCAAATTCGTTTTTTGTAGAACTGTTAGTCGCATTCCAGCAGCTGTCACAAAGAATGCTGCTGTTCATGTCACTGCACCTCTTTGTTTCAGGATTGTTATTTGAAGAATGTCTTGCTTTTAGCCGACTACGTTTCCGGCGTTTTACTGCCCATTCTCGAGTGTGTATTCTATAAATGATCAAGATGGACGTGAGCACTTTAGCATCCAGCATCGAGTTAAATTCGCATTTATTACCATAGCCTCAAGAGACGGAGGAAACTCAGTTCGATGTTGAACTGGTGATGTGATCCCAAACCTGACTGACTCTACTTTGTATCAGCCTCTTTAGTCGGGATCCAAGATGAGAAGGAAGTGCTATTAGAAAACGTTGACGTCATGATGAGTCGTCTCTTGGCCTACTGCAAAAATCGCTGCTGTCCAGGAGATGCAGGTTCGGCATTTGACTATAAACGCTACAGTGAACTAAATTTTTTTAGAGAAATTTCAAGAAGAGGCCGCCTGCAAATTTTTGTTGGATGTTTGCCTTTGTTTCTACTTCCCGTTGCAGGTGTTTATGAATTTGCTAAAGATCCACGGTTCTTGTCACGTACAGTTCGTCATCTTCTACACGTGCAGCTTGAGTGAAGTCAGAGCCTTAGAGAGAGTGAAGTAAGCCGTTGCGCACAGCATCTTAAATCACAGACAATCAGCCGATCTCTGGCCTCTACCCAATTAAACATAAATCCAAAACATAAAGTCACGAAGCGCCTTTTGCAACATTTGCAACTCTTTTCAAATTGACGGCTCGAGACTTTCCTCTCGTGAAGCCTCCACTTCTTCTTCAGGGTTTTCAGTGAGCTGGCCTTCTTTCACCGTATAGGCAAACATTGTTATTTTCATTGTACTGTTTGCCCAAGACAAGGAGCACTGCAACGACGGTAACCGTTTGTACGTGGAAGTAGAAATCGCAGAGCCCAAGCTTTCCGTATCAGCTGGTTCGAAAGAGAAATATTCCTGATGGCTCTCAAGAGGGATGGGTGCCGTATTCTTCCTGTTGATACTTTCTTTTTTCTCACAGTAAAAGCTTTCTTCCAGCTCCTCATTCTCGGGGGAGTCAAGCACAAGAGGACTGTCGCAGCTAAACAATGTCATATTAAAAAAGAAGTCATTTACCGGTAGGCCAAAACGCCTACCTGAGGAATTTCCGTAGCCTTGTTTCGATCTCTTTCCTGGTTTCTTGAGCTTTTGTTGTCTCGACTACTAGAAGAATTAAACATCCTTTTCGGACGCGTCGTCCAAGTACATCTTCCAAAAGGACTGACGCTGTGGATTGAATGAGATATAAAAAGCGAGATTTTAAGTTACGCTGAAAAATGATACCTGCGCTTGCCTGAAAGTGTGGCTCTAAGCATGTAATTACAATAAGGTCATAGTTGCTTTTTTTATGCCGCCTGGAAAGCTAAACGTATGTCAGATTCTGTTTTCCTTCTAAAAAGTTTGGATTTACCGGACTTTGTTGAGCTTCTTCACTGCCGGTTGTGCTTTCGGAAACCCTGAGAAAATTGAATGTTACGTAAAATTTTTCTATTACTGTTTCGAATTTGTCCCATCTGGTAACATTCTTGGGTACATTCTTTTCTGTGAGCTTTGGGTTATAATACGTGTTCAAATCAATAGCCGTCATCTAAGAACGCCCAACTTCAGTTAGAATAACACAGTGTTACGGTGTATCGCGGTATTACCTCGCCGCAGATCTGTGATAGAGACAGCGCACAGCCCTTGGAACCGCAATATAAATGAAGCCCGCTGTCGTATAAAGGCAAAGTATTTTCAACAGATGTGTTTGATTCCAGTTGACTTTGAAAAGTGCTCCGTCTTTTATCGTAACAAAGCTGTAGTATTTTATCTCCCAAAACGCACCGGTTCTTGTCTTTTCCAAAGTCCGATCCTTTCTTAGCAGTCTCAACGGTTTTTTGTATGAGGCGTAGTCTGTGCTCCTGTACTTGCGCGAAGGTAGGCTTGAGCGGCAGCGACAGCGGCCCCAGGAGTAGACAAAAATAGGTTGACAAGTCTTCAAGCTGACGTTGAAATAACTTTTCCAGTTGCAGTTGTACTTGGACATCAAAAAACGTTTCTCCTAGTCCTTTATCCTTCCTAAATAGCATCAATACTAAAAGATCTAAATCCGTCTTAATTCTAAGGGATTTCTTGTGTTGTAAATTAGGCTTATAACAATGTTGCGCTGCGGCAGTGGGGTTCATCGAAAACGCGTAAAGAAAACTCGCGTAGCTGCTGCTGTCCAGTTTAGTCCAGTGGTGAGGCTTCTTACAACACTCAACACCTTTCACTGCTGCGATGAATGCTATAATCAAAACCCCTATGTCAGCACAGCAAATAACTACCATAGAGTTGGCCGTCGTGTAGGTGCAAAGAGTGTCATATGGATTGTAGCCCGTCAGCCTTGTGCTGTTGAAGCCCGCACGGCGAAACGTCAAATCCTCTCCCACTTTAGTACAGAGAAAGTGAACGGCAAAGAAGCCCGTAAAATGAAAAATGACACCGAGTACAACAAGGAAGACTAGCGAAACTATGAGCTGTACCCATAGTTTCCATTGATATGATGAGACAGCGGTTTCGCTTTTTTCGTACGTAGCTTTCAGTTTTCGGACGATTTCTACCGTCTCGAACGGCCACTCTCCGGTCTGACAATCACACGATCGAGATAAAGAAGGAGCCATAGCAAAGAATTGCTCGAGGGCCGGCGCCGCCATTGTTTCCCACAAAAGGTGGGGTCCGGCGAGAAAGAGTCCTTGCACGAACATTACAAAGGGAACTGCATCGACGAGACGAACTTGCATGTGACTCGCACACCACATGACAGCGAAACGCGCCTCGTCTCTCGTCAAGGTGTTCGATACGGTGCACGCTAGACCTCGATCCGTGCCAGTGAAGTATTCACCTCCGAGACCAATGAGAGCCAACATTCCACTCACCAGCGACATGTAGTGAAGTATTTCGTCCCATGAAAACTTTTTGTATGTTTCTTTGGCTTCCGCAGCGTTCTTGTCAGTGAGTCTGAGCATTTTATGCGACCCACAGAAGCACAAACTCGAAGCAAACAGCCGGGACTTTCACCTCGTGCTTCGAAGCACGAGGTGAAAGTCCCGGCTGTCTAGTTGCCATCTTCACTATCACCGTCGCTCGAAGTCAAGAAACGGCAGAAATGGTTTTCGGCGGCCTTGCCGGCTCGATGGCTGCCTCGATCCAGTCGGTGGAAAAATTTCCTCTCGCACGTGAACGCCAAAACTTCCTTGCCTATTCAGGTCCGGCAGCTACAAACGTAGCAGAAGGTCAAGGAACTGTGCATAGTTTGCATGGAAAAATCAGGGCTTTTCGGCCTCTAGCGCTATATCGCGGCCTCGATCATGTCGATACGCACATAACGCGACACGTACTCGAGAATCCACCGCGCTTTCGCAAACCGTTCGATTCGAGCGCGGTATACGATTGTACGGTGCACATATGACGTACAGCTAGCCTGATCAAATCCGAAAGTCCTCACTTCCCACCTAGGCCAATAGCGGGGCGCATTTGCTGCATGATGCATTGTACTTTACCAACAAGAAACGGTCGCGTCACGGCGACTCATGCAACGAGTTTATAGACTCTAATTGCACGCAGTGTGTAGCTTCATCCATCTTTGACAGTCTGGACACCGTATCCAGCCAAATAGCTGCGATCTGGCGGAGCCCGCGCTAATCCTTTTTCCACAATGAGGGCATGTCGCCATCTTTCTGCACAGGGAATCAAGCTAGACCACACGAGGCAGTGGGAGCCATCGCTATTCGCTCACGCACTACTATCTTTCGAAAGCGTGGGAGCTGCATGCATGCCGCGAGGATCTATAACCTTGTATCAACTTCAATCGGCATTTGTCCTGGATGCAGTCTGAGACTTTTGAACTCAAATAAGCGATGCGGCGAAAGGGCCACTTATTTTTGCAGTTGTGTACGGATCGTCTAGCTGACAGAGAATAGCTAATTCAATTACTTTTGACACCGACTTTGACACCTCGCGATGCCACGAAGTCCCGACTCCGAACTCCCAGCAGTCAGCAGAAAGCCAAGCACGTGTCACTGTGCTCCCGTTTCTCAACGCGGCGAGAAGCCCAAAGGTAACCATAGCTCAAGAAGGCGTGTTGGACCATTCTTGAGGTCAAGGCCCTCCTTTCCTTCCCGAAGCTCGCATTGTTTTGAACGATAGGAAACCTGGTCGAGCCGTTGCGCTTTTAGACAGTAAACCTTGCCGTTTTTAGACGAACAGTCGTGGTCAGAGTGTCCTCAACTCCTCGTCCGAGCCGCAAGCACGAGCATTTAATTTTTCGATCGGTCGCGCAGTACGTGATAAACGAAGTCATCAGCTTCTTTTGGATCATGCCAGTACGTAGCCTATATCGAACAGCATCATATTCTTTAGTTTACAGGGCTTTTTGCTATTAGAGAACACAAGTTCGAGTCTGCTTCAAGTGTCACCACCGTCGTGAGACGACCGTTCGGATCTATCCCTGCCAGTGCGTCGTCTGCCTGAAGTGCTTGGAGAAAGAATTTGAAGTGCACCGCCGCGTGGTTCTTAATTGCCGGCGTTGTCCGAACTGCTTCGCGCCAGGAACGCACGACGGCTCAAGTCCCTACAATCACTGGCGTACTAGTATGCCATAGTATGCCACGTGTCGTATGATTATTATCTGTGTTAGAACTTTGGTGTCGTAAATTCCTAGTAGCTTGCATGCTCCTACGTGTTCTTTGGCTTGAGTTTGCTTAGGAAATACATATATATATACAGTACTCTTTTTGCCTTGTCCGGCCAGACAAAAAATCCCGTATCACCAATCTGACGGAGGGAAACGACAAGAAACATGGTTCGATCGTTTTCTCGATCTCCCCGCCGCTCTATTACGAAAATTTTTAGTTTGCCAACGCGGATTCGCGATCGTCCGCGTTGGCGCACGCCGCCGCCGCCCCTTCGACGGAAGAAGCCATCGATTACGTTCATCCGGTCGACGACGGCCTGACGTGCTCCATCTGCATGGGTCCTTTCGCGAATCCGCACGCGGCGCCGTGCGGCCACTCGTTTTGCAGGGAGTGCATTAGCACGTGGCTCGCGCGTCCCGCCAATCGCGCGCTATGCCCCATCTGTCGTACGGCAGTGTCGTCGCGCGACGTACGCCCCGTCGTTGCTCTGCGTACCCTACTCGACAAGCTGCTCGTCTATTGTCCGCGTCGAAGGAGTGGCTGTCAGACGATCGTCGCTAGGGAAAATCTCGGTTCGTTAAATGAGGGGGTGGGGCTTCTCCGATTACCAGCGATTTAAAATTTATATATGACAAATAGTGATAATAGAGGGGCAATTATTAATTTATTAATTAATTTATTATTTACTCGGGTACCTAATCATATTGCTCTGACTGGAAATCCTTTTTTCAAATTTCTTTTTAGATTCTCATGTTTCAGTGTGTTCTTTCCAGTTGATTCATTGTTCAGTATGTTCCAAGCAGATGGCTCGTTCCGCACTCGTTTCGCATCTGCTCTCAGTTCACACCTCGAATCCGAGTCATGCCCAAGAGCTTCAGCGATGGAAGGACAAAGCGGAAAAAAGTGAACGCGACTACACGTGGTTAGAAGAAGAGTTTATCAAACAGCAAAGTCGATATGAGACTTTGTGTACTGAACTGAGACAGGCGGCCGAAAGAGCCCAAAGAAAGCTCATCGAATTCGATCGCCACTACACGTATGGGCAAGATGCCGAATCAATGGTCTCATTGGCTCGTTTTATTTCTCAAAACATTGCCGTTGGACATCAGGGAATCAATATGCTGAGACTGTTCAATTGCGTGCAGACGTGCTACACTCGATATCGCTTCACGCACGCCGACAAGATGATGTGGCTTGTCGTGACGGCTCGAGCCAGTAACTGGTTCACCCCCAATCAAGTAGGCAGATTCGACGAGTGGATCCGGTTTCTCGCCAATTACGATCCACCTTCCGACGAAGAAGCAGTTGATTATTAATTAAAACGATTTGAGTTTGGATTCTCTCGTTGCGTTCTGGTTATTTAATGACGTGTTGAGCAGTGCTCGAATATGATTCAATAGTTAATTAGTTTAAATCATCGGAAACGATGCGGGCAGTTCCCGGACGCTTCCCCCTGTTCTCTTGTTCTCTGTGTAAATGGTCGTACTACACGTAGCGATAACACTGCTCGTGACGACAACGTTCGTTTTAAGTGCGTCCCAACTGCCAGTACATTGTACATATTTGAATAAATGTTTAGTTACGGACGCCATCGACATCGTCAATCCGACGCGACTCTTTCTCAACGATCACGGCGACGGCGGCGCGTGGACGTACGCCGCCGTGCGCTGGTCGCCCGCGCACGATCGATCCCTACAGGTTAACCTCGTCGACTCGGGCGGCGTCGTAGTAGCCGATTTCGGCGTCGCGTCGTCGAAAGCAACCGAGTTCGTATCGGTCGCCGCCGCCGTTAGCGTGACGTCGGCCGATCGCCTGTTCAATTTGACGCTCGTTGACGGGGGAAACGTCGTCGCGTCGCGTCTCACTCCCGTTGTTTGGATAGGAATGAAAGGTGAGGATGGGAGGGAGAGCCGTGACGTCAGCGGAAGGTCGGTTCTTACAGAGACCTTGGTCTCTGGTTGTTATAACACTTGTTACAGTCCTAGCCGCAGTTAATTATACAGATTACTATTTATACATCTTTGTTAGCGAGCCGGTCAGTGACGCAAACTGATGACGGTTTGATTGACTCGTGCCGCACGGTGCACGGACTGGGCGTTCAAGCTTCGTGGCAACGTTTCGTCGCATCTCCAGTGCCTGCTACGGATTTTGATTACGACGCAGAAAAACAAATGGTCAGTTCTTTGGAGACCCGATTGGCTCTCTACTTGATCGAAGACCCTGGCAACGGAACGACGATTTCCCTACACGATTCCACATTGATTAGCCCAGATTGGAATTTCGTTAAGAATCCCAAAGGTTTGTTCGACTTCGAGTTCCTTTCGTTCGATTCGACGAAAATCTACTCGTTGATGGCCGTCACAACGGGAAGCAGACGCGTCGTCGCTTTGACCAGGGCCACTTTGAGAGAAGCCGATAATTGTGTGGAGGAGACCACTCTTCAGAGTTGCATTATTGACGAGAAATCTTTAGATCGTATGGCTACAATCGACGTACAAGCCTCCCTTGTCAGATACGCTTCAGTTATCGAGGTAAGATTCTCTAAGAGGAAAATGTTCAATTTAATTAACGTCCTTCTTTAGCTAGATTTAACGTCTTTGAGCTTGACCGGCAGTTTCGACGTTGATATGTGCTGGGCAAATGGCACGAACCAGCTTGCTTTGCTTTCAGCAAAATACACGGCTGTATCTGATGCGATATCTCCCAGGCAATAATATATTATTAACACACGTTAAACGTTGATTGCGTCGTTTTTTTAGGTTACCAGAATTTGCTGAGAACGATCCTTCCACTGTTTATATTCGCGTGTCGTTGAGAAAAGTTGGACAGCCTGGCGCTGATGGTTACCCCGGTTACGTATCTGATCGATACAGAGTGCTCGAACTAAACGTGAGTGCTCTCATAAACGGTATTTATTAATAATAATTGTAGCGCGAGAAGAAAACCGTACATATTATTGGGCTTCTCGTAGCTCATCACGTTCGAATCGTTGGAACGAATATGTGTCTTGTGCGAAAGGATCTTAAACGGGCGACGTTCGAGCCGTGTATCACCAAGCCGGATGGAATGACGAATCAGGTGTTCTCTCTGGTAGACGGCAATAAAATTTATTTAGCACGTAAGAAAGGGGTTCTTTGCTGCGATTTCGTCCTTTTGTGAGAGTCCCTTGCATGAAGACGCGGGACGCTGTCTCACTCGGCCGGACGACGACGGAGACGAGACAGAATTCAGCATATGCAGGAACAAGGTGGACACCTTCACGGCGTGGATATTTACGTCCTTGGCGAACAGATGCGGCGACAAATTTTGTCGCGTGAGTCGAAAATAGACAACAGATAAAAAAAGATTGAGAGAACGCTTTTAGACGATTGAAACCCCGTCTACTCAAAGCGAATGCGTGAGATTTAACGAGACGAGTGGAAATCTGGATTTGATCCGTCCGTGCGTCGACCCGTCGCCCGTTCTGTCGGCCCTGTTCTCTTGTAATACAAGCCCAGTATTTCTATTCTGATTCATTTCGCTTTTTCTCTCTGCGTGTAGCCACTGGACATCACATCATGCCTGGCAAGGACATGAATCAGTGTTTGACCTACAACAGCAGTCACAAGTTCATGATCGTGCCTTGCGAAGAGTTTAGCGAGGAGCAGAAGTTCACTTACGATTTCGAGTCAAGAACCCTTTCGAGTGAGTGAAGGGGGAAAAACGCCGTCTTTATAGTGACGTCTGCTATTCAGGTCTAAGTGGAAATTGCGTAAACAACGACGAGTGCGGCGGATCGACTCTGTTTTACGAAGCCTTGGTTCGATACGGAGAAAACTTGCGTGCATAAATCGATATTTTGAATTTTTTTTCAGACGAAACAGATCGTTTTTGACGACGGAAAATGCTTGAGGGTACGAGATGACCTTAGCAGCATATTGAACACCTGCTTGGACACCAATGATGAAAGTCAAGTTCCATTGCAGAGACACCACTCATTCGCTTTTTATGGTCTTATACCCATATGCTATGATCGTTTTTTTGTTAAAAAAAACCGCTTAGGCGAGAAGAAGAACGTTCGAATGTGGAGTCCCGGTCCCGAGAGAAATCCGTGGTTCGTCGGCGGCGAAACGATTCGAGGCGTGATTACGTGGGATGCCTCAACACTTTCGTCCGATCGAAAAGTCCGCATTCTACTGGTGAGACTCTCGGAAAATGGCGTGCTGTCTCGCCTAGTAATTCAGATTCCCGCTACGAACACAGGTCTGAGACCCCGCGTCGTTGGATTAGCCTATATAGTCGAATAATCATTTCGCCTAGGGTTTGTTGTCTTTGAAATACCACCTTTGCCTAGCTCCTTTTCGCCTGGGCCCTACGTAATTGACTTGACTATCGCAGGCGAACCGCCCGCGTTGACGGAACCTTTCGACATCAAGACGTTGGAAAGTGCGGCAGCGGAAACGCTATATGGTCTAAACTCATCTTTTTTTTTTCCCCTTTTGAGCAAAGGTGCTTTGACTTTCACTGGTCCCGTAACAGAGGAAGATGCGTTCGTGCTCATGTACAGTATCAGGAGCGGAATCATTTCGGCGACGGAACCCATAACGTGGAGCGCTCCACTACGAAACGAGAGCGCCGATCTTTTTGTCCACGTATCGTTCAACGGAACGGCGCCGACGTGGACTGGCGGAGGGACGACGCGAGCGAGTATAGCACATTGGATTGGACTCACAAAACCCTTAGGTAAGCATCGTTCAGCTAGACTAACGAGTGCTCAAATGTGGAGGTTTTTTTTCTTAAAAACATTAGCCGGGTCGCACGGCGTCATACGTGATCGAATCGCGCGACCGAGCGAATGCGATTGCGTTCTGTTGGCTACCGATTTTCTACTCAGCCAATCGAGCATAGAAATTGAGGATCAAGTCATTGATCTCGGCGGCGTCGTATTTTCTCCAAATGATAATAGTATTAATACTACGTATTATCTCGTGCTTGCGTCGAGAGACATCATGCAGTACGAAGCGCGGCGTGTTACCCTGGAGGTTTTCAATGACGATAACGACGCCCCTATCAATGCCGTATCGACGGCTCTTGTGGTGGGGGTCACCGTCGGCGTCATAGTCCTCCTCGCTCTTCTTATTCTTCTCATCGTCGTCTTTGTGAAGCGAAAAAGGAGGAGGAAAAGTGAAGAAATCACCAACGCTCCAGGTGTCTATAGTTCATTTCTCTATCGACTCTTTTTTTTTAAATTTTCTGTTCGTATTAGGTCCTCCAACCCCGTTGCCTCGACCGGATCATCTCGACATGTTTCGAGAAAGTCTTGAAATGAATCGCACTTCAGTTTCGACTATTTCGCCGAGTAAGAGATACATTGAAATGCGAGACATTTCCTACCTTATCGACGGCGACAACATCGTCGCCGCAGCAAAGCTGATATTACCCAGCGACTTGGAATTGGGTAAAATGCTTGGAACCGGCGAATTCGGCGAAGTGTGCCAAGGCGTGTGGAAGACGACGACCGAATCGGGAGAGCCGTTATTTATTGACGTTGCCGTCAAAACTCTCAAGCAGGCGGCAGACGACCAAGTGAAGAGCGATCTGCTAAAGGAGGCCAGTGTCATGGCATCGTACAATCATCCTCATCTCGTCGCATTGATGGGCGTGTGTCTCGAGAATCCAACTCGTCTTGTAACAGAGCTAGCTCAACACGGTGCACTGGATACATATTTGAAGCAAAGACGTCCAGAGTAAGCGTGCGCGAAAATTATCCGAGACAGGCGAAATCAATTTCATTTTTTAGCGTTTCTGTAAAAGACGTCGTAGACTTGGAACAGCAACTGAAGTTCGCGGGGCAGATAGCCAGTGCAATGTTATATCTCGAAGAGAGCAAGTACGGCGTCACATCGTGCACCGTTAGCCTTTGAGAGCGAGAGTGTCTTATTTTCTAGGCTGGTTCATCGAGACTTGGCAGCGAGAAACGTAATGGTCTTTTCGTACGAATTAGTCAAGGTAGTATTAGACTTTGGTGTCGTAGAATAGATTCGACGGCCCCTTTTAGGTCGCCGACTTTGGCTTGTCGCGAGTTTTAGACGGCGGTCGCCAGTACTACGTGAGCAGCGTGTCGTCGAAGGCGAAAGTGGCTCTTCGATGGATGGCACCCGAATGCTGGAACACGTTCAAGTTCACCACCATGTCCGACGTGTGGAGCTTTGGTAAAAAAACAGACTGCGAGTGCAGCGGGCAATTAATTCAATAATATTTTTCTTTAGGTGTGACACTGTGGGAGATCATGTCGTATGCTGTCAGTGCTCCGTATGTAGGAGTCTCCAATGTCGACGTCATCGTTCTTGTTGAGGCTGGGAAGCGTTTGCCGAAGCCGGAACGCTGTCCTGACAGCGTTTACGACATCATGAAACTGTGCTGGACGTATGACCCCAAAGACAGAATTAGGTTTTCTGACTTGAAAGAGAAGCTTTGGTAAAATCGCTCCTTTGGGTGCAGATGAGAGAGAAAGTCGTGTGTTTTAGGGACGGGACAGTCTTTCATCTTCCCGCGCCGGTTTCTTCGGGCGGTCCAGTGCTCATCCCTAAAGAGTCATTGGACATCGGAAGAGAGCTTGGCTCTGGCGCTTTTGGAACAGTCAACGAAGCCGCGTGGAAATCGCCCAATGGGTTAGTCGTGGTATACATTTAATCGATAAATAAAAAACGGTCTATAGGTTCGTCGATGTGGCTGTCAAGAAAATCAAAAACGCTTCATCTAGTGTGCAGGATGCGCTGTTGGCCGAAGCGTCCGTAATGACGTCGCTGACGCACGTCAATATTGTTCAGTTCTTGGGCATCAGCCTGCCGCAGTCCACGGCGTCAAAGTGAGTCTCCTTCCAAAGCTCGAGACGCTTCCCCAACACATTTTTAGATCTGAAAGCGACAACATTGTTATGCTTGTCTCAGAGCTCGTTCCTCTTGGCGCTCTCAATTCGTACGTGCAGAAGACTCTTCTAAGCGTAATGCTGAGCTTTTGGTACGTCGGCGTCCGTGCGGTGACAGGCCGATTTTCTTCTAGAATTCTGTTCTGCTAAACTTTGCCAATCAAATTGCTGCTGGTATGTCGTATCTCGCTGGTCAGCGAATCATTCATCGCGATCTCGCCGCTCGCAATGTTCTGGTGTCAACTCCCGATCTAGTCAAAGTAAGGTCTATTTATTAGATTTGTGTTAGAATCGCTATATTTATTTTTAGGTCAGTGACTTTGGTATGTCAAAAGCGCTCGGACTGAGCAAAGAATTTTACAGCTTTGCAAAAGAGGAAAAAGTGCCCATAAAGTGGATGTCACCAGGTTGGCAACACAGTATGTTTATGAAGTGCTAAATAACGTGATAAAAAACAGAGGCTTTGTTGTACGGCAAGTTTAGTACGAAGAGCGATGTCTGGAGTTACGGTTAGCGTCTCGGCTTGCATTTCGTTTTTTGAACTTTATCTTCTCGGCAGGTGTGACTCTATGGGAAATTTGGTCACAGGGAGCGATTCCTTGGTCGGGCATTGCCAAGAAAGATCTAGTTGGGCTGATTGAATCGGGCAGTCGTTTGGAACATCCTAGAAATATGTATTCGGAGAAAATTTGCAGCGATGAAATGTATTCGCTCATGCTTGAATGTTGGAAGTTCGAACCGGAAAATCGACCCGATTTTGACCATTTCACGACGCGCACGAAAGAGATGCTTCAACCAGAGGATCATGATCAGAAAGAGATGCTTGGAGCAGAGAATCATGATCAGAAAGAGATGCTTGGATCAGAGGATCATGATCAGTTATTTGACAGTTCTGAAGTAGTTATTGTATAGCATTCACAGGAATTCTTGAAGCTGAAAGACAGATTCTTCCGTGCTGCCTTTTTTTAGATGTACGTCACGTAATGTCAGGTTTTACTTAAATCTCTAAATTGCGAATTCATAAATATGATTTCTCAAGCACACGTGATCCTGAAGAGGCGCTAATTGACACTCTATCCGGGAGCTTTGCTGCTGCAAGAGTTCACTTTGCCGTTCTCCGAATCTCGGTTCTCCCAAAACAGAAAGGAGTCCAGTCGGCAGAACGTCGGAAGTAGGTCGTATGCATACTTGACAACAAATCATCGTTTTCTCTGAGAAGGAAGCTTCGACGGAGCCGTCACGTGACGGCGCAAGAGTCTTTTTGCATGGACACAGCGCCCATAGAAGTGAAGACGAGCGCAAAAAAACTAAACAAATGCATCAACTGCATCGTTTTAGGCTAAAGAAGAGGAAGCGAGGGAAGAGGGGGCGGCGTCTGAGGTTTGTTTTCCGACGATTACATACACTAAGACTAAAAGCACTCGGATCGAGAGTAAATATATGCTAAGTACAGTGCACCAAACGCGGGCAGTCATGACTCATGAGAGTAGAAACGCCCACTTTCCTAACCACCTCAATGGTGCATACGTCATTGTTCCTCTGAATCACGCGGTCGGGCGTGATAAACACTAACCTTTCACTCTGCTAAATTTACACTGGAAGAAAACCCGTATTGTGTCACTTACAGTTGTATTTAATTTCGTACAGGCTCTGGAATGTGAGAAAAACATCACAGAAAATATATTTGAATCTAAAAGTGACCTGCTTCATCCCCAGGTACAACTTCTCTAGGTTTTGGTAGGTATTGAGCATTGTGCATATAGAACGTCCCGCAGGCTGTAGATAGTCAAAAAGCTTCTAGATACGCTCCAAAAGACGAAGAGGTTCAATTTGAATTCTCTCGCAACTGATAGCTAAATACGCAGTCTTTATAGATTGTTGCAATTAAACGAGCCAATGAAGAGTCTGAAGTATCTTTTGCGCAGTACAATCAAATTAGACGAATCAACTCTCTAAACTATATAGAAACACCGCCAAGAAGAGCGAAAGAAAAACTGGAAGGTGGTTTGCTTTCTTCTTCCAGAAAACGAGAGTGCAGAAAATGTAAGAATACGTGTCCGTGATTGACGTACAAGTCACAGTCATCTATATCTCTTTGGTAGAGTTTATCAGACGAACGTGTCAGCACTTCTTCTTCTTCTCCTTCTCCTCCAGTCCTTTCACTTAGCCTAAAGGAACGCCTGTTTATAGCACCCACTGACCTTTGTCAGTTCCATCCATACGTTTGCGTTAGGATTTTTTTGACGCATGTCGTCTTCTAGGTAAACGTGATCGCTCGTTGCGCAAATCGTCGCGGCCGCATCACCCGAAGCCCAAACGGAAATTCGCTCTTCGTCTACTGAAGAATCCCTCCAGCTGGTTTCTGGATCCCGTAGCACTAGGTGCGCGTACGTCTCTTGCACTCTAACAAAGTCATTTGATGTTTTGTGCAGACTCGAGCGTTTCTTCCGTTTCCGGCGGGGCAGCATCAATCCAACAAGTTTGTGAACTTATCACGTTGTTTTGATAGATTCTTTTACTCATTCGTGTGGTCACCTTTTTGCAGGAAGACGACGAACGTTCTTTGGATGAAGGTCAGTGCTGCCTGCCGTGTGCAGGAAATTCAAAGGTTCACCCTGTGAAATATCATACAGAATCAGCAGCAGTATGTGATTATAAAGAAGTTGTACATGATAACTGGATTGAATTACCAAAGATTCAGGAATCGTCTTCATAACTACATATTTGCCATTCTACGGCACATATTTTGTAAAATTCCGATCGACACCACTTTTAGCTACACTGTATGTAGGGAGTTGGTACAGTGCTTCAAATGAACGTAGCGTACGCTATCCTCCAGAAATGCTGCAGAAGAAACTCGGTTTTTCTTTGACTTGTGAGATTCTTTTGTCGCGTCTTCTGAAAATAACCTGACTAGAATTTAGGGACGCGGTTCATTTCGCGTATCGTGCGTCCCAGCGACAAAACGACGCGATCGTCGCTGTCCGAGTTGCATCGAGCCATGGCTCTCGTCGACATGCACTTGCAAACGGGAAAAGTGAGCCGTTCTGCAGGCGAAACCGTCGCCACACTCTCGCATTAGGTCGAAATGGCCGAGGACTGCTTGAAACACTTTCTCCGATCAGGCGTTCAATTGAATAATCGTATTTTTAACGAAGTCATGCTGGGATGGGCTGAAAAGGTTGTCTAGTCAAAAAAAAAACGACTGCCTTTTCTCGAGAAAATAATCAAACGTAGGGAAATCAATTCAAAGTTCAGAGCATTTATCGAACGATGCTTCGAAGTCTTCTCGAACCGGACGCTCAGACTTACGCTGCACTTTTGATTCAGCATATTCGGTAGAGAGGCTTTCTAGCTCGCGTTTCTTTTACTGTCAACTCGTCTTAGGACTAAGTCCGTCAGCTACATTCCTTCTTTGCTGGAAAACATCAAAGCTGAAGTGAACATGCCGCCTAGTTACAGTAGTACCTTAGTACTTTTATACCCCTAGGGTATTCACCTTGAACATCTTCCCTATGAAGCGTCGTTGTCAACTCGGCAGAAGCTGTATCTAAAAGAGGTGCTCTAGTAAAGTAGTCCCAGCACAGGACACAGTATAAATTTGCGTAGGCCTTACACTATGGTGCTCCTGAGTTCCAAGCTGAAGTGCCTATCTTTGATGGAAAGCACTACATCGCAGACATTGTATCGGATTTGTATAGCGAAAATGGGCAATTAATAACAGTATGTTGCGTTTTGAATGTTCTTTTAACTATAGATGATTTTTCCTACGTAGGGCGATCTTCAAAGCAAGAGGAGTTCTTTCAGTTTAGAAGGAATCGTGAGGTCTGAAGATCTGAAGAGAAAACTAAAGAGCCAACTGACCACCGAGAAAAGAGTCAATAGGCTTGCTCTTGAATATGCGCAACAGGCCACGACCTCCTCTTCTTAGGGTTCACTCATCGTAAAGACTGTCGTTCCCTCTGACGCCTTTGACACGGAGTCAGCTGCGACGGTTAAGAATCTATTTATTTATTTATTTATTTATCTTTTGTGTAATGTAGCTGTCGTCACTGAGGGATCAATGGCAGAAAGTATTGACCGACGCTGTATTTGAACAAAAGCCGAAGCAGCGAGATCGAAGGCTTAAATTAGGTCCTGAAAGTGTGCTCTGCATCTAAGATGCGACGTTGATTTTTTATTAGTGGTTTCACCGGAGGCTGCCTCCAACGCTACACTTCTTTTCAAAATTCTAAATCCTTCTAAAATGGTCGACATTCTATTGGATAAAGTGATGCTTATTATCTTTGACAATGTATTCTAGAAATTTCTTATTTTTTTGATAGGTTTTCGAACTGCTGCTACAGCAGTCCGATGGAATGGCGGTTCGCTTCTTGTGCTTCGAAGTCGGCCACGCAATAGAGCAGACATACGAGATATGGAAGAAAAGTCAAAACGGAGAAGAGGAAAAGGTTGTAGAGACGACCTCCTCCGCTTCTCTAAATATTTTCTTCAATAGATCCTTTCTATGTATATCGACTACATTGATTATTATTTCGGAAGCAATCGTTGTGACTCGATTTCACAACGAGCTTTCTGGGAAGAACTAGACTGCTTTCGACCGTGGGAGGCTAGCCTATCGAAACGCTCTACGCATTGGCCCTTCTCCATTCACATTCACGTAGATTATTGAAGCTGTCGTTTTGGGAATTAAAAATTGTTTTTAGCTTGTGGGTTATTTGCTAAATTGTCTCGTGGAGAACGCCGAGTTTACTCCAACTGGAGAAGTTAGGTAGCAAATGTGAGCTGTATATGAATATGTACGTGATGTAGGCTCTTTAGCCCCGTAGCTGCTTTTACACATGAATACCAAGTCATTGAAGAGAGAAAAGTCGGTCATATCAAGGTAGATGATGTAAATAGTATAGCACCCCATCACCTTGTATATCTCTAATATAGGCTCATCCTGATCTACTGAAGCTGTACAAAGCTCAAAGTGGACTAAAGGTGAGTCAGACTATGAGAAGAACAAGAAAAATATACCAAATCAACGACTAGTCGGAATTTCCAATGCGAGCAACAGTTGCTCCTATGCTCGTTCCGCCTCGACCTTGGATCAGCATCGATGACGGCGGATACCTCGTGACTCCTAGTGAGAACCGATTTTTTTTTGTCTTCTCGTCAATGATAACTCTCTCTTTCTCTTGTTTAAGTACCAATTATGCGAGTTACAAGACACGTGGACGCGTTTCAGCACTGGAAAGTTTTGGAGGAGAACGGCGATAAATTGAAACCGGTGCTGGACGCTCTCAATTATATAAGCAGCTGTCCGTGGAAAATTAACAAATCGGTAAAACGATCCAAAGTAATAATAATAAGAAGAATAGTTTTATGTTCTTTTAGATGCTTAAAGTGGTCGAAGAAATTTTTAACAAAGGAGGCGACGATGATCTTGGAATACCGAGTGGCGATCTTCCGGATTTGCCAGAGCTTCCGGCGTAATGTCTCTCATTCTTTGCTACGCTGATTTTTTTTTAATTTTTGTTGGCGAAGCGACGAGGAGGACGTGTCTAAAAAACGTGAATTTTTTCGATTGAGACGAGCTCTGCGAAAGGAACGTTTGGAGAAAAACTCTCTTCGGATGGATATGGTCTATCGGTTGTCTCTAGCGAGACACGTATGAAATATCGAATGATTTTATGGGCGTTCCATCTAACCTCTGTCTAGTTTGAAAATGACATTTTTTGGCTTCCTTCTAATATGGACTTCAGAGGCAGAGCCTACACTGTACCTCCTCATCTAACTCATCTGGGTAAGACGGCCTTCGCTCGAATGCAACATTAAAGATTTTTAAATTAAGGCGGTGATATTGCTCGATCTCTGCTTCTCTTCGGCAAAGGGGAACGCCTGGGAGAACACGGACTCGCCTGGCTTAAAATCCACTTAGCCAATCTACGCGGAACGATGAAGAAGTCAGGAATTAAAAATACTCCTTAACGATATATAACGCGAACGTACGTAGAGCTTCACTCGAAGCAAGAGTCAAGTACGCCGAAGATTCGACGGAAAACATCCTAGACTCGGCCGATAATCCACTCACAGTACGATATCTCATCAATAGAAATCATTGGTGGTCCTGATAGCTTTTTTTCCCCCCCTAGGGACGTGGCTGGTGGCGAAGCGCCGACGAGCCCCTGCAATGTCTGGCATGCTGCTTTGAAATAACTGAAGCTATTCGCTCGGGCGAGCCCTCGAGCTACGTCTCGCACCTGCCCGTTCATCAGGCAGGGGAAAACGGCTCTAAAGAGCTAATCCTTAAAATCCCTCATACTGCGGTTACCTCTAGGACGGATCGTGTAATGGATTGCAGCACTACGCGGCGATGGGTCGAGACGTCGAAGGAGGCTATCAAGTCAATTTGTCGGCGAGCGACGTTCCTCAGGATGTTTACTCGGGCGTCTTGAGACTCGTACGTATTGCGAGCACGTGTCGCCGCCGTTTTTCAAGTCTTTTTTAAAGGTCGAGGCCAAGAGGGCTATTGATGCTGAGAATGGAGTTGAAATAGCGATGTTGCTCGATGGGAAAGTCAACAGAAAGGCAGCGGAGTGCTTCGTCCTTCGCCCCTTTTGCTTACTTTCTGTTTCAGGTTATTAAACAAACTGTTATGACTATCGTTTATGGAGTTACTTTCGTTGGAGGAAGGGAACAAATTAAGGTGAGTCTTTTAGCTATCGCGTGAATGAAGGAAGTACCGTGGTGCTTCGCTAGAGACAATTGAAAGATCAGGAATCCGTGGACACTAGCTACCTTTTTTCGGCTTCTACCTATTTAGTAAAGCTGGTCTTTGATTGCCTCGGAGAAATCTTTGAAAACGCTCGACTTATTCAAGTGAGAAAGGGCATTTCGACTTGCTATGAGACGATCGAATTCAATAGGACTGGCTAACGGAATCAGCGAAGAAAATTGCCGCTTCCGGGCAGCCCGTTCAGTGGACGACCCCGCTAGGCCTCCCAATTATTCAGCCCTACCACAAGCCATACCGAAAGGAGGTGCTAGAGAACGTCGCAAACTCGATTAAATGCATTACCGTCGTCTGAATAATTCTAGGTGAAAACGGGCTTGCAGCGAATAGAAAACGTCTCGAAATCAGATATATCGCTGTAAGAACACCCCGCAGATAATTAAAATAATCGAGAGCCTATTCAAGGAAGCCCGATCGAAGAAAGCAGAGGAGCGCTTTTCCGCCCAACTTCGTTCACTCGCTCGATGCCACGCACATGATGCTAACCGCCCTGCACTGTCAACGGTACGGGAGCTGTTCATATGAATCAATAATGGATATTTTGGATTACAGGAACGGGGTCACGTTTGCTGCTGTGCACGACAGCTTTTGGACTCATGCAGCTACAGTCGACATTATGAATGAAGTGGACTGGGGCGATAAATATGTATAGTTTGTTTTTCTATAGCAATTTGTATTGTAGGTCTGTAGGAAACAGTTTATCGATCTTCACAGCGCTCCTATTCTTGAGCAGCTTGCCGAGCAATTTAACTCTACTTACGGCACTGATAGGTAAGCCATTGCTAGTAAGTGGAGTTTGGTTTAGAGCTTTCATTGTTTCAGTAATTTATCGAAAATTGAACAAGTCTCTTTTGATGATCTGCCACGTAGAGGTTTGGGTTTTATTTAATTACAATAGCGTGTTGTGATGTTATGACTTTAGGGTCTTTGAATTTGGAAGACGTCAAAAAATCTATATTTTTCTTCAGCTAGTTACTGCTTTATTGATTTTCTCCTTCTAGATCAATTAGAAACTGAATGCTACTCTCAAAGTCCAAAACGTCGGTGCTCTCACAACTCATCTTTTTCTGTTTCGTTATCATCACTTGCCAGCAAGCATTCTAAACAGAAGAAATCGTTTATTCTCACCAAACCAACGGAAGGTTTTTTCACGCACTTTGCTCAGCCGTCGAGAGAACCTTTCCTTTGCAAAACCAAGTCTCCAGATCAGACTGATCCTGATGTTTGAAGTACCAATTGGTCAATTCGTCTTCATATTCTTTGACAAGACTTTCACACTAACAAATGAAACCCCCTTTTACGACATCAAAGCGCGTTTAATGGGCAAGAAATTTGCCTTGCTTTTCAATCTAGTAATCTCAGCTGGGACGCTGTCCCACATTTCTTCCGGCAGATCCATCTTCACTTTGACGCCTTTATTTTTCAAATTATGCAGCGTCTCCATGGTGCTAGTACGTCCTAACACCCAAACCCCACAGAATTAATAATCTACGTCGCAAAGGTTTTTAAATTAAAAAATCACCTTTTGCGAATTTTTCTGGTTTATCAGAATGAACTCGATAGTCGAGCATACTATCGCAAACGCCCTCTAACGCCTCCATGAGCCGCACCTCCCTTGCAGTGCAAGATCGCTCATTTTCGATCAAAATCTCTCTCTTACGATTTTTTATAGGATATCTTCTTTCCGTCGGCCCACTCTCCTTTCGGGTCTAGTCTGCTTCCAGTTTCGAGAACGGCCGAAGACGCGCCCGTCTTCTGCAGTGCGCTAGATAGCTCAATTGCGAGTAGTCTGCAAACTAAGACGAAGAAAGGAATGCGCTCGCGATAGATCTCGAGAACGGAACGCTTGATTGCAAACACAAACCTTGACAATCTGTAGCTTCTTCTACTTTAACTGGACGAGAAAGAAGAACGAGAAGAAGTCCAACGCTGAAGCCGTAAAAAAAGCCGAAAAAGTCCATTGTAGACTTGCAAGAACGCACGCTAGCGAAAATGTGTGCACCGCGTAACCCGGATGCTTTCCAGAGGAGGAAGAGAAACGAATTAATCGTACCCGTTATAAAAACAATCTCGCTAGAAAGGAAGACTACATAATAGCCCATTGCTATTTGAAACTATTCGAGGTGGTCTCCAATCGACCAATCAGTGATCTCAAACCACATCTGGTCAATCCGGGTTACCTCATTCCGCATTCCGTGGGAGTCTCAGTCTTCCGGTCACATCGCGATTTTTGGGTCGCGTTCAGCCGCCACACCGCACTTCTTGTTCGCGTTCGCCGATCGACGAAATCGTTTCGCCATGGCGGACGTAATGGAAAGCTATCTGCGCCCGAAAGAGAAAGGCGGCGGAATCGGCGCGGGCGGATTCGACTCGAAAAAATGGGTCTGGGTGCCTCACGACACCGAAGGGTTCGTCGCCGGCGAAGTAAAATCGCGCAAAGGCAACAAAGTCACCGTTCAGCTTCCCAACGGCTCGGTTAGTAAGAAACGGGGGGCCCCCTTCGATGAGGAAACATTTCCGGAATGCGGCCTTTGTCCCTCGTCCGTCCGTGCGTTCGCGCGAGGCGTCGTCGCGCCCGAGTCCGCGCTCGCATCCGCCCTAATAGCGCGATTCGATTCAGAAAGAAGAGGCGGCCGAAGACGACACGCAACAGATGAACCCCCCGAAGTTCGAAAAAGTCGAAGACATGGCCTCGCTGACCTATCTCAACGAAGCGAGCGTGCTTCACAATTTACGCCAGCGCTACTACTCCAATTTGATTTACGTAAGTGCCGTCGCGACTCGACGTAGTAGGGGCCCCCGGCGGGATCGCGAAGAGCGACCACGCCTACTCACGTTTTTCTTTCTCTTTAGACCTACTCGGGTCTGTTCTGCGTTGCCGTCAATCCGTATCGCTACTTTCCGATTTACACGGAAAAGGTCGTTCAGATGTACAAGGGCAAGCGTCGCACCGAAATGCCGCCGCACATCTTCTCCATCGCCGACAACGCGTATAACAACATGATACAAGGTGACGGGGGAAGTGTGTGTGGGGGTCGTTTAGGGGGGAAAATGAGAGGGGCGGGGATGGTAGTTATGGGGTCGAGAGGGAAGTATTATAGTCGAGTGTCTCATTGCTTGTTTTATGCAGATCGTGAGAATCAGTCCATTCTTATTACGTACGTCTATCGTCTTACTTCTCACGTGGCTCGCCTTCTCAGTGTCGACGTTTTTGTTTTTCTCTTTTAGTGGCGAATCGGGTGCCGGGAAGACGGAGAATACGAAGAAAGTCGTACAGTATCTTGCCTCCGTCGCTTCGGCGGCCGGCGACAAGCATAAGGTCAGTGAGATGAGCTAGTGTAGAAGACAAGTTATTGAGAACATCACTCACTTTCCACGTGAAATGAATAGGAGTAGATTGGATAGGCGGTCTATTTTCAATGGCAAAACGAGGACCCAATTAATTAATTAATTAATTAATATGGCACTTCATTTATATTATGAATATTTAATTATGTAATCTTTTATTTGATATGCGTGTTCTTCTCATACCACGTAGGGAAATTTGGAGGATCGCGTCATTCGATGCAATCCCCTTCTCGAAGCGTTCGGCAACGCGAAGACGATTCGAAACGACAATTCGTCGCGCTTTGGAAAATTCATTCGAATTCATTTCGGCCCGGGCGGAAAGATCGCCGGCGCCGACATCGAGCACTACCTGCTGGAAAAGTCGCGCGTCGTCCGACAGCAGAAAGGCGAACGCTGCTATCATTTCTTTTATCAGTTGTTGGATGGCGCCGATGAAACGTTGAGAGGTCTTCTTATTGTTGTCCAATGGAGTTTAGGGGAGGAAAAATATCTCGTCTGTAGAAAAGTTGCTGCTCAAGTCAACGAAGGCGGCTGACTATCACTTCCTTGCAGGCGGAACAGCGAAAATAGACAGTTTGAACGACAAGGAACAGTACAAAGAGACGATGGTATATACCTCCGCTTTCTCTCTCCAGTCGCTCCGCGACGCGGGATCGTTTTTTTCTCTCTCTAGGAAGCAATGGATATTCTCGGCGTGACCGACGACGAGCGAAATTTCATTTTCAAAGTCGTCGCCGCCTGCCTTCACTTCGGCAATGTGCAGGTGAAGCAGCCGCGGCGCGGGGAAGAGGCGGAAGTCTCCAACGGTAAGCGTCCATTAATAATTAATTGATTCGTCTTGCTCATGAATATTCATTGCTTTTTTTATTAGACACTGATAAGGTGGCTCATCTTCTCAGTATGACGAGCCCTTCGGAGTTCAGAAAGGGGCTGTCACGGCCGCGAATGAAAGTCGGAAACGAGTGGGTCAACAAGTCTCAGAATGCCGAGAAGGTTGGCACCCCGTCTTCTCTTGGGCTCTGCGTTTTTTTAGCGTGATCTTTTCTCAGGTGGAGTACGACATTTCTGCGCTGTCTAAGCTACTCTACGAGCGCATGTTTCGTTGGTTGGTGCACCGAATCAACCAGACGCTCGACACGAAGGTTTTTCTCTATGCCTAAGTTCATTTTAGGGAAAGACTTCTACGCTGTTCTATGTAGGAGAGAAGAAGCTTCTTCATTGGCGTCCTTGACATTGCAGGATTCGAAATTTTTGACGTCAGTTTTTGAAGCCTTCGCGTGGGGGGAACAATAATCCTTACTGCTTTTCCTTTTTCAGTTCAATTCCTTCGAGCAACTGTGTATCAACTACACGAACGAAAGACTCCAGCAATTCTTCAACCATCACATGTTCATCTTGGAGCAGGAGGAGTACAGAAACGAAGGAATCGAGTGGTCTTTCATCGATTTCGGACTCGATCTCCAACCGTGCATCGATCTCATTGAAAAGGTTTGACAATAATCTCCGAGCGACGACGAACGACTCGCGGCAATCGTTCCGTCTTTTAGCCGCAAGGAATCCTCGCTTTGCTCGACGAAGAATGCCTCTTTCCTCGAGCGACCGACAAGTCGTTCGTGGAGAAACTCGTCAGCAATCACGACGGCAAGTCGGCCAACTTCTCCAAGCCGGCTTTCCGATCGGCGAAGGGAAAAGAAAATGCGCCCGATTTTCAAGTGGCTCATTACGCGGGCGTGGTACGTATCCATCTGCGAATGGATTGGTCTGTGGTCAGCTATTCGCGCCTCCTAAGGTCGATTACAACGCTTCGATGTGGCTCGTGAAGAACAAAGATCCTCAGAACGACTACGTCGTTGGAATGCTTGCCAAGTCCACCAATGCGTACATTGCTAGCCTATTCACTGGCTACGTGTCGGCAGAACAAGGTAAAATTAATTCGTTCGCTCATTCACAGTCACTCAGCACGCTCCCATCACGCGTGTCTTGATTAGACTAGCCGCAGATCGCGAAACTCCCCTTGCAGTTCCTTATATATGTATATGCTAAAATGCTTGGTTGAATCCTTACTCTCGCCTCACCCTCGCGTTTTTCTCCAGCTGGCAAAAAGAAGGGTGGTGGCATGTTCCAGACAGTCGCACAGTTGCACAAGGTAAAAAATCCCACTATCTTCCGTGGTACTGTAGTTTCTAGTCACCCTCCCCCTTAGGCATCCTTGAACAATCTCATGACGAACCTTCGCAACACGCATCCCCACTTCGTCCGCTGCATCATCCCGAACGAGCAGAAAAAAGCGGGCGTGATCGACGCTCACCTCGTCTTGCACCAGCTCCGCTGCAACGGCGTTCTAGAAGGCATTCGCATCTGCCGAAAAGGTTTTCCCAATCGCCTCTTCTTCTCCGACTTCAAGCAACGGTCCGGGGATAAGAAAAACAGAAGCGTATAGTTCGGTTTTTTGAAAACGAAGTCTAGATATGCCATTTTGGCTCCGACTGCTATTCCCGCCGGCTTCATGGACGGTCGCAAGGCGGCCGATCTTCTCATCCAAGAGCTCCAACTCGAAGCGAACGAGTTCCGCATTGGAAAGAGCAAGGTCTTCTTTCGCGCCGGCGTTCTCGGTCGTCTCGAAGATCTTCGCGACGAGAAGCTGGGAAGAGTGCTGACGCAGTTTCAGGCGTTCTGTCGCGGTTTTCTGATGCGACGACAGTACAAGAAGCTTCTCGATCAAAGGTTTGGAGATTAATTAAAGGGATTAAGTATGGGTAACATTCGCCATCTCTAGAATTGGCATTGCTGTGATTCAGCGCAACGTTAGGAAATTCATGTTCTTGAAAAATTGGTCTTGGTGGAAACTCTTCACTAAGGTCAGTTTGGGTTTTCGTATAGAGGTCTTGTATGTGCCATGCGTATTTGAACTTTTTAATTAATTAATTAATTAATTTCTTATTCGATTTTGGATTTAGGTCAAACCTTTGCTCAACGTTGCGCGTCAAGAAGACGAAATTCGCGTCATCAACGAAGAGGTCTCAAATTTCGTATATAATTTGATTCTGTTTTTTTTCTGACGCTGCTGCGTCTTTCTGATCAGCTCACAAAAGCGAAAGACAAACTCACGAAAGAAGAAACGGAACGAAAAGCCTTCGAAAGCAAGTACAGCGAAGAAGTCGAAAAGAGTCAGCAGCTGTTCCAGGAACTCCAAAGGGTTCGATCTAGCGCGCGTAATCTAAGAGAGGCGAACCACGTCTGACGCGGCGCCTACATTCACATAGGAACAAGATGCCAATGCCGTCAATGACGAGCAAATAGAGAAACAGAAGGCTAGACTCGCCGATTTGGAGCAGAGCTACGAGGAGGTTTCGGCTCGATTGGAAGAGGAAGAGGAGAACAATTTGGAAGTGTCGAAAATCAAGAGAAAAGTCGAAGCGGAGCTAGAACAGCTCAAGCTAGAACTCAACGAACTCCAATTGGCCAACGAGAAGGCACACACACAGAGAGAGATTCGTTTTAGGATTCTTACGTTTCTCTCTCCCTAGCTTGATCAAGAAAAGGCGGCCAAGCTGTCTCAGGTCAACGCGCTCAGTGACGTCGTCAAGGAGAAAGATCAGGACATCCAGCGTCTCAATAAGGGAGTGTCGACACTGAAAGTCAGCCTCGAGGTGAAATTCACTTGCACGGATACCGAGACGGTGTAGGAAGCGAACGTTTTTTTTTATAGGAAAGGATAAAGGCGCAGCAAGCCGAAGAGGACAAGGCTAAGCATCTTGGAAAAATGAAGACGAAATTGGAAAGTCAGCTGCAGGAGGCAAGCGGAAGAAAGCTTTTAGTGAACCTTTCTCTACGATTGCTCGTCTCTGCGTAGGTTAGTCAGGCCAGAGACAAGGAGCACAAGCTGAGATCGGACGTGGAAAAGGCGAAACGAAAGCTCGAGGTGGATTTCAAGGTGAGCGAGAGAGTAGTGGTGGCCTGTTTGAATACAATTATTTGACGAAAAATCGTTATCAGTCTCTCCAAGACAACCTTAGCGAAGTGGAGCAAAACAAAGCCGAAATTACCGAAGCTCTAAGAAAGTCCGATTGAAAGAAGAAGAAAAAGCAACCAACGCAGTTTTGACCACGATATTGCTTTTATTTAGGAAAGGCGACGAAGTGACGGCTTTGAATCAACAGATCGAGGACGAACAGTCGCGCATTGCCGCGCTGGAAAAAGAGATCAAGGCCCTAAAGGCGAGAATCGAGCAACTCGAAGAAGATCTCGCCTCGGAGCAGGAGAAGCGAAAACGCGTCGAGAAGCAGAACGCCAATCTTCAGCGCGAAATGGAAGATCTCACGGATCGTCTCGAAGAGCAGGGCGGCGCCACTGTCGTTCAGACGGAACTCGTCCAGAAAATCGAAGCCGACGTGAGAAGGGGTCGCGAGGATCTTGCGAAAGCGCAGCAGGAACGCGACTCGACTGTCGCGATGCTCAAGAGGAAACACACTGACGCTGTGAACGCTTTGGACGAGAGAATTGCTGAGTTGGAGAAGAGCAAGGGAAAGTAAGAGTATTTCGGAATTAGAGACGAATACTATTCTTTTTTTCCCCCTCGTTTCTAGACTCGAATCGGAGAAGAAGCAGCTCTCGTCTCAATCGCTCTCCCTGGGCGGTGACGTCGAGAACTTGACGCGCGCGAAGGTTTGTTTTTTTTAGCTCATTGTTCTGCTTTGCGCATTTTTTTTTCTGTTCGAGTAGACTTCCGCTGAGAAGCAGTGTAGACAGCTCGAGGGTCACTTGGCCGACGCCAATGCGAAGATCAGAGAGACGGAGAAATTGCTTGCCGACACGAGAGCGGCGTTGGAAAAACTGCAGACGGAAAACACCGATATCTCCAACCAGCTCGAACAGGTGGAATCGAGTCTCGGTTCCATCTCGAAAGAAAAATCGGGCCTCGTTTCGACCGTGGAGGATCTTCGTTCGCAGTTGAGCGACGAGCATTCGGTATGTTAGCACGTTTCTATATAAGACAACAAGGAAATGGGGGTCGGTTTTAGGGGCGCTTGGAGATCCAAGCGAAATATCGCAGTGCCATGGACAAGGTTCAAACGCTCACCGAAGCGGTTGACGAGGAAGAGGGGTCGAAAATGGACTTGCAACGATCCCTGGCTAAAGTGTCGTCCGAATGTCAGGATTACAAGAGCAAGTTTGACGCCGAACAGCAACGGGTTCAAGACTTGGAATCAGAGAAGTGAGCGAATCGGCGTTCTCTCTCTAAAATGCTAAACTAACTCGTGTGCGTTCTCGACTCAAAGGAAAAAGCTTGCTAGTCGAATCTCCGAGTTGGAAGAGAAGTGCGAGACCGTCGAAGGTCAGAAGAAGAACGTGGAGAAGACGAAGCTTAGACTCGAAGTGGAAGTAGAAGATTTGATCATTGATCTTGAGAAGGTAGGCGAACGCTGTTCCTCCTCTGGAGAAATTCTCATCTTGGGGGACTCTAGGCTCAGACGAACGGTGCTAATCTTGAAAAGAAACACAGGAAATTCGATCAGCAGCTTAGCGAGTGGAAGGCAAAGTACGACACTTTGTCTGACGACTTTGATAATTCTCAAAGGGAGGCAAGAGGCTACTCCACTGAGGTATGGTGTTAGTTTACGCATCGCGACACACTAGCACGTGCTCCTCGCTTGATTAGTTGATGAAAGCGCGCAGCGCGTACGACGATCTTCAAGGAGAGTTTGAAAGTGCTTCGAAGGAGATTAAGCATTTGAAATGTAAGAGATTTGCGTGTGTACTGTACGTGGATAATTGGGAATTGCGCGTTTAGCGGAGATCCAAAGTTTGACGGATCAGCTGGGCGAAGGCGGAAAGTCGACCCACGAATTGGAAAAAATGAAGAAAAAGTTGGAGAGCGAGAAAGAAGAACTGACGGCAGCTCTCGAGGTTCGTACGCCGTTTTCTGAAGAAAAATTACGAGCGTTGCTGCACTCTTAGGAAGCTGAAGGAGCTTTGGAACAAGAGGAAGGCAGAGTTCTTAGACTGCAGCTAGAATTGGCTCAACTGAAGCAAGAATCCGATCGCCGTGTGTTAGAAAAGGAAGAAGAAATTGAAGCCTACCGGTAGAGTAAAAAATCGGTTGAACGAGCTCTGGGAGAAACTGCCTTCGTAGGAAAAACTTCGCCCGCCAGCTCGAAGCGTTGCAGGAGACCGTGGATCAAGAGTCGCGCGCTAAAAACGAGCTGTTCAAGCAGAAGAAGCGCGTCGATATGGAATTGAACGAGCTTCAAAGTCAATTGGAAGGATCCGGCAAGGAATCTGCGGGTCTAGTCAAGACAGTCAAGAAACTTCAGCTCCAATGCAGGGTAAGCGATTCTCGCCCCTCTGTCTTCTCGAGAGATTTAGAGTGCAATTGATTTAGGATTTGCAAGCTATGTACGACGACGAAGTCAAGACCAGAGAGACTCTCGCCGAGTCGAGCGCCAGGTCGGAGAGGAAGTGCAATGATCTCCAGGGAGAGATTGAAGACCTGAGAGCGTCGCTTGAACAGGTGAGAGAGCGCGATAAGCGTACTACAAAGATCGTGACTGTGTGCGACAGACTGAACGAGCGCGCAAAGCGGCCGAAAGCGACCGCAACGATCTCGCCGACAAGGTGACGGAGCAGACGCAGAGAGCCGACAGCATGCAAGATTCGAGGAGAAAGCTGGAGCAGAAGTACAACGACGTACAGGTTAGGAATTTCGTTTGCGAGACATAGACCGCGTTCCCCATTCCCCGCTTTCCCTATTCTAGGAAGATCTGGAGGATCGCGAAAACGACTTGTCGGCTATGAGCGACAAACTGAAGAAGGCCACAGATCAGGTGTCGCGCCTCCAGTCGGACGTCTCGTCAGAACGAGAATCGGCTGCGGCTGCCGAGCACGCGAAGGCAAGTCCCCAATCGCGCCCAGCGAAATCCATGCGATGATAGATCATGCAATAGGCTTCTCTGGAGAGGCAAGTCAAGGACTTGAATGAGCGCTTGGAAGAGGCCGAGGCCAATCTCTCTAAGACCGAAAAGCGCGTCGTTGCCAAGCTGCAGGAGAAGGTCCGCGCCCACCGTCGCGACGACAGCTGCGTTGTTTCATATTTAAAAAATTGCCTCTAGATGCGTTCCCTTGAAAGCCAGATCGAAGAAGAGCAGAAGGGACGTCAGGATGCGACGAAGAACGCTCGAAAGTATGGCGAGCTTCTCATCTGTAACGCAGTTCTTACAGCCATTGTGTCGTCAGGTTCGAAAGGAAAGTGAGAGAAGTGAATTTCCAGCTGGAGGAGGAGACCAAAGCGTCGCAACGTCTCCAAGAGCAGGTGGAAAAATTGACGTCAAAGAATAGATCCCTGAGACGTCAATTCGAGGATGCGGTAAGATCCAGGGGAAGCGCTTGGGGGTGAAAAAGCACGTAATCTCCCCCCCCTAGGACGAGCAAGTCGAGACTCTGAAGGCAAAGATACGTCGTCTCCAAAGCGAGTTGGACGACGTCACGGAGAATTACGAGGCCGCTCAAGCTCGCCTTGCTCGAACGGCCGGGCGTTCAGGAGCCGCGTCTCGTCGTGCCGGCAGCAATGAACTCCAGTAGGTGCGTTGGTTTCAGAAAGACGTCAAGGTACGATTTTTCTGTGTTCGTTTTGTTGGTTTTGTTGTTATGCATTTTTTTCTTGTTTGGTGATTTGAAAAAAAAGGACTTTCTGCAGCTGCTTGCCTGTTTTGCTGTGGTTGAACTTTTTGTTTTCGTTTTGTGCTCGACATGTAGTGTGGGATTCAGTGCTTTGAATGTTCGTCGGAATTGGGTTAATTACTCGCATTCGAACTGTAGAACAAGGTAAATATTCTGATTTTGTTTAGATTAATTTATATATTGAAGTGGATCCATTGACGTGAGAGAGCAATGAATCCACTGCGAAATTTTCTTCCCAACCCGTCTCGTCGTCTCTGCAACACCGGCACCGCGACGAACCTAGAAAAAAAAGTCCGTTTTTGATATCTGGTAAGTCGTTTTGCCCGGTGTACCATGACGTTTTGAAGCAGTTCACTCGCGCCGTTTGGAGAACCCTCTGAACGGTAAGCCTTAGAAACAAATTAGAGACGGGCGAATTTTAGAAATTAGATTGAGTACCTGATGCAGACGATATGGACTGGGATATTCTGATGCAATTGCTTCGGCGCAGTTGGCAGAAACAGTCGGAAATTGACACAGCTGACTTTTCCACAAACTAAGAAAATCGTCTTTGTTCTAAATAACCAGGTAAGTACAGTTACTCAATTAATAAATATACTGACTTTTCTGCTAAACTTATTTGAAACAAATTCCACAAAACCACACCTAAACACTGGAGATTTAGAATCAACGTAAAAATCAACGCAAAATCTTTTACCGTGAGGAAGCGTGCTTGTCGAAAATTGCCTTGGTTGTCATGACCAGCAGTTCGGCTATCTCCTGAGCCGAGTCAAGCACCCAGCACTGGTATCCAAGCGAATTGAAATTGATGCTCGCCTGGATGACGTCCGATTCGCTGAAGCGGTTCGTCGAACTGACGATCTGCTTTCGCTTCCTCGAATTGCCACCCGTCCCACTTTCGACAATGTTTCTATAGTCTCGATTGACTTGAGTTTGGATAGACCTTGCGAGAAGATGAATGACACGCGAGGCAAGGGAAAGAATGAAGTACCGAAGATGCTTGGAGGATCCCTCAATAAGAAACGTGCACTTCGTTCCGGCACCGCCACCAGATTGACTCACTACGTCCTCAGCGTATTTTGCCAGAGAGGAACTGCCCGATTTGAGTAGGGCCTCCAGTTCCGAACAGGTTATAATCACGATCATGTTGTCACGCACCTCAACAGTCTCCGTCACTAATATTAGCGGCTGTAGAAATCAATGCTACCTCGTTTAGCAGAGACGGTTTCGTTTCTGTACTACGCCAAGTGATACTTTTCTGTATTGGATGCGAATGAGGTTTGTGCACGAGTCCGGATTTCGTCAAAAGTTCAAATAATTCCGAAGCACATGATAGAGCGGTGATATCAGGATGGTACAACAACGTTGCCGCCTGATATTATTGTCGTAAACACGCCACGTGTGTGGAAAAGAGACAGTGTACCTGTTTCCACTTTTCTGGTGGTTTGTCTTCGGAAGCGGCGTCGGTGTCCTTCTCTTTTCTCTTTCTCCTCTTCTTTTTGGGCTGCTGCAGCTGATGCTTAGTTCGAGCATTGTCTAAGCGTGCTAGATCTACCAGAATTTCTTCGCCTTCCTCGAGAAGACGACGCGACGGGTTCGCGCCCGAGATTTCGCTCGGTTCTACGTTTCGGTGTGATCGTTTGGAAGAAAGACGAACAGCCAATGGAATGTCTTCGATGTCCGAGCTATTCTCTTCCATTTTTCCCTCGCATTCTGTTTCACATGCGGGCCATTTCCCAACGCGCGCGCTCGCTTCGCAACGGAGTCTCACAAATGGAGCGACGCGAACAAAGAAGGAAAAGTAAGCCGATTACGAGCTCGTTAGCCAAGAAAAGACTTCTCTTTCATTAGATCGCCCTAAGGACTACTTAGAACGGCACATTTTTCCTACACTCTTGCCAGGAATGGAAGAAATGCTTCGAATCGCGAAAAAAACCGAGGCGAGTACATTTTTGCAATACCATAATTCACGACGTATTCTTATTCTTTATTCTCGTCATTAGAGAAGAAAGAGATTTGATCCCTTAGACTTTCTGACTCAATATTTATATCAGTCAGTTATTCATTGACACTAGTACGTCATATCTTTGACTGTGTACGTAGAAAAAATCCACGGTTTGCTGATCGCGGAGATATCGTTCTCTGGGACATTCCCTTTGTTAGAGAGATTCTCAAACGAAAGTCAGTTCTCACTATATCTAGGACGAACTTTTAAAAAATTAATTAATTAAGGCCTCGTCCTCCTCTTCCTCTATCTGCTACTTGGACGGAAGACGAGGCCGCTACAGTCATACAAGCGCACTATCGTGGTTATTTGGTGAGTTGTGTAGTTGTCTGTTTCATGGTCTGTAATTTGCGTTACTTAGGTTCGAATGCAGCCTGATATCCAAGAATTTAGGCAGTGGTCAAAGGGTGTCAGACAGGTAAAAACAAGCAGAGGCACACTGTTTTTTTGTTAGTAATGATGAATTTTTTTAGGAACAGGAAGCTGCACTCATCATTCAACGAAATTGGAAAAGATTTTTAAGAAGCAAATCGCCACCAAAGGAATCAAATATGTGAATCACCTCTCACCTGTACATATGGCAGATTTCGATCGTAATAAAAGAATCTCAATATCAACGTATTCACGTGACCTATCAATCCTTCTGAGTATGGCTCTCCTAACGGTTCTGCTCTTGCTGCTCGCGAGCGCAATCAGCGCGAGTGCCGACAAGACGACGTTCGATTGCAAAATGCGCGAACTGGCGATGACGTTTGCGCGTCAAATCCAGCCTCATCGGACGCGCGATCAGTATCAGGCGATCGCCGACGCTCTCAACGGCTCTCCCGAAGCGCAAAACTGCAACGTCACCGTGCCCGACCTCCCCTATCGCTCGTCGCGCTTTTTCGCCTTCCCCACGCCCCAATCGGGCAACGTTTACTACGTCGACTCGACGAAAGGAAACGACGCCAATCCGGGAACGATGGACAAGCCATTCAAGTCGATCGCGAAGGCAATCGCCGCGGGAAGAGCGGCGACGGGCGCAACGACCATAATGCTGCGCGCGGGCACGTTCTACCTAACCGACACCATCTCCTTGACGACGCAGGACAACGATCTCACGGTGCAGAATTACAACGGCGAAGAGGTGTGGATTAGCGGCGGCCAGCCGATCGCGCCCACGTGGAAACCCTATAACGTGAGCGCGAAGTCGACGTCGTGGATCGTCGCGCAGAACGAGAACGCGATCTACGGCCAGGGTCCCGTACCCGGCAAAATCGCTCTCAATGGAACGTACGACACGTGGCAAGCGTGCGAGACGATGTGCCAAGCGAACGAAACGTGCAACGTCTGGACGTGGCACGACAAGAACGAGGGATCGTGGACGCATCAGTGCTACTTTCGATTCGACGGCGTTTACGCGCCCACGTCGGAAGCCGGTCACGTGAGCGGATACAGTAGCCGAGGACCTAATATCTACGTCGCTGACATGTCGACAAGCGGAATTTCTTCGATTCCCGGATTGCGCGTGAATGGCGCGCGAGCGATACGCGCGCGCTATCCGAATGCGAATCCCGAGATGGGATTCGGTTCGACGTTGACGCCGAATTCGTGGAATCCTCAAACGTTGCCCGTTCATCCGAGCGGCGAAT
This sequence comes from Oscarella lobularis, assembly GCF_947507565.1. NCBI lineage: Eukaryota > Metazoa > Porifera > Homoscleromorpha > Homosclerophorida > Oscarellidae > Oscarella > Oscarella lobularis. Next base: position 3,587,647 of record NC_089176.1, on the reverse strand, counting down.
ACAACCCGGATACTCCGTTTCGAAATACGTCCGGGTCGTTTCAGAAATACGACATCGGCATCGGGGGCGTGTGCGAGCACTTCACTCCGCCCGCCGGCTACGAGTGCGGCGACAAAAACGGTCGCTTGCGACCGTACGAGAATCCGTCCGGTATGATCGCCAATCGATCGATTCTTCCAAATTCTCCTTATAAGAACGTTTCGACGGCGGTCGTCAACGTGTGGCGACCGGCGCACTGGGACAACTGGATGTTCGAAGTCGGTCCCTACGATCCCGCCACGGGCAACTTCACCTTCAGCAAAGGCGGATTTCAGGGCGCGTGGGGCAGCAACGTCGGCGCCGAATTCTTCATCGAGAACGTCTTCGAAGAACTCGACGCTCCCATGGAGTATTTCTACGACGAGACGACGCGCATGTTGTACTATTTTCACAATGCGACCGGCGCGCCGACGAGCGACACGCAGTTCGTCGCCGTCGGCGTCAAAGTGCTCGTCAACGCGACGGGAACGATGGCGAGTCCGGTGAGAAACGTGACGTTTCGCGGCGTCGGTTTTCGCGACGCGGCGTACACGTACTTGGATCCGCACGGGATACCGTCCGGCGGCGATTGGGGTCTCGAACGAATGGGCGCCGTTTTCGTCGAGGGAGCCGAGCACTTTGGATTCTTCGGCTGCGTGTTCGAGCGCTTGGACGGGAACGGGATCATGCTCTCCGGCTACAATCGATACGCGACCGTCGAGGATTCGGAATTCGCGTGGATCGGCAGTTCGGCTATCGCTTCGTGGGGATACACGACCGGGTCGCCCGTGCCCGGCATGGGGCCGGACGGAACCGGTGGCACGCAGCCGCGTTTCTCGCAAATTCTCAATAACTTCGTTCGCGAGTTGGGCATATGGGAGAAGCAGTCTTCGTTTTATTTTCAGGCCAAGTCGTGTCAGAATCTTCTCGCCGGTAACATCTTTTTCAACGGGCCGCGCGCCGGAATCAATTTCAACGACGGCTTCGGCGGCGGTTCGAATCTGACGATGAATCTGCTCTTCAACACGTGTCGAGAGTCGGGCGATCACGGTCCGTTTAATAGCTGGGATCGTCAGGTTTACGTGACGAAAGTGAACAACGGGTCGACATCCGTCGTCAAGGCGTACGACACCATAACGCGTAATTTCGTCATTGCGAACTACGATAGCCAGGAGGCGATCGACAACGACGATGGTTCGTGCTATTATGAGACGTATAAGAACTTCTTTGCCTATAGCGGTAACGGGATGAAAAACGACTTCGGAGGTCACGACAATCATCATCACGATAACATCTACGCTTACGTTGGACGAGGCTTTGGTATCTGCGCGCAGCTTCCCGGGCACGAGGACTATTTCTATAATAATACGGTCGTCTTGAATGGCGACGGCGCGTACGGATCGGGAGCGTGCAGCGGCGATGCGATGCCCGTCGTTCACGATAACAAAATCTTTTCTCCGAATGCGAATATTAGTGAGTGCGGAATGCCTCTCGCGAAGTGGCAGTCTATGGGACACGATCACGGTACGACTGCTGCTAAATGGCCCGACGACGATCAATTCGTTCAGTGGATTAAAGATACGCTGTCGCTCTAACTCTCGTGGGCATTTATGTTGACCTCAAGTTTTTTTTAACTGTTGCTCTTTTTTGTAGCGTCGTTTGCTTCTGCGTCTTTTCTGCTGAGGGCCATTGCTTGAGCGCAACTCTGATTTTGAATTTCAAGTAAGTGTAATTATTCACCACGTGATATAGACAGCGGATCACGTGATGCAGCCGACTTCGACAAGTGCTCTGTAAACCGGTTACTGGTAACGGTAAGGCCAGCGATCTGGTGAGTCTCGCGTGACTTTGCCATGGCTAAAAAGCTTCTCTTTTTGTGGTGGACAATCCGACGAGGCAGATGAAGAGCTTTCCGATGTCGACATTCACCTCCGGGCCCCGAGGTGACTAAATAAAACCGGCCCAACTCGAGCCAGAGAGGTTAAACGCGGCGCAAACGCAGGGGATTCAATCCCCTACTCCAGTGGCATGAGTGATAAACTGCCACCCCACTTGGGCAAGACGCGGTGGGTAAAATAGCGGTCCACCTGTGCCTTGGTATATAAAGGCACCCCCGGGACAGATGGGTCACTGTCTCCCCGAAAGAGGGTCTGGGTGAAGGGCCCTCTCATTGAAAGACGCCGGGAGGACGCTTGTTTTTGTTTTTGTGCTACTTCCGGGTTATTTCCGGGTTTATTTGAGTTTCTTTTGAGTATAGATAAATAATAAATATATTCTATTAACTGACTCTGACAAACAAGAATAACTATCAGCTAAAAGTCACTCCGGGGAAAAAAAACGGTCTCTAGCCATAAAACTGCTCTAACACTAATCAAACTCCGTCACTGGTTGGACATTAATACTAGTAGTATTCGACAACCTCTTCCTATGCGCCGCTGGAGACGACTGACTGCTGCCGTGAGCATTGGGAACGGACAAGCGTGCTTCGGAAACTCGTTTCGAATGAAAGGAGATCACTTGCATTTCACCCATGCTCTGTTGGGAAACGGCCTTGATCAGGAACTGCTTATCCCGTCCTTCCTGCAGTCATAACAATTCCAAATTAAAAAGAGTACGCATTCTGTTTAATTAATAAAACCGTACGATTTGCAATTGATGCTCCAGAATATTTATACTCTTCTTGTAGGCGCGAGACAGCGAGATGAAGTAATAGACAACGATGCTAAAGCATATGAGATAAAATTAATCGAGTTCGTATTTCTCCTCTATGCACTCACCACAGAATGATGATGAAGGGTATGACAAACGCCGCTGAACCAATATAATCCAAAACCACTTGCAGCCACTCGGGCGCCTTATTAATCTCCTCGGTTATGACGTTGTAAATTCGAGTTCGACCAGAAAACGGACCACATACAGCAGACGGTTGAATCCTTCAAATAAAATAGCGATTTCAAGTGGATTTTTTTAAATCTCTATGATACTCACTCCACCATGCTGTAGCCAATTGGTATGAGACATACAAAAAGGGTCACGAGAAGAAGAAAGAGAAAGAAGGTGCTCGTTTTCGTGGCTCGGTAGGCGCGTCGAGAAGGCTGGCAATTCCACATAAGGCTATACTACGTGTGCAAATAAAAAATAAATAGTCAGCGTCTTTTGCACGATTCGTCGTACCTTTTTCACGTAGAAAACGACGAAGAACATCAGAGTTCCAGCGAGTGGAAGAAGAGGAGCGTAAAATGCACCAATCCTACAACAACAACAGGCTATCAGAAAACGAATTATTTAATACTTTTCGCAGTATAACCATATCAACGCCTGTGAGTAGACCAAATTCAGGACACTCTTAGCTATCGTGAACTCGGCTTTGCCAAAGGTTTCTCTCACGAAACGAATATAAGCGACGGCCGCACTACAGGCAACAAAACCAATAAAATACGTGAAAAAATAAGAGATTCCCTTACTGTCTAAGACTCTCGTGAAGCAAGGTCGCTAGGACGTCGACTAAGAAATCTACCAGAAGAAGTCGATACACTTCTTGCCCTACATACGTCTCCCAGCACTAAAGCACCGTTTAGAATAACACTAAGGCATACAGTGCAATGACTTTGCATACCAGTTTACAGCTGGCCTGCTGCTCAACGAACGCTTCCACCCTCTCAGCATCCTCTGAGGTGCCCACGCCTCGGCCAATTACACTGATGACCGTTCCGCAGATTGAAATGGACTGCGAACACTGGACTTGCTTCAGTAAGGTTGCCATGAGAACGACCAAGCCGGAAACTCGCAGAGCAACGCTCCTACAGAAAAATACGTTGAACAATTATATATAAATTATTGATTTTCTCTCTGACCTCACTATCGTCATTCGGAATTCAAACGCGGGCGACTTATAGCGCTCCTGACGAACAAGCAGTTCGAATATAAACGGGTAGACGACGTTGAAAACGGATATTGTCAGCGAGGCGGCAAGCTGACGAAGGAAACTCAAAAAATCAAACGACTGCTGCCCGACCTATAAAGATCAAACGTGTAAAGGGTCTAATAAGGATTCTTCCGCGTTACCTGAGCGACGGCTTCGTCAATGGATACCTGAGCGGCGTAGTAGATAGCCGCTCCGGCGGCGGCGAGCAATATTATGACAACCAGGTTGATCAAGAGACGAACGATCCATATTTGAGCCTTTTCTTTGAACGTGAAACGAACTCTTTCGGCCCGATCCGTGTTGATCGCCTCTTCGAGTTCGCGTTTGATGCTCAAGTGACGCTGCTTGGCCGTGCTCAGATTCGTAATGGCGAAATCCCACGCGGTGAAAACTAGATTGAAAAACGGATTCTTTTTTCCCGTCGATATGCCTTCGACGAAATTCTGTCTATAGGCTGAAGCCATCCTACAATGAAAAACATCGCCGGCGAATTGAAAACGCACGCGATGACGTCAAAAAATACACCAACCTACCGATGAACGAGAAAGATGAGACTCAAGAAAAAGAAGAGTCCTCCAATGATGATATAGGCTAGGGGAAGATTGTAGGAAGAACTGGAGTCGATGTTGAGTTCTTGGCTACTGTAGTGCCCTATAAAAAGAGACGTGCGTTCCATCCAGCCCTGAGCAGAAAAACAAACGGATCTCAAAAATCTATATTCCCTCGAAAAATTCATCTCACCGTGCCAGTGAAAAAATTGAGGATGTAGTCATACCACATAATCGTTTCGACCGTCGCACTATTTGCTTTATTGATAAAATGCTCGATTAGAAGAACGTTTGTCGTGCAATTCGGACATTCCGTCGACGTATCGATATTCGTGACGTTTTCCATGCACTCGAGAACGACGCTACGCTCAATCAACGTGCTGACATTGACGTTCGTGACCGAATCGCTGATGACGACTTGCGGTATAAAGACGAAGAAGAACCAGAGCGAGGCGAGCAGAACGTTGACAAGAAAGACCCAGCGTAAGAAAATGAAATAGGAAACGACGCCGGTGCCAAAGTAGCCTGCAAATTCAATTAATTATTGACTAATAATTATTTATCGTTCTCACTTTCGACTTGTTTTAGGTGTTTCCACCACAAATTGAAGATGTACTGGATTTCTCTCATTTTGTCCTTGAAGTGCTTCCAGCCCTAATAAATATATTTTCGAATGCCAATTCTGTTCCCATGCAATTACTCACCACAGCTACTCTGTACTTGAAAGCCTTCCAGCAGCTTCGCTGATATAACAGCTTCATCTCCTCTTCCTCCTTTTTTAGGGTCCGCCTACAAGAAATCGTTTCTCATATCTCTGATGGTGTGGATAACCATGACAACCGCTTAGTGTACCCCTCTCAGCGGAAGAAATTTAGAGATACCATGACAATAGATCCCCTTCCCCTTACATCGTATTTAGTTTCTGGCTCATTTTGATCGACGATCGTCTCAACGTCGCCTCGCGTTGAAACGGATTTTCAAACGGATCAACATTGTCGTCGTCATAGTAATCGTCATCATAGTCGTCTCGAACTGGACCGTCGATTTCCTCCACATTCATACGCTCTCGCGATCGTTTCCTAGCGACTCTCACACTCAGAAAAAAAACTCGCGTTAGACCCCTTACTTCGACATCCGTCGCTCGACGGGATTGCGTCGTTGTCGCTGTCGTCGTCGACGCGACACGGTTCGTTGCACCGATTTTCGACGACGACTCGGCAGCATGTCGAGTACGGAACGCGTGCTCATCTGCGACGCGACGGCCTCCGCGCGATGACGATCGTCGTCGTTTTCGCTCGCGTCGCTGTTTGCGTCGACGGCGACGATCGTGTCCGTGCCTATTTGGGAAGGAAAACAAAGGCGTTGGTCCTTTTTGGCTCGATTGGTTTGTTTTCTTTACCGTTCAGCGTTTTCATCGCCATTTCGTTGGCGATGATCGTGTCTGATTTGACGTTCTCGTTCATTTTTGGGAGTCGTTTGCTCTCTCGTCGCGTAGGTTGCAAGTGACTTTTCGTTTTGACAACGAGTGCTAGACAACAGGCGATGCCATTTGACGGAAGCGTCCCAGCGCCTCTGGTGAAGTAGGGGTGGCGATGATGACGTTTTCGGTGGGCATGCGCCTCTAGGCAAAATTAATCAAAAATTTAAAAATGGTAATTAGACTTCCCAAACCGTGAAAATAACAGATCTTGATCGCATGACGCTGTATGCGGCGCTTTTTTCGACCTCTAGACCGCCCAATTATGCGTTTCGAGAGAGATCTAGCTGTTCTAGGCGAACAAATCCGAGCAAAGATCATAAGAGGCGTAATAATAACCGTGTAATGAAGTCCCGCGCGCTGGCGAGTCCATTTCTCGGCGATTTGCAGGAATGCATCTTCGGCGCAGCTACGTCATGTTCTGCATACGTAATCGATCGGTATAAATACGTAGATCTATTACCGTTGATGATTTGTGCGTGCGTGAACGAGATGAACCATAAACGAACGAAAGAAAAGCCTGACCGCGTGGTTCTCGTTTTCTCCGCCATCTTGAAGTTGGCGCCTTGCTCTTCCAAACCGGTATTGAAACCGGTTTACGAATTCTCGCCTATCGGGTGGAACAAATCAGAACGCTATGTGAACCCCACGTGACCACAACGAACCAATGAGCGCGCTGGGCGGAGCTACGCTGTTCAAAAGGGAAGCGCACACCGATTTCCCCTCAGTTGCGGCTGAGGGTGAATGCGTCGTGGTTCGCTACGTCTCGTTCTTGATCGGACCGACATGGGGGAAGACAAAAGGCAAGTCTCGGGTAGTTGTTTCAGCGTGGCCCACGGATTAATCCGTGCCGGAGCCCGTAGGCAGGGCGATGGGGGGCTTCGGCCTCGGTACGCGCACTGGGCGGAATGGTCGCCAAAGTCTTATTGTTGCCAAACAAGTACGGCCCGCGCTAGGCTCGAGCGGGCACGACTTGGAGGGGGTGTCGCAAGCGGTCTGGTTGCCGGCACTTTTCTCACCATTGGCACGATTAGACGGAGGATGACCTGGCCCAGGAAACCTCGACTTGGGCATTGCACTGCCTTCCCTGTCGACTCTACAAGGTCGGCCGTTCTCCACTTCCACAAGGCCCGTTTCTTCCCAGGAAGACATAGCGAAGGCTTTGGTACCAGCGCGCCGGGGGACTTCGGTACAGGGGCCGACTCTCATCCAGGCGGGTACTGCATGGAGTGGCCGATGACCCGTGACTCGCCCTAAATTTTTGGAACGGGTGGCCATTGCTTGCGGTGGCTGCCTTGGGCTACGAAAGCGTCCAAACCTCCCCGTGGTGTAGCCTGGGTAACGCGAATATGGACGCAATCGAAAAGGTACGTACAGAGATTATTTGACAGTAACTAATCGTATTTTTTTTAGATGAGAAGCCCTAGTGTACTGAATGAAGAACGGCGATTCAAGTCAGATTTTGCCGAGAAACAATTTTTTTTATGAACGCATGCGTGCACGAGTAGAAATATCGATTTTTCTTTGTAGCTAAATAAACGAGCTCATAATGCGCTCAATTCGTTCGCCGCTACGTTTCGATTGACTGCTAACGCACGTGTCGCGCATAAGGCTCCGCTGGAAAGCGACTCTCTACGGCAGCCCTCTCTAGTTCTGTCGCGCGTGGTGCAAATCATAGCCACTGGGTAAGAGAAGCTCGCTCTGTGTATTTTAGAATACAGGTCAATGGTGAAAATCCGGCCTTCCGTCCGTACTTGTACATAAAATTATGGTGCAGTCAGCCAGGCATTATTAGAAAATGAAATGGTAGCTAAACTAATTGGCGTTTTCTTGTCTTGCCATTAGCTCGCTGATTTGTTTGTTTGCAGATTCGTACAGCTTTTTGATATCTTCCCCTTTCTATCGTTCAAAAGTGATATGCTATAGATGGATTTTTTCGTCTTATGTACCATCTGAAGCTGATCTTCAAGTGTAGCAATGCTTGCCTTGTATGCACTTGATTTGGAACTGAAGTAAAACGTCAATAAACTAGAGAGAAAGACAATCAATTAAAAATAAACTCCAATGTGACAGTGCCAACTCACCATAGAAAAACAACAAGAGGAACAACCACAGCAGCTGATCCAATGTAGTCAAGAACATCCTGCAACCAGGTTGGGCCTTTATTGATCTGATTCGTTATGACATCATATATGCTATCAAGACCCCTTTGACAGAAAAATTACTACAATTTATTCTGAAACGTCGATCCATTACCTAAATGGTCCGCAAACCGTCGAAGGTTGATTTCTACGTACATATATAAAAATTGAAAGATTACCAAATACAAAATTGAACTCACTCTACTATGGCATAGCCAACAGGTACAAGACAGGCGAAGAAAGTGATCAAAAGCAGTAGAAGAAAGAAAAGTGACGTTCGTGAGGCGCGATAAGCTTTGGACGGCGGGCGACAGTTCAGAATTAGACTGCCCTACGAAATCAGAAGCATGCCATCCCTTCATCATTGAAATTTAGGAAGGCAGCAGTCACCTTTTTCGCGTAATATAGTATTAGAAGCTGTATGCTTCCAATCAGCGGAATCAGAGGACCAAAGAAGGCTCCTATCCTACATTTGACATATTTAATTTCGTCCTTCTTTGCATGATTACGTACCAAATCAATGCTTGAGTGTACACGAGATTAATGATGTTCTTCGAAAGAACAAAATCGCTTTTTTGCTGAAAAAACTTGATTTTGACGCACTTGAGCCTACTGATTCCACTAAGAAAAAGAAAACGTTTCTCCCCGTTCAAAGACATCACAAATAGTTTCTCACTTCCTCGCACTTTGGTAGATCCAAGTCGACGCAACGTCGAATACGAAATCAGTCAAAAGCAAACGATAGACTTCCTGACCAACGTACGTTTCCCAGCACTTAAAAAGAATGAAAACGTGCATTTTGAAGTAGACTTTGGATCAACAATACTCTACCAATTTGCACTCTTGGTCTCGTTCCACAAACGAAAATAAGTTATCCACAGTCTCCTTGTCCGAAGTCTTGCCGATCACCGTTCCGCAATCAAGCAACTTCTGCGAACATTGGACTTGCCTGAGAAGCGTCGCCATGAGAACGATGACGCCAGACGCCCTCAGTGTAATACTCCTATAGACAGAATATAATTACGAGTTTCAGCTTAGTATTGCAATACATACCGCAATATTGTCAAATACGTGGCGTAATTCTTATTGGAGTAGTTCTCACAATTGTTGACAATCAGCTCAAACAGGAAAGGATAGAGAACGTTGAAAACGGAAATCGTCAACGAAGCAGCCAATTGCCGAATAAACATATCAAAATCAAACGATCCGACCTAAAAAGAAAAGAAGAGAGAGAGAGAGAGAAATAATATCCACGTATAATTATTACCTGTGATACACCTGCTTCAATGGACACAATCGCCGCGTAGTAGATTGCCGCTCCGGCTGCGATCAGCATGCCGATCACCAAAAGATTGCACGCAATTCGTATCGTCCAAATGCGACAGAGATCCTTCGCGCTGCGCGTCTTCGCTCGCTTCTGCGTTTGAAGTGTGGCGAGACTCTCCTCGAGATGTCGCTTGATGATGCGCTTTCGTTCGGTCGCCGTTGGCTGACTCGAAATCGAGTAGTCCCACGCGGTGAAGAGATAGTTGAAAAACGGATATCGGGCGCCCGTCGAAAAACCCTCCACGTAACTTTGCTTATAAACGACGCCCATCCTAGGGAGAGAAAATTCACGAGAAGTCAACGAAGCGCTGGTGGCCTTTTTTACTTGACTGCCAAAAAAATGAGACTCGATAAATAAAATATGCCACCGACTAGGATATAGGCGAGAGGAATTTGATAGGAATTGCCCGGTATTTCGCCACTGTAGTCGCCAATGAATAACTCAGTATTTTCAAGCCAACCCTAATAAGATAATTAACAGGTCCTACCGTACTCTCATCACTTTGACTTACTGTTCCAGTGAAAAAACTCAGCAAATAGTCGTACCATTGCACGTTCGTTTCTGTTGAGTTTTTTGCTAGGTCGGTGAGAAAGTTGAAGAGTTCAGCGGACGCGTTGCGATCCGGGGGGACACTGACGTTGAGTCCGTCGAGGCATCCCTTCAGGGCGGCGGACGTGAGTTGGCTGCCGTTGCCGAGCGGCGCGACAATATCGGAATTCTTGACGACGAGCTGGGGAATGAAGACGAAGCAGACCCAGAGGCCGGTGAGAGGGAGAATATTGATGAGAAGAAGCCAGCGAAGGAGAACGAAATACGAAACGACGCCAGAGCCAAATCGGCCTAAACAGAAAACCCCCCGAGTCAACAAAAAAGAACGAAAAACCTCATTTTCTCACTTTCGATGTTCTTCTCCTTCCACCAAAGACGTAGTCGGTAGCTAGCCGCATCCAACGCTCGAGCCATCGCATTCCTTTTCTATAACCAGACAATTTGGAGTACGAGTGTCAAGAGCAGGGTACACAGTTATACTTGAAAGCCCCACTGCCTCAATCTTGCCCACCAAGCCGAGCATCCTTGTCGAGACTGCATCCACTGAGACTCCGACTGAAACTGCTCCCTTTCCAATAACGTTATCGTATTTCTAACAAACAATTCAATGAATATAATTATGTAAATTTTTCATCGTCATCACGTACGACGTGTGGATTTTCTCCGAGAGCCGTCTCGTCGTCCGCCTCAACTCCTTTCGTCGCTTGTGCGCCAAGACGTGCGGCGCCAATTTCTCGTCGCCCGGCTCGTCGAGATCGTGAACGGTCATCGGTCCCGACACGATCGAGTCGTCGCTGAAGGGCGACGAATCGCGACGACGCGACGAAGCCCACGTCGAATGAGCGTAGTCGATTTGGTCCGGCGATATCGCCGCCACCGCGGACGCCGACGTGGAGAGCTTCAATTGCGCCGCTTCGCTGCATCGTCGTCGTCGTCGAGTGCACTGGTACTGAAATGGGCCCCGTTGGCTCGGCAAACGGCATCGATCCAACGTTGGGACCGATGTCGTGCGACTGGGCTTTGTTCGGTGCGATTTTGGAGGGACGGACGGGCTGATGCTGCTTATGCTGCTGCTAACGCTGCGTATCGGGTTGGACTCCATGGGGACGACTGCTGAATCGTTCGTCGCTGCGCGGAAAGAGAAGAGGAGCCGATCGCATTCTTGTTGTTGTTGTGCCACGCCTTCCTTCTTGTTCTCTTACTTGGTTCGTTCGTTTGAGTCATAGGACCCAGTTCCATTGCGGAGTTGCTCTGCGAAATGGCTGGGCTGTCCTGATCGTCCATATTCGGTTCCATCGCTGCGAGAACCAACTTCAAGTTGTTTTAGTTGTTTTCTAGTTCGTAGCGCGCGTTCAACGTTTACGCAACTCGCTGGGGCGCGGGAGTGGGCAACTCGCTGGGGCGCGGGAGTGGGCGACTCGCGGGGCGCGGTCACACAAATCTCAAATATTTTTTATACGCATTTTTCATCATAAACTACTGTAGATCAAGCATCACTGTTTATTGCAAAAGAGTCTCATGGTGCGCACCGCCTCTGAAGATGCGCTGTAATTGCTGTAGCCAATCTCGTTTCGAGCTCGCACTTGAAACTCGTACTTCGTATCCGATGTGAGACGGGTGACAGAAAATGATGTCGTGGTGGGACCCAAAGGGCTAAACGGCACATCGTGATAAGTCGAATCGCCTTCTTTCCTGTACTGCAGTTCGTATGTTGTTATGGAAGAGTGCCCATTGAATGAAGGCGCCGTCCACGTTACTTCGATGTCATAAGGAGACATTGTCAACGCTTTGGGCTGAGAAGGAGCATCAGGTACACCTTTGAAAAAAATGTTAATCAGCTATACCTCAATAATCCTTACTTTGGAGAAGGATCTTAAGCGTTGCACTGTCACTGCCAGGTGGATTGCGAGCTTCGCACATGAATCGATTGTGATTGCTGGCGCCAAAGCTTTGAAATACTATTCTGCGCATTTGAGGACTCACAGATTGTTGATAGACATCATCGGTGGTGTTTGTGCTAACAACGGTCAAAGTTTTCTCAATTTTCCACTGAATTTCTGTCGTAGGATATCCTTTGACTAGCTGACAGTCAACTACCACCAAAGCCAAAGAGCTGTACGCCTGGCTAAGTAGCGTCACAAAGTTCCCAGAATAGTCAGTTGAGTTGCCACTCCGCACCAACAGCTGAACTTGGGGAATGACTGTATAAAGTAGCGTCATAATAAAAACGCCAGTTTTTTATTTTTATGCCTAACCTCCACACTTGGGATCGTCTCTGTCCCATTTGACGGCAGATCTTGAAGATGACGTATCAACGACACATTGCAAAGTCTCGTCATCAAACGGGTACAGTGTATAACCTGCATCACAAGCAAATGTGACTCTAGACAAGAAGGACGTAGCGTTAGAATTCAACGATCCGTTTCCAGGTGCGTCCAGACTTGAACAACTTAATCCTAAGAAAACGTACTCCTTGATAGCCTCTGGTGTCGCATGACTAACCTTCAGTTTGGTGTCGGCATACTGGTTCATTACCTGACCATTCCCCATTTGACTTGCAAGTCAAGTTGGAGAAGCCGACCAAGTAGTAGTCAGTTTGGCAATCAAATTGTGCAAGAGTTCCAACGCTAGTTTCATTGGTGGAAATTGTGCCGTTATGAGGCACGTCTAGCGGACGACAATAAGCTATGAGATTGAAGCGTCTAAGTCTGATCAATCAAATAAACAGAGACTTTCTTACGCTGACAAGATGGTTCATGAGAAGACCAAGTGCCGTTTGACTGGCAAGTAATGCTCCGAACGCCATTAAGCACAAACCCAGAATTACATGAAAAATTTACAGTCGCGGTGATAGACGTATCGTTCGTTGATATCAAACCATTTCTCAGATTTTGCAACTTCCTGCAACCAAAAGCTAAAAGGAGTATTGCCAATTCGGTATGCAAACTAAAATATTTCAAAAAACCTTCGCAGGATGGTTCGGTTCCAGACCAATTTCCGGTTGAGTAACACATCACGAATTCTCTGCCGGATAGGTGATAACCATCATGGCATCGAAATCGAACTAGTGTTCCCAAAGCAGTATTAGTATTATTCATTGCTCCATTTACGGGAGCTGTCAGTGGATTGCAAAACGTATCATCTATGAACGTTTAAATGAGAAGTTATCATTCTTTCTTTCACTTTAACTGCATGCTTACTTGCACAGTTTTGAGCACTGTTACCATCCGTTGCCATGAGGCACGCCAAAAAACGACCAGCAACGCCAACGTTAGATAATTTTGCATTTCTTGCTACATAAATGAGGGAATGCGTTAGAGACAGAGGATGATTGTAGATGGAACGAAAGTCTTTCGACGCGTAACCAATAACACCGTTATCAACCCATTCCAGTCCATTGTTTGGGTAATTAAACAAGGCGTAAGACGACAAACCGTCAGTCGAGAGAACAACCTGAAACGTGTTACGCTAAATAAAAGCATCTACATGTAGTTAGAATTACCAAGTTGTTTACACCGTAAGGATATTGAGGCACGCGATCCCACGTTGCCACAAGAACCATCGTAGGTTGAAAGAAAACTCCAGAGTAGGCTGTTAACTCGTCGCTTGCCCTTTGAAGAATTGGTGAAGACGAATGGTTATAGACGTGATAGAAGATGTTGCCATCGTCGTATGCCACGTGAATGTCAGACCAGAACGGAGCAACAACGGAAGTAGGTAGTCTGCCAGGAAATAGATGAGATTGATAGTTGTTAAAAGAAACGTCAAAAGATACTAGACCATTGGAGCTGATCTACAAACGAAAAACGTTAGCGTAGTTCAAACAGCTTACACGGCTCTCTCACAAAGGCAGTTTTGTGTTTTAGAATGCCAAAAGGAAATGTTTGTGGCAGAGATATGGCAGGAGACGTGACGTCGTCGAAATTTGGCACTTTCTTATCTCCTTGATTAAGCCCAAATGGATAGAGATTTCCGGCCTCTATTACAGCCAATAGCGTAAGAACAATTAACAGTGTATTATTCTCGCCTATTTCACAGTATTCGCCAACAAAATATGCTGAACATAAGCACGTCAATGTGCCATTTTCAGAGAGACAAGTCCCGTTGTTTTGACATGGCATGGATAAACATAAATCAACTACATATACACATTAGTGGGTGAGGCTAATAATGATACAAATAACCTTGGCATAAAGGCGCAGAACCAGACCACGCTCCGTTTGAGCTGCAAAAGATAGACTGAACGCCTAAAAGCTTGTATCCCTCGTCGCAGTCAAAGTAGTAAGTTGTTCCATAAGGCCTTCCGTCCGCATTGCCACTTCCCATTTCTTCATCGCTATCCGTCAACTTCTTTCCGTTGAGAGGAGATGGAACCGGATCGCAGGTAACAGCTGGACATAATCCATTTACCCTATGTACACAAACAAGATGACAACTCTCCTAACCTTCACAGACAGAAGGATTGCTTGACCAACTGCCATTAGACAAACATGTTATGCTCGGCGAACCAATCAGTGTGTACCCCTCATTGCAGGCAAATTTAACTTCAGTTTCAAACATCACATTGCCAGTGGATTTCGCACCATTCGTTGGGGTTGATAGTGGATTGCAATAAACGGCTAATAAAATAGAAGTCGTTTCCAATAGAACATTGAAATAATTTGCCGCTACCGTTACACAAAGGTTCAGAGCTTGACCAACTTCCATTGAAGAGGCAAGTGAGGTACTCCATGCCCACGAGCACATTGCCATTGTCACATGCAAATTGAACTCTTGTGCCCCAGATCGTCTCATCGGTTGACATCGTCCCATTTGGCGGCATCTCCAAAGGACCACAGTGCACACCTAGATAACATTTGCCAATTTCCCATCCCCACCAGACCACGTATACTAGTAGAGGAGATGTGACCAAACACTCCTACCTTGGCAAAACGGTTCAGGACCAGACCAGCTTCCATTCGAAAGACATGTGACGTTTGACGTTCCGTTAAGAATATAGCCTTCATAGCAATGAAAACGAAGTTCAGTCCCAATACTAGTCCTATTCGTTGACTTGGCTCCATTCATTGGACGTGGAAGCAGGGGGCAGTGAACAGCTAAGCGACAGCGCAACGTGTAAAAACACAAACACTTTTATAGTCTTTTGATACCATCACAAGACGGCGGTGCGTTTGACCAGGTGCCATTTTCAAGACAAACTATGGATGGCACGCCAGACAGATGATAGCCGTCAATGCAGTCAAACCGAAGAGTCGTTCCAACTGCGCTCTTGGTAGTGGGACTCTGCATGCCGCTACCGCTCTCTGCGCTCTTGGTAGTGGGACTCTGCATGCCGCTACCGCTCTCTGCGCTCTTGGTAGTGGGACTCTGCATGCCGCTACCGCTCTCGCCGTTCTCCAGAGATCGCTTTTGTCCGTGAGAGGGAGCTAGTACTTCATCACAATAAACGACTGCTAAAAACCACTAGAAATTTCCCGATGAAATGCGCCCCGTCGCCAAACCTTCAGGTTGACCAACAGATGCATCTGATTCAAAGATCAGCCACAAGAGCACCGGCAGCAGAAACCAAAGCGACATATTGGGGTCGCTTCCACCGAAGAACTGCAAGTGAAAAAAAACAATGCGACGACAAAGGAATGTATTTTGAATACGGGACTTTTGCAGCAGAAGACCTCTTTGCTGTATAAGTTGAACGTGCATTTCTTTTGCGCTTGGCTTGGCTGCTTGGAATTCGGACTCTTTTCCTTTCGTAACCGTGCCTTTGAGCCAGAATGTTCCCGGACAAAATCTGTCCTGGCACTGGTTCGGTTAGTATTATGTCAGCCATTTGCTGTGTCACATTTCATTGTATTCGAAATTCACATTTTTACTCAACGCCAGCAGAACAAGTAAAATAATTACTCTATCTACAGACATGCCCTCTGACACCTGACAACCAGACATAGCAAGTGGATGTTCGACAAACAGTGACAAAAAAAACGTGCTTTTCTTAAGAGTACATAATATTCTATAGCCTAGCTCAGCGCACTGCATCCTTACACAAAGTCCGGGTTCGTAAATGAGAAACCCTTGAAGTCTTCCTGATTGATGACTTTGATCACTGACCTATCACACGGAGTCAAATGAACGGCTTCACTGGTGAACTCCTTGTCGAAATTATTGTGCGCTTTCTTGGATTTCTACGAACATATACGCATATTCATTAGCTCGTAAGAAAAATGGTCGGACGCACTATTTTAGGCTTGAACGGCGGCGCGACTTCCCGTCGTTCGATCTTCTCCCAATCAAACTTCCGAAAGAACGGATGCGTTTTCAAATCGTTCTCCCCCGTCGCACCGCAGCCAAGACGCCGCGGGGCGTGCTTGGCCATGAGCTATATATATATAAAAGCGCTCTCGGGTCTACACTAACAGTATCGCGCTTCCTGGTTCCTGCATACCCTCTTGCATACGTCAACCGCCTCCTTAGATAGCCACTTGGGAAAGTGAGGCTGTTTTTGGAGTATGTGGTCGAAGAGCTCATCCTCGTCGCGTCCGTTGAACGGCGGCTGACCGATTAGCATTTCATAGAGAAGCACGCCTAGCGCCCACCAGTCGACCGATGACCCATACGGTTGATAGGCGATGATCTGCACGCGGTAGTCGGAATTACTATGTGTATACGAAAAAACGCGCCCGTCCGTTTTCCTTCCGGCCAACGCCTCTCCTTTCCCTTCTAGGACAAACATCCCGCTTTCTACAGAAGAGGGCTTCTTTCAGTTGCTCAAGTGCTACTCTAATGAATCACTTCCGACACCGCGAACCGAGCCCTTCTAAAAGCGTCTCCCCTCCCCAAGGCACTGCCTGATAACAAACCCCAATGACGTTAGGTACAGCGAAAAAACTTCTCGGACCTCTCTTCTATTAATAGGTTATCTCCAAGTGCGACGCTTCCTCATGCAGACATCTCCCTCTACCATTACATTCTTGAGGAGATACTTAACCACCGTAACCATACCCCCCCCGTGTTGACTATAATAGAACGTCGACGTGTTTTACCTCCGGTGCGATGTAGTCCGGCGTTCCGCAGAACGTCCGCGTCGTCTGTCCTTCGCGTATGTTCTCCTTACACATGCCAAAATCGGCGATTTTCACGTGGCCCTCGCTGTCGAGCATGATGTTGTCGAGCTTGAGATCGCGATAGATGACTCCGTTGCTGTGGAGATGCAGTAAACCGACGATGATTTCCGCGGCATAGAAACTGCGAAAAAAAAAGCGTTCGAGACGAAAATTAGAAGGCAATTCTGGCGAGACTTACGACGCTTGGGGTTCGGTGAATCGACCGACTTTCTGTATGTGAAACATGAGATCGCCACCGTTGACGTATTCCATCACGAAGAAGAGACGGCCCTAAAAATGCCTATAAAAATCCATAACCCCAATTTTCTTCGTAGGTACTGTACCTCCGTTTGAAAAGTAGAATGAAGTGCCGTCAAAAAGGGCGGCTTTCCCTGGAGGGCAAGCACGCGTTTCTCAATCAGCGTGCACTCTAGATCGTCGTCCTGCACGACGACGTCCTTCTTGAGCACTTTAATAGCGTAGTATCGATCCTGCGTGCCTTTCAGCTCAGCAAGCATTACCTTTGACACACGTACACATAAAATTAAATAAAAAAAGATCATGTGGTCTACCTTTCCAAAGCTTCCCTTTCCCAGAACAACCATAAAATTAAAATCCTTCAATCCATATTTCCTAGAGCCGTCGCCGGGCGACGTCGGACTCAGCGGCTGCTTCGACGACGACGGATCCGACTGAAATTGTTGAAGCGACGGCGATCGAGGCACATCATTGACGCGTCCGGACTGAGAAATAAAACAGTAATAAACCCCCACGTGTACAATGATATATTCATTTTCAAAGTGTCCATTATAAATGAAGTCCACTGTTGGCTTCATTGCATGGACTCCCACCCCTTATACCTCTAGCCCTCGAGCACCCTCCTCGTCCTCTTTCTCGTCCTCGGCGCACGGCTCGTAGTAGTGAGCGCCCTTGGACTCCTCGAGCAATTTGTACCATCCGCTCATCGACGCGCCGGCGAGAAATTCTCGCAGCGGAAACGACATGCTACCAATGAAATCGTTTCGAGTCGTACGATCCCAATCCCAAACTTCGACGGATAGACGATGATCCTGCTTCGCCGTAGACACGTGACTACGCGAGAAAAAATAATAAAGCGAGGGGGCGCGGAAAACGAAATTTCGCTCTCGCACAATTCAAATGCTTCGTTGAAGACGGGATTCAGCGTTCCCTTCTTGATTGCCGTCTTCTTCTTCGTCGATTTGTCCGGATCGGGTACGATTCGAAGTTTCACGTACGGATCGGATAGCCCGTTCGGATCCATTGGCGGTAAATTCTTTCCTTCGCGAACTGGAGTGGGGGCGTGGTTAGTTAGTCACGAAAAATAAATGAAGGGGCCAGATGGCCGCGACTACACACTCACTCTCGACGCGAAGTTTGCCGAGAATTGTCGACGTCGCGACGTACGAGATTGCGAGCGAAAGTCGACCGCGACGTTCCGTGTGATCTTGGCCGCACAGATTCGGCACGAGTCGTTCGCATCGCTTGTGGACGTTCATTCGGCACTCTGCGCGAGAAACGAGAGGGGCAAACGAAAACGTTAGGGGCGAAACCAAAAAAGGGGCCCCCCGCGTTCCCTCTCACCTTCGCATTGGAGACCCTGGTTGAAAAGGCCGTAGAGAAGCGATCCGCAGTGATCGCAGAACGTCGGCGACCCGTACGAGTGAATTTTGAAGTGGTGCATCGATTGAGGAGCCTTTTTTTTTCCGACGAGAGGGAGGGAGATAAAAGATGCATTCTACGAAGAGCTCGTTCGATCTTACGTCCGAAGCGGGCCCGACGTCGGCGCCCGGACACTGGAACGTGACGAGTTTGTGGCAGCGCTTGTGCACGACGAGGCCACAGACTTGACATTGGAATCCTTGCCGGCCAACGAGACCCCTGCGCGCGCGTCGCGAAAAAAAGCAGAAAGCGAACGGTGGGACGACGAGTCTTTCGTTTCGCTCTACCGACCATATGAAGTCCTTGCAGTGGGCGCAGAACGTGAACTGCTTCAAGAAGCGCGCGACGAATTTGTGATTCTTCACCGTGTGAACCTCTTTGTGTCGAATGGCGCCGCGTCGACGCTGGAAACCGTCGTTGGGAAGCGACGGCGACCTCGGCAGCTCGTCGTTCGTCGGCTCGGCCATCGCGAGATACGAGGGATCGATGACACGCGGAAGCGACTCGTTCGCATGCGCAGTCGCGCCCATGGGGACGATGCTGTGAGTTACGGAAGTCGAAAACAGCCAAATTTCCTCTAGACTTCCTCCTCTATTTCAGGTGGTTTCCCTCTTTTCGTCGCTGAGACGACGCCTCTTCGGCTTTCCTTCCGCCTCCCTGTTCCGTACGCTCACCGCTTCACTGGCCTTTAGGTAGAATCTTAGCGGTTTGCTTGCCCATTCCTCCCCAGCATAGTCAACACCGATTCGCGCGCACTTAACAATGCCGTCATCACCACCGCCAGCGCAGTGACGGTGATGATCATCGTCATCAGCATCATTCTCACTAGAAGGAAAAGATGTGTTTGTTCCAGGTCTATTTTCTTCTTCTATCCAGACGCACATAGCGCTACATTTTTCGTCTTCGCCGGCTAAATCACATCCGTCCGCTGTCGATTTATCTATTCCTAGCGCGGCGCATAATTTTCCCGGTCCATTGCACAATTCCCAGTCCCGCAGTAATCGCTTGCGGCCGCTGCCGCGACGGCGGCCAGTCTCACGACGTTGCCTCATTTCCTCTATGCCCTCAACGGGCTCGAGCGCTCGAACAAGTACGGCGGAACCACTACCGGCGCTCGTCACGTTGAGACAGTGGTGAATACCATAAATGACGTACACGTAGGCGGTGCCCGGACGAGAGAACATGGAACTGTTTTTTTTCGTCTTCCGGCCACCGTACGAGTGGGCCGCTTTGTCCTTCTCGCCTAGATACGCTTCCGTTTCAACAATTCGTCCCGAGAGTCGCTCATTGGCGCTCGTTTGTCGAACAACGAGCTTTCCGAGAAGATTTTGCGCTAGAACACGACACGGGACGTCGTAGAAGGCTCGAGGAAGAGGGAGGGCGCGGCTACGATCGATGCGTAGCCGGTGGTCTTCCTCTTCCTGAAAGTAATGCGACTTTTCACCTCGGGACATTATGCACGGGACACGTGTTACCAGGGGCGTGCTCGGGTGTGCTACTTTCGGTGGGGGTAGGGTTGGATTTATAGTAGCTGCGTACTATAATCGCATTTCTTTCCTTTTCTGAGGCTTCGACTAGGCTTCTGAACTCAATCCCCTTATGTGAACGATCCTGCGGCTTTTCCGAACACGCCGGACACGGAGGCGTCTGAATGACGCATTGTGCGTAGGTGTGACACACCGTGTATCCGCATAAATAGCCTAAGTGGCGGTATCGTAGCTCAGAGTACACTACGATGTTTACGCGTGCAGGTCCTACACAAGTCCAGCGACGATGGCGAGTATTCAAAGCAATACCCGTCGTTCTTGCGATTGCCGTGGCACTCGTCTACAAGGCCGTCCTCTCCGTCCTGTCGGTCGTCGTTCCTATAAAATCTCACAGCGAAGAGACCCTGAGAACGGTCGGCGGTGGCTCGTTTCGTCCAAGCTACAATCATCAACGGTCAATCGTATTTACTAGAAGAGACTCCGAGATAGCGGCGGCTGCCATGCTCTACTAGCTACTCGAACGTATATATTTATTTTCTTAGTCTGTGTATGTACAGACAATTTTGTTGCATCTCCAACATTTATTTGGGCACATGTGCCTAATATTATACATTTGAAAAAGAACGCAATTTTGCGCGTGGGAGCGTGTGCGGGCTTAGAAAGCGAAAGGTCAAAGGGGTGTCTCTTTTGAAGCGGTGCGAGCATAGATATATATCTATGGTGCGAGGAGCGTGAGTTCGCAACGTTGCCCTCGTGGTGCGCGACGAATTATAGCCCTTCCACGCGGACGTTCGCACGGCGGCGGCGGTGTTGTCCGCGCCGAACCCCTTTGTTTCGGCTCGTACGTGTACACGACTTTCGCAAGTTCTGGGAACTCCCCTACCGCAACCCCTTACCTCAAAGCTGCTTTGCATAAAGGGTATCCCCGTATGTCAACGGTGTTACGAAAGTCTCTGAGAAAGGCGAAAAGGTCGCGCACGCGACGAATCCGCAAAGCGCGTAACGGTGTACTCGTCATTCTTCAAAAATGCAGGAGCTGCCGAGCGTCTTGTTTGTATAATCACGAAAAGGCGCTAGGAATCCCGTGCAGTGACTGCGTTAGGATGAGACCAAGTAGAGCAATAAAGCTAAAGCCAATCGGATTCTCGACGTAGTTCCTGTTCCACCGCGTAGCCTCACCGTGGCGCACGACACGATGATCTCGTCGCGAAGAGGCATCGCCGGCTGTTTCTTCCTCGCGATCGTCGCGCTTTGGCTCGCAACGGATCGCGGTAGCGACGGCGACGACGACGAAGCGTCGAAACGACAACAAAACGAAGCCGCGTCGTCGTTATCGCCGAACGACGTCGTCGCGCGCGGCTCGTCGGTCTTTTGCCAAGGCGATTCGGCGCGCACGCGCTCGTGTCGCTTCAAAAATCTCTGCTATTGGCCGTCGAACGACGAATTTCTCTTCTTTCACGGTCCCGAGACGGCAATCGACGGCCTCCCGACGCAACGTTTCGATCCCGCCTTTCTCGATCTCTCGTCGGTGAGCGATCACAACACGCAGCACTTCGAATACACGGATTTGCCGGCGTCTACTCTCCGACCGCGCCCACGCACTAAAGAGAAGGAATTCGAAGAATCGTTTCGCGTCGGCGCCTACGAGCGCGGTCGTCACGTCGTCTTCAATCGCTTCAACCCGGGAAATTTCATGCACGTTCTCCACGACGATCTCCTACCGATTTACTTCACCCTGCGGCAAAATCAACTTATCGACTGTCTAACGACCGGATGCAAGTATCGACTCGTCGCCGTCGATCGACACAACGA
Organism: Oscarella lobularis; assembly: GCF_947507565.1. Taxonomy (NCBI): domain Eukaryota; kingdom Metazoa; phylum Porifera; class Homoscleromorpha; order Homosclerophorida; family Oscarellidae; genus Oscarella; species Oscarella lobularis. The sequence continues at coordinate 3,565,586 of NC_089176.1, read as the reverse complement.
CGACGACGGCAGCGCCTACATCGATCTATATCAACTTCTCGTCCCATTCGACGACGGGATTTTGACTCGAAAGGACTTGATTCAACTTGGCGGCGGCGGCGGCGGCGGCGACGCCGGATCGAACTTAGTCTGCTTCGAAGATGCCATAGTGGGCTTGAGTAAACTTTCGACCTGGTATCAGTATGGCTTCCACGAGCCTCAAGGCGCCATACCGGACACGCACGCCACGGGAAATCTTCTTCGACAATTCGTCGCGTTTTTTAAGGAACGGCTCGGCGTCGTCGAGTCGACGGCGTCGTCGAATCGCTACCTATTTCCCAAGGACAATATCAAACCGGGATCCATTGTTCTTCTCAGTCGATCAATGAATCGGATTATATTGAATGAGAACGAACTGTCGGCGAGCGTATCGACGAAAATGGAGACGTCCGTCAACGTGTTGAGCGTCGAGACGACGTCGTTGCGCGATCAGATCGTCGCCGTTGCTAACGCGTCGATTCTGATCGGTATGCACGGATCGTCGCTCGCGTTGGCGCTCTTTCTCGGCGAGGGCTCCGCGCTCGTCGAACTCTTTCCCTACGCCGTGCCGGCGAGCGAATATCAGCCCTATAAGACGCTGACTGGGTTACCTGGCATGAATGTCGCCTATCAATCGTGGGAGAATGAATGCGAGGAGAATACGATAACGCATCCGGATTATCCGTCCGCGTACGGCGGTCTCGGTCATCTGAGCGACGTCGAACGCGACGAGATTATGACGAGTCGGCGCGTTCGACGGCATCTGTGCTGCGAGAATCCCGAGTGGCTCTATCGTATCTATCAGGACACGTTTGTTGACATATCGAGCGTTTTGACGGTCGTCAAGCGCGCGTGGCAGGGCGCTATTCACATACAGGATAATTTGAAGACGATCGATCGGACGGTGACGTCCGTCGGACCGTGGCAGAAAATATTTCCGTCGAAGTTGCGGAATGTTACGTGTGTTGTCGTTCGTTCAAAGGATGACGGCGGCGGCATAGGTCTTCGATTGACGTGGATGCCGTCGTGGAATCGTGCCTACATAGCCGGCGAAGTGTGGTACGAGGTTTGGATTCAGGAAGAGGGAAAGGAGAGCTATGATGCGTATAAGTTGCAAGCAACTGAGTATACGTTCTTTGACAATATTCGACGTGGAACGAGCTACATAGTGTGGGTTCGGTCTGTCATTGGAAATCTAGAAGGTCCCTTCAGCGGCAGCCTACAGTGCCGCACGTAGACGTTGGGGAGTATTTAATTAAATACAGCGCTTGCTGTCTCAATGAGGCATGCTTTCTTTTATGCACAAAACAAACAAACAAACAAACAAATGAACATTGTAGAGCTCTATAGGAATGCTCGGTTGTTATTATATATTTGCTACCCCAACTCGTGAAAGATGTATTTAAAAAACTGTTATGAAAAATTCGCTGGCCATCAGTGTCATGTCTAAATTAAATATCGCTATCACGTCCCGCCCCTATTTTTTTAATCTCCGCGCTTGCGCACTAGCATTATTTGGCGGTCGCTAAGCTCCTCACCCTCCATGTCTGAATCGAACGAAATCGCGGACGTTCCGCGCCTGGAACTGGAATACACGATTGGTTTCAATGGTAAGCATTCTATTTGCTTTAACAGATCTCGCAAAAACGCGTTCCTTTACGATTAGGCCACATACCGAGCGGTCTCCACGTCCATCCAGACAGCGAGCACGTCGTTTATCCCATTGGCTGCAACATAATCATCGAGGAGATCAAAACGCAAAAGCAGCGGCATCTCACGGGCCACACGAACAGCGTTTCGTGCGTCGCCGTCTCGAAAAGCGGCCGATTCATCGCATCCGGGCAGATGACCCACATGGGCTTCACCGTGCGAAGCGATACTCGCGCTGCGCCGGTCTATCGACTGTCGCGACGTTCTTTTTAGGCCGACGTAATTGTGTGGGACTACGAGAAACGCGAAGTCTACGCGAAATTCACTCAGCACAAAGTCAAAGTGGAGGCGCTCGCCTTTTCGCCAAATGAGAAGTTTCTCGCCAGTCTGGGAGGCCAGGACGACAACAGGTATACTAGAATGAAAGCAGAAAACCCTTGTCCTTTCTAATATACTGTACATCTTTTTTTTGTTATACCAAGTGTCGTTGTTTGGGATTTGGAGAGGAAAGAAGACGTTTGTGGAAGTCCGGCGGCAATGAAAAGCGCCGGGACGGTGTTCGCTATTGCCTATGCCAATACTAGAGATGATGTATTTGTGACAGGTGGAAAGTAAGTTGTAAAGTAACAGCAGGGGGAAAAATTAAATTCTATGTCATCTCTCCTCTAGTGGGACACTACGCATTTGGAAACTGGATCTCGCAAGCAAAAAGATCCGCGCAACTGATTGCAATCTAGGTCAACTGAAGAGAGTCGTCAAATGCCTGCAGGTAAACGCCCAAAAAGAGCTCGTTTTGCGTTTTCATATGCGTACATATTAGGTTAGTCAGAACGACGACTATGTCTATTGCGGCACGACGAGCGGCGACGTTCTCCAAATCAACATGAACACGAATCTGCTGACTAAATTCGGTCCGCAGAAGAACAAGTACAGTCTCGGCATCTTGTCCATGGCTCTTCTCAAGTCCGGCGAGATACTCATCGGTACGGGAAACGGCACCGTGGCCGTCCTGAAAGGTGGCTCATTTGCAAAAGTCAAGTAAGGAGAACAACGGTTAGGAAAGGCTGTATGAGAATTTCTGTACGCTTTACAGGTCTAGTAGTGTTAGTGGGCCAGTGACTTCGGTGACGCTTCGAGGAGTGGGTCATCAGGTGGGGACTTATTTGTACCTACTCCTAACGCATTTCTAATTAAACCATATTCTTGTCTCTAGTTCTTTGTTGGGACTGCTTCATGTCAAATTTCCTACTTCATGTTCTCCAGCTTCGAGCCGAATTTGTTGCACACGTCTCACGCCGATTCGGTGACGGACATCTGTTTCGCTTGGCAAGTAGCACAACGTCTATTCTCTTCTCGACTAATCTTTCTCTCGTCTAGGGAAGCGTCGATTCTCTTTGGAACCAGTTCGGCGAATGACGTCCGCATATGGAATGCAAAGACCGGCAAGGAATTGCTTCGAATCGCCGTCGCGAACATGGTCTGCAACGCGTTTACCATCGCTCACGACGGCCGTTCCATCGTGACGGGATGGAACGACGGGAAAATTCGTATGTACACGCCAGAAACGGGAAAACTCATGTACATAATCAACGATGCTCACAACGAGGTAAAAAGATAGGGGTTTCAATTACAAAATATTATTTTCTCTGTAGGGTGTGACTGCCGTTGCGACGACTCACGACAGCAGTCGCATTGTCAGCGGCGGCGGCGAGGGTCAGGTGCGCATATGGGACGTGGCGACTCGTATGATGAAGCACGCGCTCAAAGAGCATCGCGGCGCCGTGTCGTCGATCAAGGTGCGTCAGAACGACGCCGAGTGCGTGAGCGCCAGCACGGACGGAACGTGCATCATATGGGACCTCAGGTAAACCACCGATTTCTCTATTGATTATAATTGTACGCCGATTTTTTTCTATAGACGATTCGTGCGAAATCAGATAATTTTCGCCAATACCCTATTCATGGGAGTCTGCTACAATCCGAGCGAGACTCAGATTATAACGTGCGGCACAGACAGACAGGTATAGTAACCTTTAAGACATTATAGTCTATACGTTCACTTTTTGTTACAGATTGGCTACTGGGAAACGTTTGACGGGTCGCAGATCAGGGAATTGGAAGCTTCGGCGACGTCGTCGATCAACGGCATGGACATATCGTCCGACGGAAAGTTCTTTGTGACGGGATCAGAAGACAAGCTGATTAAAGTAAGTGACGACGTCTTTTGTCTGTCTGTAGCGCGACTAGTCCTCGTTTCTAGGTATGGCTCTACAACGAGGGCGAAGTGACGCACATCGGTGCCGGTCACAGCGGAAAAGTGACGCGACTTCGAATTTCGCCCGATCAAAAGCACATCGTTAGCGTCAGCAACGACGGGGCCATATTCAAGTGGAAATGCCCAAACGTATCGGGCCAAAAGGCGACGTAGAAGGAGTGTCGTCGACCTCAAGAAAGCAGCGGAAACAAAAAGAACTTTTCGGCTTATTTTATTGTAGAAAAACCTAACCAACCAAAAAACCCCCTCTTCCATGGCGACTCCAGTCTATGCGTACATATATTATTATTATTATTATTATCCCCACGCTTGACTTTTACAGTAATGTAAAACCAGTTTTCCGTCCGAACCGAAACACTGCAACGACACTCATGCATAAGCACACACCGTCGTAGAGCAGAAGGAACCTTACCTCATACATATTGCCCACTGTCTGATCTGGTGTAGGCACAAACGATTGGGCAACGTATAAATACTATAAAAACAAAGAGATAATATTTTGGGCCCTCTACCTTATTACTAGGCGATGATAGTACGTATACGTACGACTTGCTCGTCCTGGCGACATTGGATGCGCCTTTGCAAAAATGAACAAATCCAGGCAGCCGTTTTGTCTCTATTCACGTTGTATTTCTTCTGTTTGAGTATAGGGGCGTCGGCCGCTGGCCGCAGGAGCACCGTAACTGCGCAACGACGCGTCGTTCGATGATCGAAAAATACGCCTCGCTCATATACCTTTCGGAGAGTCCGACGACGGCTCGTCGGAACCGTCCGCTTGAGAAGGAGACGTTGCCAAAAGACTCTCGCTCATTTCGCATCCGGGAAGAGAAGCCAGGCGCTAAGCGCGCGTTAAGAGAAAGTGAAAGCCAATGGATTCGCTTCCAAACGAGATAGTGCTTATTCTTTTCAACTCTCTGGACGCGCGATCGTGCTGCCGTCTTGCAATGACCTCAAAGAGACTCTACGACGTGTATTCAACAACGAAAGCGACGAGGTGCAGTATCGCGGATTGCTTCCGCTTAGAAAAACAACTCGCTTCCTCAGGTCGACGTCGTTCGAAAACGCGTCCTATCTAACGACGACGGGCCTGCGCGACTTCCTCTCCACTCGCAGCGACAAAATCGAATCGCTAAGCGTGAGAAACTGCCACTGGCTCTCGCTTCCAGCAGCGAAGACATCGTGGCGAGATTTGCGCGTTCTCGCACTCGACGGAATGCACGTGACCGTCGCGCGTCTCCTCGACGTGTTGTCGAATTTTCGTCGCCTCGAAACGCTCTCAATTCGACTTTCGTCCGAATTGCATCGCAACGAATCGGCGCTCGTTCAATGGCGATCGAAATCGGCGAATTTAGTCAAATCGGAATTGCAACGCACGCTACGAACGCTTTCCGTCGCCATGTATCACGTGGGCGTGACGTCAAACTTTTACACGCGATTATTCTTCCTGCAATTCTTTCCCGAGCTCCGTCGATTTCAACTCATCACCATTTTCTCCGATGAGGACGTCGGAAGTAGCAGTTTGTGGGACACCGGCTTCTACATGTGCTCGACTCTCCACGTCGCCACGCCTCTCCTCGTCGACTGGACGTCGTCGCACTGCACGTCGATTGACATATGGAGCGGTCCCCATCACTTCGCCGTCGATCGCGTTGCCAATCACAATAATCTAAAAGAGCTGATTAGCGTGTTGGATAGCCAGAAGGACATTCGCCTGCTATCCTCCCTTCTCCTCGCTTCGAGTTCTTGTTTGACTTCGTTACGATTGTCCAAGTGTCGTCTAACGGACTCGTTCTGCGAGGCGTTGTTGGAATCGCTTAACGACGAGTCGTCTCGCGTTGTCGAGCTCGATTTAAGTCACAATGACGATCTTACGTTCGGAAGCCTGTCGACGTTGAGCAGTTGTCATACTTTGCTTGAGCGTCTCACGAAGCTCTGGCTCGCCGGCAATTGGAAAATGTTTTATGGGGACGTTGATTATCTCGCGTCGATCATCGAGAGGTGTTCGCGCTTGGAAGTTCTTGACATTTTCGGCATATTTGCTTTCAAATCGTTTCCTTTTCCCGCCGTCGAGCACAAGAAGATTTGCGCGTCGTTGGCGAGACTGTCGCGCCTTCGACGGCTCCACGCGTCGCCGGAGGTGTTCTTCTTTCCCACGGAAACGTCGCGTGTTGGACATGAGAGCATCGAAAGCGTCGTGCGAGGTACTCAACTTTCTCACGTTTCCATCGAGGCGCTTCGTTCCGCTCAGGCGCAGTTGTGGTACGTAGACGCTCGCGTTCGGTAAATCGCCGCTGTGTGTAACGGTAGTTTCTAGTCGGGTTCACGTGCTTTGTCCATTGGCCAAGTTTTCTTTGTGGTCGAATCTTCGTAGCTTGGTGATCAGGAAAATACGTCAGCTTACGGATTTTAGCGGTCTGCCTGTCATTACTAAGGTACGTAGGGATATGTAAGTAGACCTTTTGCTTTGATTTGGTCTGTGATAGAATTGCACCGGTCTGCGAGAGTTGATTTTGGATAATTTGGGCATAACCAGTCACTCGACTACCCTCGCAAATTTGATCCAAGCGCTTCGGCATTGTCGGAAGCTGGAGAGATTAGGGTCATTGCTTATAGAGTCATCGAGCGTGTCAGATACCTAATAATTTCTTTAGATTGATGCAAACGTATTTGGATTTTTCGTCTACGTTTGCTGATAGCTTATGTTGCTGCGTGGAGCTAAGGTACTGCCGTCTGGAATTGATCAAAGGAAGGTAGGCGATCACAATCGTATTTAGGAGTTTGAAAAACGCGTGCTTCGTTTTTATATAGAGTTCCGGATCATAGATCAGTGATAAAAGTATTTGAATCGGCACGAAAACTCATGGTTTTTCACCTATTTACTGCCTTGAAGCATGCCCACTGTACGCGCCTTAGAAAAATTCTGCAGGAAAGGTACAGTAGAAAATCACGACGAGCCGTCATTTACCCTAGCAGCGCGCGTTTTTTAATTAAATAGATTTACCAGAGAGTCGTTACATTTTGTCATTGGAAACCATCCCAACGAAGTCAATAAAATTACAGGAAGGGGAAGCCATGCAACAGCCGAAGAAAACATGAAAGCGTGGTTAGAACAAGTAGAGTGGCATAAGAGTCCGTGACCAAGATTTTTATACGCAACGTGCCGCTTCAATTTTTCTGTCATAGTTGCGTCTTGAGACAGACCTACTGCACATGATGAGACGCAGGTTTTCTGATTGTTTTAGCTAAAGGAGACCGAGTGCTCATGCAAAATCGTTTGTTAGGAAGGTTAGCGCGTCGTCTGTGTGTGAATGCAAAGCGGTGAAGAAAGAAAGAATTTTCTCCGGCTTTGACTTCAGATAGACCACATATACATCGAAAAAAACGTGAATCAAAAAAAACAAGTGTTGCTGCAACAAAAAAAAGGGACCACAATGCCGGGAACCTCATCTCAGGCTGCTCAGACTGCTCCGTCGATTTTCTCCTTCTGAATTGACACCTCGTCTTGTTGAGGAAGATAGGAGACGTCTTCAGTGCCACCCGAAATGCCTCCGCTGCCTTGACGCCTCTTCAAAAACCAAATGCCGAGAACGACGAGCAATGCGACGCAAACAATGCAGATCACAACAGGTACAACGATAACTACCACATTCGTATCGTTCCCAGAGTCGGGAACGCTCAGTTGAGCTGCATTTGTCACCTCAACACGAAGCAGGCGACCAATTGTAAGGAAAGAATTTTTCACTTTCTTGATGAGAACGTCAGCTTTGACGGACACCAACTCCTCACTGTGCAGATGGTACGCGTAAAAAGTTATATTCGAACTTCCAGCGGCACTGTTTATGTCAAGGATGACGATATTGTACTCAAGAGCAGTGCGAAGTTGAATTTCAATGTATTGAACAGTATATGTAGCATCGATCAAACTCATTTTTATAGAAACGACGTAGTCGCGAAGAAACGCCTGATCCTCGTCGTCCAACCCGCCGAAACTTGACGGCAAATGATCAACGGGATTGGGAGGAGTCGACGATCCATTGCACGAACCCGTTTGGGTAACTCGTATTTCCGTGTAGTAGTTACAGGAGTCTTGTCTCATATGGCAGTCGCTATCGTAGGTGACGCCGTTGCTGCCACAAAGTCGACTTGCCGACGTGCCTGAAGGGCAGCTTCCCGAAGGGCAGGTGTAGCAGACGACAGGGACACTGCTGCCGCTTGCTGCCCAAACGCACTTCTTATTGCCGGTGCACACCCCACCTTGGCTGTGCTGCACTACCGAGCTCGTCGTGCCGCAATCCTGTGACGGAGTATTGCTCGAAGAGCAGTCCGATGTTTCGACTGGCACTTGAGAGTAGGGAACGACGATGATATCTCTCAGAGTCAATTGACCCGTCTGGTAATTACGAAGTGACGTACGAAGAGCGAAGGATGCCCAAACTTGGCCGGATGAAAAAATTTGAGGGCCATTGTTGATAAGGGCAACGGCAAACACGTTTATGTCGCCACTGGGCTCGATGACCGTGTCGGCGTTGGCGACCTCAACGGTTGTCTTGCCAGCAACCAGACGCTGCCAAGTGAACGAGTTACCAGTGTCGGCGACCGTGACGTTCATCGCAAGAGGTTGGGAGCAGCGGTGAAAGGAGATCGTCACTGCCATCGACACATGAAGTACTTGGACGAGACAGGTAATCTTTCGGCAATTAGTTCGCGTCGAGCAAGCGGCAGGAAGGCTTTGGAGATACGTCGAGCAGGTGGAATCCGATTGTCCCGGCGAAATCGCCGGACATCCTACGTCTTCCGGGTTTGTGGAAGTCGTGACGCCATCCAAGCAGCAACCGAATCGACTGCGAGTGCAGCTGGCCGCCGCGCCGGCCACTAAGAACAAAGACGCGACAATAAGCATTCCAACGGGTGGTGACGACTACGATGACGTATGTAGATGGTTTAATATAAATTGTTTACAATTTAACCGTCGCTTGGCCAATCATCAAGTAAACAATTTTCTGTGGCACACAATTTGCTATTGTACATTGTGCGCTTGGTCGCGGCAGAGACCTGGTCACGGATTGAGTGCAGACACGTGACTACACGGACATGAACTCGCTCCCAAACGAAGTTCTCTTTCGGATCTTCAGCTACGTCGACGACCAGCGCGATCGCTGTCGACTGGCAAAGGCGTCGAAACGACTCTACCTCGTCTACGTAACAACAAAGTACAGTAGTGTACAGTGTACGCGCGAAGTCGTCCGCTTTTGTCTTCTAATCGCCTAAACGTCGTCTAGAACGGCGTCATTCGACGAAGCCGCTCACCTGACACCGTCCGGCTTGAACGCCTTTCTCATGCGTCGCGCGACGAAGCTGGAATCGCTGTCAATCGCAAATTGCGCGTGGATCAACCTCCCGTCGTCGTGCACGCGATCGGGATGGACGTCGCTGCGTCGACTCGATCTTCGCGGATCGACGTGCGTCCCATCGAAATGGCTGCGCACCCTTTTCGCCGGCTTGGAACGCGTCGAAAGTCTCGCCATCGATTTGGAGCCTTCGATCATCAGCAGGGAAGTGCTCCAGAGCATTCCGGCGAGTCTCAAATCGCTTACCGTCGTCATCGGAAAGGCGTCGATCCGTAAATTTTATCACTGGGGTGGTGATTGGCGGGAGTTGATGTTGAGGCCGTTTTATGACATCAGACTCGAATCGTTTCACGCCTTTTTCGTCTTGTCTCATTCGTCGACGGAGCTGACCGGTCTTAGAGAGATTCGTCACTTTCCTTACGAAAGGGACGCCGGTTTGGCGTCGTATAGCTTTTGCTCCAGAGCGCATCGCGTCGCTTTCGATGATCCGACTCGGAGTTTTGCAGATGGCGTCAGAAATTTGTTTTTTCCGTCGTGGGGCCGTCCGGAAGGCGAATCGTCGTTTCGTCACTTGACCGTACTACGATTGTCTTCTTGCAAGCTTACTGATGAGCACTTGTTGCGCTTATCGCCCTTGGAACACCTTCTAGAGTTAGATCTGAGCTACAATGATCAGTTGTCTCGCAACGGATTCTTCAACTTTCTGCTGGAGAAAGGTTTCGGTTCGATGAAAAATCTCCGACTCGCTGGAAATTGGCGAATCTTTTGGGACGAAGAGTTCTATAGTCAAGGATTGACGACAATTGCAGAGTCAATGCCGCTATTAGAATATCTCGATGTCAGCGGTATCTACAACTTGCCAGTGTCTCTCAATCTCGATGATCATCATCGCGTCGGCAGTTGCATTCGAGCTTTGCCTCGGCTCCGAAAGCTTCATTTATTTGTCGAATTCTTTTTGCGTTCGAAGCACTGTCCTTTCGAAAGGGAAATGGATTCCGACTTTGAGAGCGTCGTTCAATCCAATCCGGCTCTTTCTCATCTTTGCATTGACTCGGGGTCGTCTTTTCCTGCGCCGTACGTTCTCCCTGTGCAGGATCGTGTTTTCTTGGTCTTATTTTTGTTCGTTTTTAGAAGGAAGGGTTCGCATTTTTCTCTTTACGGCGTCTCGTTTTGGCGAAACCTGACTTGTCTGCACATCCTCAGCTCGAGTAATATCGTCAATGTACTGAATGGTCTCGACTTCATTGCCGAGGTGAGGCTCTCCGTGAAGCGATTATAAGCTTGCCTGTAGCATGCTCTAAATTTGCGTAGCGGTGTGTCTGTCTTCGAGAATTCGCGTTAGGCGGCAAACAAACGAACGTCGAGAGGCTTCTCAGCCGCTGTCTTACCAAGTTCAATAGACTTCAAAAATTTGGGTATGGACTTAAGGGAGGAAACGCAGAGTTTTACGCCTAATAAATAATTCTGTAGCTTTGAATCACCAATAAGTGTTTCGCCTCTCTTTTTTGAAAGTCTTGCTTGCCTCAAGGAGCTGCGTTACTGCAGAGTTGATTTGTCTCACAAGAGGTATACTGTCGTGTGTACGAGAGAGAATGCAATTCATTTGAATGGACCCTTTCAGACCTTCATTTACCTCAGATCTTATTCAAAGAATTGTTGACAACGCTCCTCAACTCATAGCTTTTCATCTTTTCTGTCACTCGAATCCTTATGTTCGTGGACGATGCAGTGCTATGATTCGCTCAAGGTAAGATTGTTGAGTTTGCCGCCAGAGATTAACGGTATCTGTCATTTATTTAGAGGACGGGAATCCCTGCATGTTTTTATCGGGACACATTCAAGTTGGAAAAGTAGCCATCATTTGAAGCAGTGGATTTCTGGTGACAATTTAGAATCGTGGTGGGAAGACGTGGCATACCACAACGCCTTTTGAAATCAAGTCACTACATATTAAGTAGACAGCGTAGTTGTTTTGCTCGCTAAAGGAGTCTAAGAGTATATCAGTGCTATGTTTGCGTTATCCAAATTCTCTTGTTCTAATTGCAAAATTTATTAATCAAAGATGTTGCTAATGGAAAGTCTGTACCTCCCCGGATAATGCAAAATGGCGGAGCTGCCAGAAAAAGAAACGAATACGCGTGCGTTCGGCGTAGAACGGTCGACGAGAGACGAGAGGCAACTCCCAGGCGACTTTCGACCGTTGCGACCTCACGCGATCGTCATCAATTCCCTGCAAGTAGGCGTAAGCGTCGCGATTTCGCGCCGAGGCTCGCTCACGCGTCTTCTGTCGTCGCAAAGAAAAGAAACCCCATCGTCAATCTGATCCGAAACGTTCCGTACGAATTCGGCGACGTCGTTCCCGACTACGTCATGAGTCCCACGTCGTGCGCTCTCTTTTTGAGGTGAAAGCGGAGCACCGTCCATTGAACAACAACGATGGGGTTTTTCAGCTTGAAATACCACAATCTCTACCCGGACTATATTCACGGACGACTCAAGGACTTGGGCAATAATTTTGCTCTTAGAGTTCTATTAGTTGTTGTAGACATAGTAAGAAAAAAGAGATAATGTCTCTCTCAAATTTAATGCTCATCTAGGTGGATTCTCAGAAGTCTCTTCAAGAAATCGCTGTAATTGCTGTATTAGCCAATTGTACTCTAATTTTGGCTTGGAGGTTTGCCGGTCGAAAGACGATTTATCGATTTTGGATTTCTTTTTTGGTGTAGTCTCGAGGAGGCAGCTCGGTACTTGGAAACGTATAAAGCATTCGAAAATAAGCCTCCTGATATTCTAAAAGAGAGAGTGGAGAAGGACTACATGTCTCGAGTACTGATGACGTTGCACACGTGTTAACTGATTTAGCTTACGTATTTTGTTTTTTAGCTGGTTGACTGTTTGACGACAGCGAAGTCCGTGAATAAGAACGATGCTGCAACGCTCTCAAAAAATTTTGAGGTGGGGGAGTGATTTGACCCAACGGTTTTTGGTAGGAAAATCGTTTGGCAGACTCTGACTAACATCGTGAGCGCCTCACCTTCGGACATAGCCAAGTGTCCTGGACTAGGTCAGAGTAAGGTGAGAAATCCATTGGGAAAAATTCCGTGGATTATCGATTTGTGGCAGGCCAAGCGACTTCATGATCTTTTCCATCAGCCGTTTCTAGCGGGAAAGAAAACCGAAAGCAGCCGACAGACATTAGATAGCGAGAAAGAAGAAGAAACTAGTCAAGGGAATGAATAAGGTATGATAGCAATGATAAGTATGGGACCAGGAACTAAAACGAGAGATGGAGTACCTTAGCTTGTGAGAAGTTCCGTGTCCGGGATCAATGCAAAGAAGTTGATAACGCGATTTTGCTGTGGGTTCCGCAACCTCTAGCATTTTATCTCAGCGATGCATTTGTTGCCTTTTGTTGCTTTGCTGGCTTGCGTTTGCATTGTCATCTTGGCGCCTCGTCGCTCTGAAGCGCAATTTGCCTTAGACTTCAGGTCACTGATGTCAATAGGAGATGAATTCTATGATCTGTTGAAGCCCTTACTCTCTTCGCCATCCGATGTTGTGTTTCTCATTGACGCGTCGGCCAGCGTATCTCTTCCACATTTCAAGGCCGAGCTTCACATCGTGGATGCAGTCCTGTTTTCCTTTGATGTGTCGCGCGATGGCAACAGAGTTGCTGTTGTGACGTATTCAACTGATGTTCATCCAGACCATTGGAATTCAATTGCGAATCCGTCTCTGACAAAATGTGATTTGAGACAACGCCTGCATAATATACCGTATATCCCTGGATGGAGAAATACAGGAGTTGGACTTGTTCGAGCGGGTCAGATCCTGGGTAGCTCAAGTCGGTCAGGAGTCAATCGAGTCGTCATAACTCTTACTGATGGTCAAGCAAGTCATGGCCCAGATGTGGCAACATCGGCTGCTGACGTCATTTCCTTGGGTGCTACTCTTTTTGCATTGGGATTTGGCGGTATTGGCGTTGCAGGACTCCAGGTAGCTGCATCCAGCTCAAGGCACGTATTTTTTATTGGAGAACCTGGAAATTTGGACCCATTTTCAAGTACACTGCTACGTGATCGTACGTGCCTATGTATACAGGTAGAAAACTGTATAACTGATGTTTTTAGTCACTTCTGGTCAGAAAGATGTCGTTCCTTCTAGCCTGTGCTTTAGTGGATGCCCAAACGGACAATGTACATGCGGCAGGGTGTCCGCAGTGTATCAGTGCTCTTGTAATGATGGCTATTCAATTGGCGGTTCTGGTCTATGTGAAGGTAAACTCAATAGACAACTTTACTATAATAATTAAAATGCTCTTTTAATTAAGCGTGTCCACTTGGACGGTACAGAGGCATTGGTGACCGGAACTGTAAAAAGTGCATCAATCACGCAACAACTCAGTCAACTGCCAGTACTAGTATCTCAGATTGTGTTTGTGAAAATGGATACGAGGGTCTCGCCAGCGTTGAATGCACTCGTAAGAGTCAGACAAGTAGAACAACAATTCACTATCACTATTCTCTGTTTGCTTAGCTGTTACTTGTCCTGACCCTGGTCTTTCCAGCAATGGAAAGATTGCAGGTGATTGTCAAAAGACGTACACTGGGGCTCCGTGCAAAGTGGGCTGTTCTGAGGGATACAAGCTAACCACTGCAGAATTTATCACGTGTCAAGCCGATAAGCGATGGAGTGGACTGCCTCAGACGTGCGCAAGTAAGAGGATCATAAGTATTTCGAGCACGCTAAAGTGATTTTCTATAGTTCAGCAATGCTCGCCTTTGATCATTCCTCAACACGCTGAAAACGTGATATGCACTGACGGCGATAACTATAAAAGCACATGCACTATGCACTGCAAGTTGGGATACAGGCAGATCAAAGGATCTCAAGAGCGCACGTGCCAGAGCAGCTTGGCATGGGACGGGGAACCCCTTCAATGCGAACGTATCATTTTATTTTTCATTTTACTTATTGGAAATACGTTTTAAATATAGAGGTGACGTGTCCGCCTCTGCCAGTGCCGGAGAACGGCGCGCTGACTCCACCGGACTGCAGCTCCGTGAATCAAATATACAACGCTGTTTGCCGCTACAATTGCATTCCTGGCTACAGCCTCACATTGAGCATTTCAGAAGTGACGTGCAGAGAGACGGGAAAATGGAGCTACGAAGGAAACTTTGAATGCAAAGGTGCGGAGACGTTGACGTTAGGGCGTTTTTAGCTCCCGTTATCTCTTTCAGATACCACGCCGCCGTCCTTTACACGGTGCCAAGAGGATTTTGTCGTTGAAACGTTTCCTGATCATGCAGTTGCCTTGTACGTGTTTTGGTTTGGTCTTCGAGACGAAGTGGAGGACAGCTCCGGAGAAAAGCCTACGGTGAGTGTTGATCCACAGGATGCGGAAGACCAATTCAGAGAATGGACGATTGGCTCGCATCGCGTTACCTATTCTGCTGCTGACAGTGCCGGTAACATTGGCCGGTGTTCATTTCAAGTCACAGTAATAGGTTTGTCTCAGAAATGAAATACTATACACGTAACTAGTGCACTACTTCTACATTTAGATAAACAGCCGCCGAAAATAGAGTTTTGTCCTAGAAAAAAGCGGAAGCTCGTCGGAAACGATGGAAAGAGAAAGGTTGAGTGGAATGAGCCTAAATTCACGGACAATTCTGGTCTGGATCTTGTCATTACCAAATCACACGAATCTGGCAGCCTATTTGAACTTGGACGGCATCTTGTTACTTACGTCGCAAAAGATTCGTCTGGCAATGAAGTTACTTGTCGTTTTTCTATCATAATCGTTGGTAAGCTGGCCTTTGACACCGAATACGTTTATCACGTTCTGTTTAGCTTTTCTATGCGAACCGTACAGCTCCCCTCAAAGTGGGTTCCTCGCTTGCAAGGAGATTCGAGCTGGCAGTCAAGATTGTGAAGTCCGTTGCAAAGAAGGCTACCGATTGCCCAAGCGGCAACGTCATTACTTCTGTAGAGGTGGAAGGTGGTATCAAGCGGGCTCACGGAAAGTGATGCTGTTGCCTACCTGCCGTCGCGTGACGATAACGACATAGGAGATGCGCTACAGATAGGCTAGAAATGACGAACGTGTCTGCTTCGCTTTCTCTGTTTTCTATTCTCCATCTGTCTACTACTTGTAGTCTGAAATCCCTGTTGAATCCGTCGACATCGAAAGTGTGCGATAAGTGTGGACGACAGAAAGAGTCTAGACAATGGGTAGGAGGAAGTAGGAGGAGGATGCCTTTGAGACATGGAGGATGAATGAGACGGGGGCGGAAAGAGTTGAGAATTGGTGTCTCGATCTGTGCACGTGATTGCGAGACATTGAAAGGCGAGAGCTTATTGAAACCGCCGCGCACTTAGCGTTATCGTCTCTAGCTCGGAGGAGAGCAGTCGGGTTTATTCGCCGGCGATGCCGCAGCGCGTGTTGTCGTTATTTGGTCTGTTTACCTGCGTTTTCCTCGGGCTCCATTGGGCTGAAGCGCAAATAGACTTCGCTACGCTGAAAACGAAGGGAGAGGAATTCGACGGACTTTTGAAGCCGTTGCTCACTTCGCCAGCCGATGTCGTGTTCGTTGTTGACGCTTCGGGCAGCGTTTCTCGTTCACATTTCTATGCAGAGATTGAAATGGTTAATTCCATAATGTTTTCATTTGACGTGTCAAGCGACAGCGTTCGTACGGCCATTCTGACGTTTTCGAATGGCGTTCACAGCCCTCATTGGAACTCCATAGCGAATCCGTCTCTAATGAAATGTTCTTTGAGACAAATTCTTACTAGTGCTAGAATTCCGAAAATCAGCGGCGGAACGGCCACCGCTGAAGGAGTCGCTCAAGCTGGCGCTATTTTTGGCAGTGTCGGTCGTTCCGGAGTAAATCGAGTTGTAATCACTATGACTGACGGTGCGGCCAATGATGCCGCTGCTGCACGTGCCGCTGCTGATTCTGTTAGAAATACGTACGGAGCTACTCTGTTTGCATTGGGCTTTGGCAATATACGTGACAGCGGACTTCGTGATGTTGCGTCAGGCGAATCTCACGTATTTCATATTGGCGAGCCAGAGAATGTTGATCCGTTTTCAACAGTCCTTACACAAGATGGTATACGTCTGTAATAATTTCTTATTGGTGGCATAGATGACTGACTGACTACTCTGTTTTGACAGCTTCGCGTGGTGAGTCAGACGTTGTATCTTCTAGCCTGTGCAGTAGCGGCTGTGCAAACGGCCAATGCACGTGTGGCAGAGTTTCTGGAGTGTACCAATGCTCTTGCAGCGATGGCTATTCAATTGGCGATTCTGGCCTATGTGAAGGTAATCTCAAAAGACAAACTCTACGCTATAATAATTAAAAATGTTCTTTCAATTAAGCGTGTCCGCTTGGAAAGTACAGAACCATTGGTGGTGACCAGAAGAATTGTAAAAAGTGTATCAATCACGCAACGACTCGGTCAACTGCCAGTACTAGTATCTTGGATTGTGTTTGTGAGAATGGATACGAGGGTCTCGCCAGCGTTGAATGCAACCGTAAGAGTCAGACGACAAGTAGACAACGTTTCACTGTTTTTTGTCTGCTTAGCTGTTACTTGTCCTGATCCTATTCTTTCCAGCAATGGAGCAATAGTGGGCGACTGTGAGAAGATGTACAATACGCCACAGTGCAAAGTAGGCTGCTCTGAAGGATACAAGCTGACGAGTGCAGAATTGATTACGTGTCAAGCCAATCGCCAATGGAGTGGACTGCCTCACACGTGCGCAAGTATGAAGATCATGAGTATGATTCAAACACGTTAAAAAGGATTTTTCTGTAGTCCAGCAGTGTCCGTCTTTGAGCGTTCCTGAACACGCTGAAAACGTGATATGCACGGACGGCGATAACTATAAAAGCACATGCACTATGAACTGCAAATTGGGATACAAGCAGATCAAAGGATCTCAAAAGCGCACGTGCCAGAGCAGCTTGGCATGGGACGGAGAGCCCCTTCAATGCGAACGTAACATTTTGTTTTTCATTTTACTTATTTGAAATACGTTTTCAATATAGAGGTGACGTGTCCGCCTCTGACAGTGCCGGAAAACGGCGCGCTGGTGCCACCAGACTGCAACTCCGTGAATCAAATATACAACGCTGTTTGCCGCTACAATTGCATTCCTGGTTATCGCCTCACATTAAGCATTTCAGAAGTGACGTGCAGAGAGACGGGAAAATGGAGCTATGAAGGGAATTTTGAATGCAAAGGTGTAGAAATGTTCACGATAAATTGGTGTTAGCATCAGTCTCTTTCCCTTCAGACGATACGCCGCCGACTTTTAAACGGTGTCAAGAGGATTTCGTCCAAGAAACGTTTCCTGGTCTGGACGCTCCCTTGGAAGGACAAGTGTCTTGGCTTGATTTGCGAGACGAAGTGGAAGATAATTCCGGAGAAAAGCCGACGGTGAGTGTTGATCCACAGGACGCGGAAGACCATTCTAGAAAATGGACGATTGGATCGCATCGCGTCACCTATTCTGCTATTGACTGTGCCGGTAACATTGGTCGATGTTCATTTGAAGTCACAGTAGTAGGTTCGTCTCAGAAATGAAACACTATACAGTTTAATTAGTGTACATCTAGATGAGGAGCCGCCGAAGGTAAAGTTTTGTCCTAAAAAACAGCAGAGGCTCGTCGGAAACGATGGAAAAAGAAAGGTTGAGTGGAAGGAGCCTCAATTCACGGACAATTCTGGTCTGGATCTTGTCATTACCAAATCACACGAATCTGGAAGTCGATTTGAGATTGGAGGAAAACACCTCGTCAAGTACACGGCATCTGATCGCTCCGGCAATAGCGCAACATGCGAATTTGCTGTCAGAATTGTTGGTAAGTACTGACGAGTCACCTGCGTGGCGTCTTGACTTGCAGTTCCTTGTTTCTAGCCTACCTTTGCGAGGCTTACGAACCGCCCGAAAACGGGGCGCTCAGCTGTCGAGAGGGTCTAGTCAAAGATACGTCGATTTGCCAAGTCAGCTGTCGTGAAAATTACAAAGTTCCTCAAAAATTATACACAAAAGCGTACTATTGCTCTGACAAGAAAAAATGGACAGGATTGCCCAAGAACTTGAAGAAAAAAGTGCCGTGGCCGAATTGTGGACGTACGTGAATGATTTTTCAAACTTAGAGTTTTGCCAGCCGTTGATTTTTTAGCTGTTAAGAAGTCTACTAGAACTAAATCGGTCGAAGTGTCGACCTTTGCCGAAGACTGTGGATCGAAGAAAACACAAAAACAGTTATTGAAACAGCTCAAGGAGCTTCTCGTCAGTCAGGGCGTCTGCAAGGAGAACAAGAAATGCAAATTAGACAACGTCGAAATTCAATGCGGTGAAGTTCCGTCGCGAAAGCGAGCGACACGCTTCGCCATCACATTCAAGTTCGACTTGGTTTCTTTGATCGACGACGAGGACGACAGTGACGGCGGCGACGACGTCGCCTTCGTGAACGCGACGCGGATTATCGAGGAGGTCTTTCGAGATCCGAAAACAATCGGAGAGGCGCTGGAAGTGAATGGAACGGCATTTATACGCGATAACGCCACCGCCGTCGTGACGATAAGCGAAACGCGCCAGACGTGCGGCCGCGGGCAAGTGCTTCAGGACGACGGTTTCTGCTGTAAGTAAGGAACTAAATAGAGGCAAGATTTGATTGAATTTTTTTGGTAGTGAGTTGTCCTGTCGGTTCTCAGTTTAGTGCAGAGGAGAGCGCTTGCGTGATTTGTCCTGTGGGATATTATCAGGATGAAGAAGCTCAAACGGAGTGCAAATCTTGTCCGCCAGGATACAGCACGACTGGAGAGAGCCGATCGAACCCTAGCGACTGCATACGTTAGTCTACGAGACGCATTTTAGCAGAGATAACGTCTTTGTTCTCTAGCCACGTGTCCCCCTGGAACGTTTTCGGAATCGGGCGTGGAAACGTGCACGTCGTGCGCTCGCAGATTCTACCAACCGGATGTCTACCAGACGAGCTGTATTCAGTGTCCGCCAGGAACAACTACACGCTTCCTGGGCGCCGCCAACGTGACCGAATGTCTCGGTTAGTGCAACGGTAACAAATGCGTCTGGCGTCTATATTGTTTCCGTTCTATAGAGCCGTGCCCTCTCGGAACGTTTTCGCTTACCGGGCTCGTACCGTGTCAACCCTGCCCTAGAGGGTTTTACCAGGATAAAGCAAATCAACGTGAATGTATCAAGTGCCAGGGAGATTTGACGACTATCGAAGAAGGAGCTCAGAATCAAGAGGAGTGCATAAGTGAGAATTAATTAAACACTCGTGAAATCAATTGATTATTTATCCTTCTCAGTCATCGACGAATGCACTTCGCTTCCGTGCAATAACGACGGCCTCTGCGTCGACGGAGACGACTCGTTTGTCTGCGTCTGTCCGCCCGGTTTCACCGGTCTCGTCTGCGAGACGGACATCGACGAGTGCGCCTCGTCGCCGTGCCGCCACGACGGCACGTGCACGGATCGCGAGAACGGATACACGTGCGACTGTCCGGGCGGTTTCGTCGGCGTCGATTGCGAGACGAACGTCGACGAGTGCGCGTCGTCGCCGTGCCAAAACGGCGCCACGTGTCACGATCGAGTCGACGGTTACGCGTGCGAGTGCGCGACCGGTTTCAAGGGACGACGCTGCGATTTGGAAGCGATTGCGTGCGCGTTGTCGCCGTGCCGTCACGGCGGCACGTGCAACGAAACGGATGCCGGATTCGAGTGTCGCTGTCGTATCGGCTATCTCGGCGAACGATGCGAAATCGTCGTCGACGCGTGCGCGCTTTCGTCGCCGTGCCGTCACAACGGCACGTGCACGACGACCGAGTTCGGTTACGAGTGCAAATGCCGTCGCGGATACTCCGGCGAAAATTGCGAAATTGACGAAAACAGTTGCGCGCAATCGCCGTGTCGCAACGGGGCGACTTGCCGACAAGTGGGCACTTCATTTGAATGCGACTGCGCGCCTGGATACGGAGGTTCTGCGTGCGACTCGCTCCTTCCGCCGACTTTCGACTTGTCTGTCAGCGTGCAAACCGACTCGTCTTTTAGTCGCTCGTCGGCGCCGGTGCCCGACATGACAGCGGCGACGATGGCGTTTTGGATTCGGACGTCTCACACCGGTCGCGGC
Organism: Oscarella lobularis; assembly: GCF_947507565.1. Taxonomy (NCBI): domain Eukaryota; kingdom Metazoa; phylum Porifera; class Homoscleromorpha; order Homosclerophorida; family Oscarellidae; genus Oscarella; species Oscarella lobularis. The sequence continues at coordinate 3,545,118 of NC_089176.1, read as the reverse complement.
ACTGTCGTTTCGTACGCGTCGTCGGCGTCGCTTAGCAACGCGCTCTCTATTCAAGACTACACCGGTTTCGTTATTTACGTGAACAACGATCGAGCATTCAGCGACGTCTCCGTGAACGACGGACAGTGGCATCACGTCGTCGTGACGTGGACGTCGTCGGGCGGCGCGTGGAGTTTGTACAAAGGCGGCCAGGTGGCGGTGTCGGGTACTGGATTGCAATCGGGCGGCACGATTAACGGCGGCGGTATGATCGTCATCGGACAAGATCAGGACGTCATCGGTGGCGGTTTCGTCGCTTCCGAGTCCATGGTCGGCAGCGTGAGTCAAGTCAACGTATGGAAACGCGTGTTGAACGGAGACGAGATTCGTCGATTGTTTGCCGGATGCAACGGAACGTTCATGGGTGACGTCGCCGCTTGGCCGGATTTTCGTGCAAATGCAGAGGGCGCGTTTCAAGTTGCGAGCTCATCCTCACTTTGCAATCGTTAGTAGCACAAGCCATGGGCACTTTTTTAAACTAATGAATAATTGGTTTTAGAGATTGATCAGTGTACTTCGTCCTCGTGCCAAAATGGGGGTCAATGCGAGGATCTCGACGACAAATTTCAATGTCACTGTCGGAACGGTTACACGGGCACCCAATGCGATCAACTGAGCAGCGTATGCAATCCGAATCCGTGCCGTAACGGGAGCGAGTGCATCGATCGGGGCCGTTTCGTGTGCGTGTGTGCCGCCGGGTTTACGGGCGAACGCTGCGAGATAGACGTCGACGAGTGCTCGTCGAATCCGTGTCAGAACGGCGGACAATGCGTCGATCGGCAAAGGGGATACTCGTGTAATTGCCCTGAACAATTTTCAGGAAGTCACTGCGAAAAAGGTGCTAGTTTTCAAATATATCACTCTCATAGCACCGACTTTCGTGATTTAGATGCAAACGAGTGCGAGCTGCGCATTCACAATTGCTCTCAGATTTGCAGAAACACATTCGGTGGTTACGAATGTCTGTGTCAGAGCAGATACCGGCTCGCTTCAGACGGATTTAGCTGCGAAGGTAAGAGAGTGCATTCATTTATTTTATTCTAAGCGCATTCTTCTTTCAGATTTTGATGAATGTGCAGCCGATACTGACGGCTGTCAGCACGGCTGCGTCAATACGTATGGCTCTTTTCGTTGCGTCTGCCCAACTGGATACACAATCAGCTCCGATGGCGTTTCGTGCGAAGGTTGGCGTCGGAGATATAGATAAAATACATAAAGAAGTTTTATTTTTTTCAAAATTAGATTTGAACGAGTGTCAAGTGGGCGGCTATTGTAGTCAAGTGTGTCAGAATGAAATTGGAGGATACAAGTGTTCGTGTCAATTGGGCTACGGTTTAGCAGAAGACAACTCAACGTGCCAAGGTAGATAAAAGGAAATTGTACTACTGTTTCTTATTTTCGTCCAGGCGTTCCCTGCGGTGACCCTGGGCCTCCGAATCGAGGCTTCGTAACTGGAACCGAATTCACGTTTCCTCATACAATTCGCTACAGTTGCGACGAGGGCTATCGTTTGAATGGAACATCCCGACGAAGTTGCCAGGCAAACGGCGAATGGAGCGGAGTCGCTCCCACTTGTAGACGTGCGTCTAGCCGCGCAGACCGTCAGATAAAACTTCGCTAACGTCTTTTCTTCTCCCTGCAGCGGTCAAGTGCAGTTTCATCAAAGCTCCGCGTAACGGCACCATGTCCGCCGACGGAGACGAATACCAGTCGTTGGCCAAGTTCGCCTGCTTACCAGGAAATGTATTGACGGGAGATTCTTCTCGGCAATGTCAGGCGAGCGGAATATGGAGCGGAAAGCAGCCGACGTGCACCTGTGAGTACCAGCGCATTTCATACGTTGTAACCGATCTATAAACGTAGACGTGTCGTGCGGGAGTCCCGGTCAACTGCAAAATGGAACGATAAACGCCCGAGCATTTTCGTTTGACTTCGTTGCAAGCTATTCGTGCGACGTCGGACATTTCCTAAGAGGAAATTCGATGGCAGTGTGTTTGGCATCCGGACGGTGGAGCAGTCGAGTTCCAAAATGTCGACGTAAGCTAATACTTTTTTAGCAATAAAGTCTTATGAAATTGTTGTTTGTAGCCGTTGCTTGTCAAATTCTGAACGTTCCTGTAAAAGGCAGAAGAATTGGAAAAGGACGTCATTACAGTGATGTTGTGCGCTTCCGATGCGTCAGAGGCTACCGAATGATCGGATCCGCATCTCGATCTTGTCAAGCAAACGGATTGTGGTCGGGACAGCAGCCAATGTGCATTCGTAAGAAGATTGTTTACTCCCATAAGATATATATACTCCTATTTGATTGCTGTGTGTGACAGTAAAGAATTGCGGTCCGCCGGGCGAAATACGTCACGGCAGCGTGTTGGGCTCTACATTCACGTACGGCTCTAGCGTTTACTATTCGTGTGACGATGGTTACAGTCGCGTTGGAGCAAGTAGCCGACTCTGCAGGGCAAGTGGCAGATGGTCGGCCAAGCAACCGACGTGCAGAAGCAAGAAGATACATTAATTCCTGATAGCTAAAAATTAATAAACCAACTCTCTTCTCTCTTTAGTTATAAGATGTGGAAAACTGAGACCACCTATGAATGGTGAGATGTCGACAACGGGGCGAACTCACGGGACGGTGGTGGCCTTTACGTGCAAGTACGGCTATCGGCTTTTGGGTGTCACTACCCGCGAATGTGTCACGGGGCAGTGGACGGGAACAATGCCGCAGTGTGTTCGTAAGGAAACGCTTTCTAGCACACGCACTCGATCAATACACCAAATCGTTTATTTAGGTACTACTTGTGGCCAGGACTTTTCCGCTTCGTCTGGTGACATCCTCTCGCCCGGCTATGCGGCTGGGTATAAAAACAACTTACAGTGCATTTGGCGAATTACGACGTCGTCGCCGTCAACGTTTGCCACTCTTTCGTTTTACCGAGTCGCGCTCACGAGGAAAGACGACTGCGTCGAAGTGCGCGACGGCCACGCGGAATTCGGAACTCTATTGAACAAAATATGCGGACCGACGGTATCGCTGTCTCGTCCGGTTACGGCCAGGTCGAACAGACTGAACGTTCGTTTTGTGACGGGCAGCTTTGGCAAACCAGGGCAGGGATTTTGGGCAAAATTCTCCGAATCGCGTACGATGGACCGTGTATTTTTTTTGACGCGCGCGTAATTGTATTTCTAGAATGCGGCGGTTATGAATCCACGTTTCAACCCAGAGGTCAAGTGCTCTCTCCAAATTATCGATCGGTGCAACAAAGTCCTAGGGGTGTTAACTGCTACTGGGTCGTGAGACCGAACCCTACGATAACGAAACACGAGTGTCTTCAACTGTCGTTCGTCTCCTTCAATTTGAGACTGGACGGTCGCATCGAAATTGCTCCGGATCCAATTTCAAGCGATCAAGATCAGAATGATGAACCGGTTTTATTGACGAGGTCGATAGAGCAACGAGTCGTCGATCTGCGTTGGAGAAGCTTCTGGTTGCGATACTGGACGGGAACTGGCCGGTCAAGTGGCAAGGACTTTAGAATCGTATATGCAGAAGGTTTGATGCGCGGAAGAGTTTAAAAAAAGAAAAAAATCTTGGTTACTATTTAGGTTCTTCTTGTGCTGATATTGCTCAAAGAGGCTGCAGTCGCGGCAGTGATTTCTATTGGATCTATCCTCATACCGGAGTCGAGCCGTTTCAAGTTTACTGCGACATGTCGGATAGAACTGAGGAAGGCTGGACTCTGGTCGCTCGACTGTCAAATGCGGATGCAATTCGCTGGTCTGGATCAACATTCTGGCAAGATCGTTTGCAGTCGTTTGGAAACGTAGTCAATCCGAATGACAATGCTGATATGATTTCCGAAGCGTTTTGGATGGTCGACGGCAAGGAAATTCGCTTTACTCGGTCTGATAACGGAAGGACGATATCGGCTGGATCTTGCCTGTCGGCGTCACAAAGCACTCTTCGTTCGTACATTGCTCACTGTTGCAGAAGAGGAGTCCAGTGCTGTTGCTTGTCGATCTCCGTGTGTTCGACAGCGGGATCTTCGATGAGTATTCTGCCGGATGGGGCACCTGTTGGCATGGTGACGTACGCAGCTCGTTCCTCCATGTCATCCATGTCCGAAGCAGACTTTGTGGATCAAGGAGGAGCTGAAAAGTCGTATGCTGTGAACGTATGGGTAGGTTAGCGTATTATTCAATTGGTTTGTCGTTTTGTCTTGTTTCTTTTGTTCCCACGTGACGTCTAACCACACACACGTGGCCTCGTTCTATGGTTCGATGTTGCTTGCAAATTCTCTGGCTATTCTTTTCGCAATCGTAGCTTGTTCAGGACGACCCGCTTCGAAATCGTCTTCTTTACAGACTCGACTTCTAAGCGCGCTGAAGCCGCAGCTCGAAGGCGAAGCTGACGTCGTCTTTGTTCTCGATCGAGGAACCAGTTCACTCGAACCGCAACTTCAGCTCATTGACGTCGTCCTCGGTTCATTCAGCATCTCTTCCAAGGGCGTTCGAGTCGCTTCCGTCCTAAAATCGGCCCCTACGTATGAGTTTCGCCGTTTTGATCGTCGTTGGGACTCGATTCGAAATTCGTCTCTTGCGAAGTGCACGCTGAGGCAATGGCTGCGAACGACTTCGTACGAGCCGGGCGAATGGGCCATCGATATGAATTGCGCGATTGGTCGCGCCTGGGAAATTCTGAGTTCGGGGCGACCGTCTATTCGTCATAAGATCGTTGTCATTTTTGTGAACAGTAATGACGCCGATCAAGCTGCTGTGGAATCCGCTCGCAAGCTCAAAGACAACGGCGTGAGTATTTTTGTTCTGGGATTTTGTGGGAGTGACATTGATTTATTTGAGACCATTGCTCTATGCTCTGATCCCAAATTCTTTATTGGATCGTTCAAGACGATTGACTCCTGTAGCACGTTTGACATAGGTAGTATTAGCTCTGAGACTTGTTTCAGCAATGAGTGCCCAAATGGAAAGTGCACGTGTCTAGAAGGCTCTGGATTTACCTGTGACTGCAATGCTGGGCACAAGGCCAATGTATCTTCCGGCCAATGTGAAGGTAAAAGTACTTTTTGTGCGTCTATAACACTGCGTGAGTTCTTTTCCTGAAGCTATTAAGTGTCCTGATCTTTTTGCTCCTCTCAATGGAACGGCTACAGGTGAGTGCAAAGCGGCGGTGTACAAGTCAACGTGCACTCTTGAATGTAACGAGGGATACGAGTTGATTGGCTCCTCAACGAGAACATGTGAAGCTGATCAACGTTGGAGTGGATCGACCTCACTCTGTGAATCTGTTTTTTATAATGAATCAGGAAGCGGCGATTATGAATCAGGAAGCGGCAATTATGAATGGGAAAGCGGCGGTTATGAATCAGGAAGCGGTGCTCATCTTACCGTTTACAACATTACATTTTTGATGACGAATGAGTGCCAATCAGATCAAATGAAGAAAAGAATGAAGGAGAGATTTTTGGAATTTCTCTACACTCACGGAATTTTCAACGTGTTTGAAATACAGATTGACTGCCATTCGTTTTTGCAATCAGAAGGGATGTCTATTGCTGCGTTTAGCTTCCAAATTGACTTGGATTGCAATAGCAAACAGAGAGTCATTGCTGCCTTTCTTTCGCGGGACGTTTGGTATTGGTGGTGGTGATGGAAGAGATGACCCTGAGAGACAAGTGCAATTGCAAGCACCTTTATTACTTAATCACCAAAGTATTTTTATACGTTGTCATAAAACAAAACAGCGCAAAGCCCAAGTAAAGAAAGAAAAGGTAAGTCTCCTGAACAATCAGGAAGACTTCATAGTCTCAATTGATTTTGACGACTTGCGTCTAGAGGAACCTCTACTACCAACGACATCTTTCAAGGCCACAGTCTCCTTGCCAACGTCTTGTCCCGTCTCCAAGACACCAGCACCTTTTCGACTCTCTGTTACCGAAACAGCTTCCGTCACTTTGGCAGGTCGATTCAACACGCGGATAGATATAGACGAGTTGTTTCTCGTTTCGCTGTAACTGTAGCCTTCCTGCGCAAAAAAACCCGGATCAATGCAGGAAATCAGAACCCATTCACTCACCTCATCTTCCGCTTCAAAATCGTCGACGAGCTCAACAGTTGACGTGGAAGCAGACACCTCGAAAGAAAACTTCAAGAGGGGCCCCCTAGAAGGGGTTCACCGGACTCACAGCGCGTTTTCCCGCCCCTCGCTCCTCCAATTGCAGAGCTAGATGAATGGCTCGATTGACGGCGGCGCCGAGACCGTGGATGACGATCTCGTCGAATCTAGACCCCCGAACGAAGTTTGAACGATGCAGAAGACCTCCTAGACAATCCTACTCCTTGTCGAGAAGAGCCTCGCAACGTTCTAACTGGAGTTTGAAATTACTCGATCGGCTCACGTAGACGTCGTTGCGCGTTTCGGTCGATTGCCGACGCGGCGTTCGTTTGTGATGGGAATCTTTCAATTAGATACGTCGTAGAGGATGAAAAGTCGACATATCAATGTCCTACAGTGTTTCCCTTTGACTGGCGGGGCGGACGCCATCGTTTTTTCTACTCTAGCGCACGCGACGTATAAAGCACGCTTCACACGTGCGCGTGATTCCATTCCGACCGAAAATTCGCCGCGGCTAGGTCATTCACCACCTAAAACGGCCAATCGGCGCTTGATTTGATGGCTCACGGAGCCAGTTCGACGCTCGTACTCGACAACGGCGCATTTACGGCGAAAATCGGCATCGCGACGGCGACGCGACCACGCATCGCACCGAACTGCATTACGAAAGCGAAAAGCGAACGTCGTCGAACGTTCGTCGGCACTCAAATCGACGACTGTCGCGATCTCTCCGGCCTCTACTTCGTCTATCCGCACCAACGCGGCTATCTCGTCAACTGGGACGTCGAGAAGCGCATATGGCTTCAGCTATTCGCTAGTGGTGACGTCACGCCGACCAGTCATTCATTCATACTCACCGAACCGTGTTTCAACTTCGCGTCGATACAGGAATCGCTGAACGAGATCGCACTCGAAGAACTCCAGTTCAAATCGTTCTTTCGCTGCCCGGCGCCCGTCCTGAGCGCCGCCGCCTATCACCGCCGTTTTCCCGCCGCCGTCGCCGCGTGCGTTATCGACACGGGCTTCTCCTTCACGCACGTCGTTCCGACGTACGCCGGCCGACCGATCAGCGACGCCGTGCGTCGAATCGACGTCGGCGGCAAAGTCCTGACGAATCATCTCAAAGACATCGTCTCCTATCGTCAATTGAACGTCATGGACGAGACGCACGTGATCAATCAGGCGAAGGAGGACGTCTGCTACGTTTCGCTCGACGTCGGCGCGGACATGGCCGTCGCGCGCGCGCGCGATCCTCGACGCAATACAATTGCGCGCGACTACGTTCTACCCGATTTCGCGCGCACGCGTCGCGGCTACGTCCGTGATATATCCTCCGGAAGTGCGACGACTAACCCCGACGATCAAATTATTCGTTTTACAAACGAACGTTTTTCGGTTCCCGAGCTTCTATTCTCGCCGTCTGACATCGGGATACGGCAGTGCGGTATACCCGAGGCAATTATCCATTCCATAGCGGCGACTCCAGAGATTCTACATCCGCACCTATACGGGAATATTGTTCTTACTGGCGGCAATGCCGCTTTGCCCGGCTTTTGCGAGCGCGTTTATCGTGACGTACGTGCCCTGGTGCCGGCGCAGTACGACGTCGGCGTCTGGTTGCCGCCCGATCCCGTGACGTTTGCCTGGGAGGGAGGACGAGCTTTGGTCGCGTCAGGTGAGTTCGAGCGTTTACGCGTGACGCAGCGCGACGCGAAGGAGTTTGGGATGGGCGCGTGTCAGCGACGGTTACGACTTGAAGCCGATTTGACGTTTGCGCAGAAGAAATAGAGGCGACTGTATTTAATGATGATAATAGTATCTGATTAATTAAATTTTTGGTACGGTCTAACGGGACTTTTAAAAAATATCATCGCGGGTGTTTGAATTGGATGTCGAAGAAGTATATATCGCTTGTGGCGGGTATGTGAGCGGAAGCCATGAAGTCGTCGTCCGCGTTAAAGTCCTTTAGAGGAATCTCTGTTGATTTCATGTTCCATCTGTCTAGCAGGTAGGCAATAGATCGCATTGAGCTGATTTAATGAAAAATGAAACTAAACATAGGCAGGGGTTTTTTTTCTATACCTTCGTTCTTGGTACGTTGTCCACATATGAGCTGCTGGATTTTTTTCCATGAGGTAGTAGACTGTTGCAATAACGGGTTCAAAATCTGTGATAATTTCATTTAGTGTAGGTTTATTATGCGCATATGTGTGCCATGTACCGTCAGAATTGTAAAAGCAATCCGATGCCAGGATAAAATCCACTGGCGGAAGATTCATTATATTTGAATTAAATCGCCCCCACGTGATGTCAAGTATTTTTATATTGTCTCCGAGGTGATTCATTTTGCAGCTCCGACTACAATTTTCCAGCAAATCGGGAGGCTCACTTTTATCGGTCAGCACGACTTCGGCACCGCACTTCGAAGCGACCATGCCGGGCAACGCAGTTCCCGCTCCCAACTACGGACACCACGTGAGAAATTGCAGGTTCCCGTCCTCTGAGAACGCCAGCCAAACCTCGATGACGCGTTTCCCGGCGACTTGTTTGCGATTATGCCAGACGAATTGGGCGAGCACCGGAGCGCAGGGCCACGTGTACATCCCATAAGACGGGTCGAGAATCTGCAGGCAGATTGAAGCTCAAAGAGTCTACCTGAAGGTAAGTCCTACTTCGCGCGTGCAAATCGACAAGCTCTCGTCGCCGTCGACGAATTCGAAAGTCTTCGAATCGGTCATTTTTTTGTTCTTTTCGAGAGAATCTCCCGTATTTGGCTGTGATGATTACCTTACTCACATGACCAAAACAATGTGATTGTAGTCTATATATTTTTTGAGGCATTCCATACACTGAACGACGACAATGCAATAACTAAACTACAGTACTGCAATAACATTTCATTTTCGTCATAGTTTGCTAAATGTCTTCATCGGTGTTCCACTCGTCATCCACGATCCGCCGTCAACGACCAAAGTCGCTCCAGTCGTGTAAGATGAGACGTCGCTGGCAAAATACAGACATGCATTGGCAATTTCTTCTCTAGTGCCAAATCGCTGCAGTGGGATTGTTTCCTGATAGGCATCTTTTACAGCGGACGCTCCACCTTGAAAATAAACTCATTCTACAGAAGAAGCTGCGGTTATATGTGTACCTAGACGTCGAAAGCCTTCGGTGCGCTCAATTGGTCCTGGGGCAATGCAGTTGATTCTGATATTGGGACCCCATTCCACTGCCAAGTGACGTGACATAGCCTCTACGGTATGCTGTTTATTATTAAATGCTATTATTATAATTATACCAATGGCTGCTTTTGCTGCTCCTGCATGCATCTGCAAGAGGAAGTAACTTATGAGTAGGAGTGCAAGGCTTACATTTTCTTTGACCTGCATTGGAACTCCTGTGTAGTGCAAAGTTGCTGTTATGTTGATAATTGTTCCCCCGTGTTCCTAGATGAGGTTGAACCAACCTGTATTTTCGTTTCTAACAGTTTACCATCATCCACTTGTCATAAATTGCCTTTGAGACGTTAAATGTTCCCAATGTATCAATGCTGATAACTATAGTTTTTGTTCATAATATGTGCGTATGCATAATATGGATAGATGATACCAGTTTTGAATCCATTTGCAGTTAGATTGCTCGCAGGACAAAGAAAGTTGCCAGCTGCACCTATATACGTAAACAGTAAGTAACATTAAGGGAATAAGCTCAAATTGTACCATTGACTAAAATGTCAATTTTGCCAAACTCTTTTATTGCTTTTTCTATTGCAACATTCACATCAGTTGGCTACAGAATGACACTGTACTATCACCCAGACCCTAGCTTTGTCTGTGTAATACATTTCTGACGTCCAATTGCACTGCTAAACAGCGTTGCCCAGTAGCATCTCTTAGCTTCTTCGCAGCCTACATGCACAGATACTGTTAGAGTTTCCCAAACAAGCTCTGGCATTTTCTTACCGATTCGACCCTTTCTAGTTTGCGACTTGCAATAACAACGTTGCATTGGTGTCTAAGCAGAACTCTCCGTTACGTAAAATGTACCAAGAAGCGGTCTATACCTCATGAAGATCTCGGCAATTCGAAAGCATATGCCCGAGCCACCGCCGGTAATAAATGCGACTTTGTTTCGTAGCAGGTCTCTTGCAAAGAAGTGCTTATAGGTTTCGAGACACGTATCGTCTTCATTCATTGCCCGCTACAGTACGAATCGTCCGGGAAACGACGAGCGAATACACGCGCGCTATCTTCCTGCCAACACCAAGCGGTTTTCGTGACAGCTCGTCGCGAACGTCCGCATCTCGACGCCACGACAACTTTCCCAAACGCGTCACGAACGCATCTCTCGCCGCTGAAGCGGTAGCCACCTCCGAATGGCCGTCTACTTCGATCACAAGATCGAATCGCCACCCGGCGCCGGAACGGCGATCAATATCGCATGGCACAGCAACCAGGCGATTCTCGCCGTCGCGTCGCGACACGAACGATCTAGCGGCGACGTCGAAGGCGCAGTGAATCTCTATTTGGACGAAGTGCGAACGTAGAACCTCGCAAGAATGTCCCGTAATGCAAATTTCTCTTTTCCGAAGGGCGAACACGTCGACGGTTCGTCGCTGCAACGCGCCCATCCCGTCACGTCGCTGGCGTGGCATCCCAAGCGACGCACGCTCGTCGCCGGATGGGAAAACGGCGAAATTACGGCGTGGAACGATCACGATCGTCAGCTCGACGAAATCGTCGCCGTTCATCGGAGAGCCGTCTTACGCCTCGACTGGCATCCCAACGGGCACAGACTCGTCTCACTGGACGAGGTAAGAAAAAAAATTATAATTTTGATTCAATAATTATTGAACTATTGTTTGTATTTTTTTGCTCACTTTATTTTGACTTAGGATGGTATGTGCTGTGTGTGGAGGGTTGATTCTAAGGGTCAACTCCGGGCTGTTCCCATGCAGCAGTACGTTGGAAAGGGCGCCTTGACACACTGTGTCATACGAGCAATCAAAGCTCAAGAGTAAGAAAACAGACTTGTTCGTTTCACTTCACTTTCTATTGATTTCCCAGTTCTGCTCCTGTGTCTGAGTTGACCAAGAAAGTAGCACCGGGCGATGAAGCCGCTTTCTCATTCAGCAGCAGAGCCAAGGCGGCCAAACTGCCTCTCTTGAAAGGCAGAACAGAAATATCCGACTCCATGTCATTCTTCTATGGCGGAGCAAGTGGTGAGAGCACACTATATATTTGCTCTATCTTCTATTGCTAATTCGCATCCTCAAGGAGTCGTCTACATGGCAAACGACGAAGGGGATTGCACCGAAGTGCTCAGAGTGAGCGATCCGATAAAAGCGCTTCTATTGCGAAACGAAAAAGACATCCTCGTCGTTCTGACGGACACGATGATGCTCAGCCAGCATGCAATATCGCCGGGCGGATCCCTTTCACTCATATCAGAAGTAGAGAGTCACTAATAAGAAGCATTCCGAGTCCTTGAGACATTGGGCTATGTTAGATAAAACTGGGCGGACGATCCTTCGCGAGCGACGTCGCGTGGACGTCGCGCGGCTGTCTGGTGACGTCAGCAAACGAGAACATTCTAAGGTCAGCATTTTTTTTTGCGAGAGTCTAAATCTTGTGATGATTTGGAAACTAAGGATGTGGGATTTGGAGACGGAAGATATCTATGCTTTGACGGTGACGGGATTGCCGGGAATCGAGACGCAGGAAGTCGTCCAATGCGTCAGCTACAACTCCTCCAAAGGTACTCTAGATTCCGATTATAGGGGTTCGTATATTTTTTCTATATATAGGGATCCTCGCTGCTGGAACGAATATGGGTCACGTCGTCATGTGGCAGCACAAGGGACCGTCGTTCGAGAGCGGAAAGACGGGCGACGGGGCCTCCAATTGGGAAGCGTTGGCTCCGAGTCAAGTGGAAGGCTCCGTGCTTCAAATCAGAGTACGTTTCTATAGAGGGAAAAAGGTATTGACGATTTTATCTCTATGTCTTTCCAGTGCGGTGGCGCGAAGAATTTGGTAGCCATCAATTCGACGCTGGGCGTGCAGATATTGAGTGAAAATGTGATGAATTCGCATTTTCGAAATCAGGTTCGGTCCACCAGTGTCAATTCTCGCGTGTGGGGGGACAACGGCGACTCGGATTCAGGTTTCCGCTATTCAAGTGGCTCCGAGTCAGCTCCTAATCGAGTGCCTAACAACGGGCGTCGTTCACAATTTAAAAACGGATATTCACGTCAAAGGCATTTACGTCACAAAGGCGAGAGAGAAAAAGAGAACGAGTAACTAATACATTAATTATTAATTAATTAGGATCACACGACGGTTTGGAACGGCAAAAAAATTGTCGTCTATGAAGTTCCGCAAGACAAGCCCATGATTAGAACAGCCGGTGAGCAAAGAAAGAAATCTCCAAATAGCGTTATTATTATAAACCTCAGGAGCGTTCAGTTGCGAATCCATGAGTATTGTCGTCAACGAGCAAACTCTCTATAGCATAGAAGGAGACAAGATTCAAATTCGAAATTTTCAGGTTCGTTTGACAAATTTTTTTGACGTCGCTATTGTTATTGAGTGCGTAACCCTAGGGCATCATTAAACAATCGCTTCAGTTCGTCGAAATGGAAGGCGCGCCCGTCGCTTTGAACGTCGCCGCCGCCAAGTCGCTGCTGGCAGTTGGAACGACAAACGGGATCATCAAAATGTGGGACATAGCGAAACGGTACGTGTGTGTAGATAAAAAGACGGGCGTTGTCTCTAATTCTCACGCAGTGAAGCGAGGCCCCACTACACGCCCAAGAACTTGCGCGAATACGTCCCAAATTTCGTCGGATTGGTCGCTCTTCGATGCAACGCGGCTGGAAATCGCATCGCCTTTCTAGCCAATCAGGTACAGCAGAAGAGACGAAAAATGCTTATGACGTCAAATTTTTAATTTAGATTGAGAATTTAAAATCGTTGCCGTCGACGAAAGTTTTCGTGTGGGACATCGAAGCGGACGTCGTTCTGTCGTTCGATTTTCTAACGGGCAGTTGCGACGACGGCGCCGGCACCGTCGGCGGCGCGGGCGGACAAAGCATCGCCGGTCCCCTGGATCCCATATGCAATCAGTATCCCAGCTCGCTCCACTGGGACGAGAACGACGCTCGACTTCTCGTCTGCGAAACGCTGCCGACGGAGCGACGCGGCCGGAGCAGGACGCGTCTCTTGAACGAAGCGGATAAGAAGCAGAAAATAGTC